>NW_027530974.1:10744-16721 GCF_008692635.1 Crocuta crocuta | reverse complement strand
GCCAGCTCGGAGCCTGGAGCCTGTTTCAGAGTCTGTGACTCCCTCTCTCTCTGACCCTCCCCTGCTCACGCTGTCTCTCTCTCTCTCTCTCTCCTAGAAATAAATAAAATATTAAAAATTTTTTTTAAAATAAAAAAATAAAAAAATAAACTAAATTGCAGTTTAAAAAACCCTCTAAGTTCTACAAATACCATTTTCCTGTTAAGAAATTATATTTTCTGTGGAAAACCCATGGGCAAGTATGTTGTGTGTTACATTCTTTAATTTAGTTTTTATTATTTTTCCATCATATCTAAGAACATCCCATCCAATGGGCCAAAAGGACTTCAAACAACTTCATCATTTTCTGACAGTAATTAACTGGGAGTGGAAGCACTGATAGCCAGTTTACGTATTTAAAAAATGACAAAAAAGTTAAAAAAATATGCATTCAAATAATAAAAGTGCTAACATTTATTGATTCCCTTCTATGTTTCAGTCATTATTTGTATTACCGCACCTAAGCCTCTCAACCACCCCCTGAGGCTGACTCTGTCATTTATCTCCATTTTGTGGATGCAGTTTAGGTAAGTCACTCACCCAAGGTCAAGCAGCTAGCAAGATCTAGCAATCTGTCTCTTAAAGGTGGGCTCTTAACCTTTATGCCACATAGCACAGAAGAATGAACAGCTTAACTACTCCAGATAGTCAGGTTTCACTTCTATTTTACAAGTGTCATTTGAGACATTTGTTTTAAATATTGGGCTGCTTTAACCAGGGAAAACTCGTGCTCAGATTGTGTTGGTGAAAGCTGTTTATAGAGTGACCCAAAAGCAAAGCCATTTCAAGGCCAGTTGTCACAGTGACATGAGTTTTAGGGTGTCATCTGGGCATAAGGAACTTTGTTGTCAGAGGTGCTTAATGTTGCCTGCATTCCCAAGTCCACATTGATGTATTTATCTGTTGCCAAGAAGAGAATGAAACGGGAGGCCTGCCACTCTGAGAATGCCACCTGCTTGAACTTTGCCCCTCAGCTGCCACCTCACTCACCGTTCCTGAAACTTCTGGGGGCATATTAGGGGCACTAGGAATTCACAAAGAAGCAGAAAGTATGAAAGCAAGGAGCATTCTTCTGACTGATGATGTATGCAGCATATCTGCATCCCTTGCTTTTGGGAGGGAAGGAGGCAGATGCTGGGTTCTGCTCACTTATGTGGAGGACCCTTGCCATTGATGGAGATTCTAGAAACCTGCAGCCCTGGAGAGCTTCCCTGGGCTCCTCAAGTTTCACTCTCTAGCCTTCTCTACCAGGCCTGGTGCCTGGGGCAAATGATGGACCTGAGGGGAGAGAGCATGGGGTTGATGATCCTGCTCTCTCCTGGAGGAATCCTGGGAGGTGGGAAAGAGGTGCTTCCTTCAGTGCAGGTCTGTTAGGTACCCTCTGCTGAGGCCTCTCCTCCTAGTTCCCTAGCCTGGGAATGTTGTCCCCTGACCCTGGGCCCATGGGTGGCAGTAAAACCCTGTGCCAGAGTCCACAACCTTCCTTCAAAGAACTGTCCTCCCTGAATCCACTTTTGTGTGCAGCCTCCTGGCTGCGACAACCCTCTGATATGAGTCAGGGACAGTGAGTGCTACAGAGGCTTAAGATGTGACGACGCACAGGCCAGGTCTGCAGAACAAGTCCCTTGGAATGCTGCTGCCAATTCTGATGACTATCAGGACTTTTAGATGCCTTTGGAGAGGCCAGCGAGAGCAGGCTTTCTGGAGCCTTCCTGGCCATCTGCGTTCTGGCTGGTTGGAAACCACGAAGAACAAAGGTTGGTGGTAACTGATCCCTTTCCTGAGTGCAATTTGTGCTGGTTTTGGCCCAGAGCTGAGAGCAGAGGATAAACTTGTCCACGTCCTGTAGGCGGGAGCCCCCTAGGGTTTCTGGGGGCCCAAGGCTGAAGTGATTTGAGAGTCCCTTTAAGAATCAGAATACAAAATCCCCTCCCCAGCCCCAACCGGACGGGTGGGTGGGCTGCCCTGAAGAGGCAGGGAGGGGAGGGCTGGGCAGGCTGTCTTGTGGGTGATGATGCCGAACTTCTGCGCTGCCCCCAACTGCACGAAGAAGAGTATGCAGTCGGACCTGGCCTTCTCCAGGTTCCCACTGGATCCGACCAGATGCCAGAAGTGTGTGGAGAATTGTAGGAGACCAGACTTAGAAGATAAAACACGTGATCAGGAGGCAAGATGGCAGAGAAGTAAGGAGCTCCGTACATTTTGCCTGCACCCATCTCTCAAACAGAGAAGGCCTGAAGTCATAGGACACTGAGCCACAGGAGTTTGGGAAGAGAAAGAGACAGAGTACACTGGGAAGGAAACCTCATAAGTATGTGAGTGCGAACTGGGGAAGATAAAAGCGGGACGGGGCCAGAGACATGGAGGGAGGGGAAGGAACCCGGCTTGTGTGCAGCTGCGGTGAGTGATAAACTGGAGAGTGGTGGCGAGCTGCCGCGAGTCCAGGAGAAAGGAAAGAAAAGCTGAGATTGCTCATAGAACTGTCCTTGGAGAAGAGAAAAACCTCGGGTTGGAAAGACAGTGTTTTTTTAGCTCTGGCTGGGGTGCTGACTTTAAACTAGGTGCCCTGGTCCCAGAAAGCGCCAGGAAAAACTGAACTGCCATGCACCTGGCACCATCCATGGGGGCGGTGGCCCAGTGAACCAGCAGCAATGCCTACGGAGGTGGTTGTGGCGCAGGGTGAAGCGGCAGTCGCTCGCGCGACAGTGGCCCACTGAAGCGGTACCGGCGCCCGGTGAAGCGGCAGTGGCACGCGCAACAGTGGCCTGCTGAAGCCGCGACAGCAGCAGCGACCCGGAGAAGCGGTGCCGGCAGCTGGTAAAGCAGCAGCGGTGTGTGACAGTGGCCCGCTGAAGCGGCGGCGGTGTGCTGCAGCGACATGGATTCTACAGACCTGAAGTTGCTACATTCCCGTATGCACTCAGGTTGTATCCCTGCTTGACCATGGCGGGTCTGAGGCTGCCACACTTCCCCCACCCCCCCCACTCAACCACCAGGAAACAGGGAAGCAGCAACCTGCGTGACTGTTCAGGGCAGTATAACAAAGCCCGGAACTGGGACCTGGAAACAGGCGGGGTGTGGGGCATAGAACTCAGCCCACCTTGGCTACATCCTCAGCACAGGGAGATCAGACTGAAAAAGTGATTTGCAACGCTTTGTTGAGAAGGGACTAGGGCAACGCCATTCTTCTCCCCACAACCACCAAGGAGGGGCCTCAGGGTGGCCAGTGGACACAGTGGAGACAAGACCAGCCTAAACCACACCACGCCCATCCCACACCACACCACGCCCATCCCCTCCAGATAGCTGTTTTGTTGTTGTAACTGTTTTTACCTGAGCCTGGGTTTGCATCTTTACTGGTTTTGTCTGTGCGTTTGTGTACCTGTGTTCCCTCTGTGGTTGTGTGTTTTCTTTTTCCAGGGCTGCCTCAAGAAACAAGCCAAACTACACAAGATGGAGAGTCCCAAATACCACTACCAGTAGGGAAACATGATAACCAAACACTCAACAAGAGAAACCAAGAGACACCATCCAAAGAACACTTCCTGAACAGACAGGTCCTGAACAGTCAAAGAGCCCTCTCTAATACAGCAGAACTCGCAGGGTGCGTGTGTACAACAAGCTTTTAAAAGTAACAAAGATAGAAAGCTAACCAAAATGACGAAACAAAAGAACTCTCCTCGAAAGAAACTCCAGGAAGAAATGACAGCTAGAGAACTGCTCAAAACAGATATAAGCAAAATAACTGAACAAGGATTTAGAACAATAATCATAAAATTAATCGCCGGGCTTGAAAAAAGCATGGAGGATATCAGAGAAACTATGGCTACAACAATATGGAGCTTAAAAATAGTTATGGTGAATTAAAAAAATGGGATAAATGAGATACATAATAAACTGAAGGCGTCCAATGCACGGATTGAGGAGGCAGAAAGGAGAATAAGTGATTTAGAAGACACCATTATAGAAAAAGAAGAAACTGAGAAAAAGAGAGATAAATTGATCCAGGAACATGAAAGGAGAGTTTGAGAGCTCAGCCATACAATCAAATGGAACATTATCCTTATCATAGGAATTCCAGAAGAGGAAGAGAGAGGGAAAGGTGCTGAAGGAGTCCTGGAACAAATTATAGCAGAGAACTTCCCCAACCTGGAGAGGGGAGTAGACGTTGAAATTCAAGAGGCACAGAGAACTCCTCTCAGACGTAACTTGAATCGATCATCTGCACGACATATCATAGTGAAACTGGCAAAATATAAGGACAACGAGAGAATTTTGAAAGCAGCGAGGGAGAAAAGGGCCCTAACATACAAAGGGAAACCTATCAGAGTGGTGACAGACCTATCTACTGAAACTTGGCAGGCCAGAAAGGAATGGCAGGAGATCTTCAATGTGATTAATGGAAAAAAATATGCAGCCAAGAATCCTCTATCCAGCAAGCTTGTCATTCAGAATAGAAGGAGAGATAAAAGTCTTTCCAAATAAACAAAAATTGAAAGAATTTGTCACCACTAAACCAGCCCTACAAGAAACCCTGAGGGGGGAATCTCTGAGGGAAATGTTGTAGGCAACACAAGATACTAGAGACACCACCACAAGCATGAATCTCACAAAGGACACAATGATCTAAACCCACATATTTCAATAATAACACTGAATGTAAATGGGCAGAATGCTCCAATCCAAAGACATAGGGTAGCAGAATGGATAAAAAAACAAAACCCGTCTATTTGCTGTCTGCTAGAAACACATTTTAGACTGGAAGTTACCTTCATATTAAAAGCAAGGGGATGGAGAAATATATATCATGCTACGAGAAGTCAAAAGAAAGTTGGAGTAGCGATACTTATATCAGACAAAGTGGACTTTAAATTAAAGGCAGTAACAAGGGATGAAGAAGGACAATATATAAAAATTACAGGGTCTATCCATCAGGAGGAATTAAGAATTATAAATGTCTACGCATCGAATATGGGAGTACCTAAATATTTAAAAAATTAATCACGAACAGAAACAATCTTATAGATAAGAATGTGCTAACAGTAGGGGACTTTAATACTCCACTTACAGCAATGGATAGATCAACCAGACATAAAATCACTAAAGAAACAATAGACTTGAATGAAACATTGGACCAGATGGATCTGACAGATATATTTAGAACTCTACATCCTGAGGCCAGGGAAATCAATTTCTTCTCAAGTGCGCATGGCACATTCTCCAAGATAGATCACATACTGGGACATAAAGCAGCCCTCAATAAATATAAAAGAATTGAGATCATACCATGCACACTGTCAGATCATAATGCTTTGAAACTTGAAATCAATCACAGGAAGAAGTCTGGTAAACCTCCAAAAACATGGAGGTTAAAGAACACCCTACTAAAGAATGAATGGGTCAATCAGGCAATTAGCGAAGAAATTAAAAAATATATGGAAACAAATGAAGATTAAAATACAGACTCCAAACTCTATGGGATGCGGCAAAGGCAGTCCTGAGAGGAGAGTACATTGCACTCCAGGCCTATTTCAAGAGATTAGAAAAAGCGCAAGTGCAAAATCTAACAGCTCGCCTAAAGGAACTAGAGACAGAGCAACAAGAGCATCCANAGAAAACTTATGAAGGAAATTGAAGAAGACCAAAGAAATGGAAAAACATTCCATGCTCACGGATTGGAAGAATAAATTATTTAAAATGTCATTACTACCCAAAGCAATCTACACATTCAATGCAATCCCAATCAAAATTGCACGAGCATTCTTCTCAACACTAGAACAAACTATTCTAAAATCTCTATGGAACCACAAAAGACCCCCAGTAGCCAAAGTAATATTGAAGAATAAAACCAAAACGGGAGGTATCACCATCCCAGACTTTAGCCTCTACTACAAAGCTGTCATCATCAAGACAGTATGGTATTGGCACAAAAACAGAC
>NW_027530974.1:0-10609 GCF_008692635.1 Crocuta crocuta | reverse complement strand
GGGAGATGGGCATGGAGGAGGGCACTTCTGGGGTTGAGCACTGGGTGTTATATGGAAACCAAATTGACAATAAACTATATGTAAAAAAATAAAAATAAAAATAAAACACCTGAACAACTAAATAAACATTATCGATTATGTGTCAAACACTTTGAGACCTCTATGATCTGTAGAAGAATACATTTTGTTGAGGCATCAGAAAACTAAAGAATGATTGGGTTATTTTATTTCTCAAAAATAATTGAAGCAGATACTTGTGAAGTCATTGGGAGAGTCCTTACAGGACAATTCTTCGAGATAATGCAATACCAACAATATTTGATCTTACCAGTCATTTGAACAACCCACATAGTAGACACAGAAAACGAATAAAATAATTGAATAAAGATGACATCAGGTCACTGAAACAGAAAAAAAATTGATGAGATTTCTGAACAGGAACAAAAACATAAGGAAATAAACAACAGCAATGCTCAGAACCCCAGTGCAAAAGAAGGGGTGAAGAACAGGATGAAGACATTTTATCTTTAACCCTTGAAGAGAAAGAAAATAAAGAATACTTAAAATATTTATTTGAGATTTTGATTCTTATGGGAAAGCAAAACATCCTTCTGGATGGCCATGAAACTGATGGGCTCCCAGAGGGTCTCTTCACACCTGATAACTTTCACGCACTGTTGGAGTGCCGCATAAATTCTGGCGAGGAGGTTCTGAGAAAGCACTTTGAGACAACAGCAGTCAACACCTTGTTCTGCTCGAAAGCACAGCAGAAACAGATGCTGGAGATCTGTGAGAGCTGCATCCGGGAGGAAACCCTCAGGGAAGTGAGAAACTCCCACTTCTTTTCCATCATCACTGAGACGTCGTGGATATAGCAGGGGAAGAGCACTTGCCTGTGTTGATGAGGATTGTTGATGAGTTTCACAACCTGAGAGAGGAATTTGTGGGCTTCTTGCCTCATGAAGCCAATGCAGAAATTTTGGCTGTGAAACTTCACACCACGATAACTGAGAAGTGGGGATTGAACATGGAGAATTGTCATAGCCAGGCTACAGGCTTACCTTGTGTGCAGTGGGTTTTCTTCCAAAATGAAAGTTGTTGTTTCTAGGCTTTTAGAGAAATATCCCCAAGCTGTCTACAGCACCATGCTGACATATACAGGAGCGACTTACCCAATCCTAACACGCTCTCGGCTGAGCTGCATTCTTGGAGAACCAAGTGGAAACACAGAGGGAAAGATATAGAGCTTCTGTCCACCATTTATGAAGCCCTGCATCTACCAGACATCAAGATTTTTCCTAATGTTTATGCACTGCTGAAAGTCCTATGTATTCTTCCTGTGATGAAGGTCGAGAATGAACACTATGAAAATGGGCGTAAGTGTCTCAAAGCATACCTGAGGAACACTTTGACAGACCAAAGGTCAAGTAATTTGGCTTTGCTTAAGATAAATTTTGATATAAAACATGATCTGGATTTAATGGTGGACGCCTATATCAAACTCTATACAACTAAGTCAGAGTTTCCTACAGAGAATGGTTCCTCAAAAACCATTGAAAATATTTAGGAGACTTTTAAAGTAGGCTTTTTCTTATGTTTGATATTTGGAAAAATCTGTTAAGAAATTTGAAAACATTTTACGGAAAAGCTGTCAAGTGTATGTAGGCCACTTAATCACTGACTATCTTGACCTGTGGACCTCTTCATTGAGTACTGTAGCCATTAATAATCTGCCTATTTAAATGGTCCCTGTTTGAACTCTTATGCTTTGGAGACATAACTGTTCTTCCAGGAGATAACATTGAAAGTGCCACATTACATTTCGGTGGGATCTCTGCTAGTGGAACTTTGGAATTGTTGTAGTTAAGTCATTTTAGAAATAACATTTATTATCACTGGATCCAATTGTCGGGTATTGAGTTATCAGTTCTTAGAAGAAATAGAAGTGTGGGGGAAAGGAATACATTTTATAAAATGTTATAGTGAAGTTCATGAGTGACCTGGAGTGGTAAATATGTTAAAAATCTGTAATGGACAGTTAAGGGAGTTACCAGACAGCTAGAGAGAGAGAGAATGGAAAACATGTGAGCTTGCCAAGTAAGGATTTCAGCATAGATTTTGTCTTTATCAAATGAACTTAAAGGAACAAGTTACAATTACAGTTTGAATGGGTAAGCCTGCCATTGTTGGTCCATGTTGGGTTGTTGCTGTTTACATTCCTTTGTTGAGCCTACATCTTCATAAGATTTTCAGCAGGTATTTGTTGAACACCTCTGTTTCATGGTCAAGACAGGATCAGAGGCCATACATACTAACAACTGATTTGTCTGATTTCCTCTGTCTTTTCCTATGACTGTATCTACTGGCTGGTCTTGACTTATAAACACAACCTGGAAAACCTACAAAAATAAGTGTTTTGTGGTTTATCTAGGAATAATACAGAAAATATTACTGTTATTTTTGGTGAAGAAAATCAATTTTGTATAGTTTATTTCAACCTAAATAAAATGTGTATTTTGTTTTTTAAAAAAAGAATCAGAATACAAAAATTCTCTTATGTGTCTCTCTTACTCTCTTGTTTTGTTTGGTTATATGATTTTCTGAAATAAAAATAGCTTTTAAATTGCACACAAAATAAATGATCAGTGTAGAAAAGACTTTTTAAACCCTATAGAAAATTTTAAGGAAATTAATTAAAATCACCTAGAGTTCTACCACCTTGATCTAACAGCATTGTGTTGGTGACCATCTTTGCCTCTCTTTGCATACAGAAATATTCTCCCTCTTTCTATTTTATTCTTACCTTGAACTAACCTCTCATTCTTCACCCCTGTCCCTGAGGGACTGAGCATCTTTATATCATTGTCTTCATGTTCCTATAACTATATACAGCATATCAATATTTGGGTAGATACTCACACAGGAATGTATTTTTGTCATTGTTTATTTTACTAAAATAGAACCTTATTATGTATACTTGTACTACAGCTTACTAGTCTCCCTGTAGCAATCCCTTCAGACATTTGGTATAGATCTAACTCATTCCGCCCAAACCCCACATTGGATGATGGAACACCTTAACACAAAAAAGAGTGGTAAAAATTTTAAAGACAACAACCTCGTGCTACTACCTGGATTCTAGCATTAATCTTCCAGTAGTTAACCTTGATTTTCCATCTAACCGTTATCTCTAACTGTCCGTCATTCCATCTTATTTTCTTTTTTAAGGTACTTCTAAGTAAGTATTTTACCTAAGTAAGATATTTTGTATCCATATCATTAGCCAGTGTTTAAGATTTTTTTGAGGCATAGTTCATACATAATCGAACCCACTACCTTGAGTATATCATTTGATGAGTTTTGACAAAGGGATACACCTGTGTAATCCAAATCCCTTCCCAGTCAGTTCCCAGAGACAAACTGTATCCTTATTTTTCCCACCATAGATTAGTTTTGCCTACTCTATAGAACGTGTGTGTGTGTGCACGCGAAAACACGTACACACACACACACACACACACACACACACGGAATTTTACATGTACTCTTGTGTTATGTTTCTTTCACACAGCATGATGTTTTTGAAATTTATCCAGACTGTTACAGTAGTTTGTCCTCTCCCTCCTCTAGAGTTTTCCTGAATAGTGCTCCATTTTATGAATATACCACTTTTAATTTGCTCATTCTCTTGTTGACCAACACCTGGGCTGTTTCCAGTTTGGGGCTATTATATAGAAAGCTGCTATGGAACTCATTCTTTTTAATTACCATTACATTTCCAAAAAATTATCCAAGTAGTTCACTTTTTTTGGTTGCTTAGCATTCTTTTTTAAAATCTGTATTTTAATTCCAGTTAGAAAATATACAGTGCTACAAAAGTTTCTAGTGTACAATATAGTAATTCAACAGTTCCTTATATCACCCTGTGCTTATCATGAAAAGTGCCCTCCTTAATTTCCATCACCTTTCAAGTAGTTCTCTTTCAATGGATGTTTCTTTCTCTCTCTCTCTTTTACTTTTTGCCACTATGAACATTGCTACAATTGACTTAAAAGTCTTTAATCTACCCATGCACTTAATTTTGGCAGCTAGATTCCTGGAAATAGGATTGCTAGGTTGAAGGTATTTCTTTACATTTATTTAACAACTATTGTATAGACTGCTTTGCAGAAAGGCTGCAACTATTTACGTTTCCAACAAAAGTATGCAGGTATTTTTTACCAACTTCTCTGCTGGTAGGATATTACCATGTACAAATGTTTTTCCTCACTGAAAGTGGTATTCTGTTGTAACTTCTTTCATTTCCTGACTGACAGTGTGGTTGAGCATCTTTTTGTATATGTGGTGGCCATTTGGTTATGCTCTGTGAAGCACCTTTTTCTTTATCTTGGGTTTTATGTCTTTTCTTTATATTAACAATTTGAGAAAGTACTCTGTGGATAATTGCCCTTATCTACAGATAATTCCCTTTATAACATGCATTTTAGATATTTGCTCTCAATGTGTCATTTATCTTTTGATTTATTTATACAATATATTGAATTGCATATTTAAAATATTTTCTGTGGTTAATTATATATATATTCTATATACATTCTGAGTTCCCATCCTTTTTCTCCACCCTCCATTGGTTGACAGATTAATCTATCCTACAAGTCATTTGTGCATTTTCCTAAAATTTACTCTAAAAAATTATTCTTAATGATTTATTTTTTTAGATTTAAATCTTTACTTCATTTAGCATTAGTTTTATATGTAGTTTGAAGTGGTCCAACTTCCTTTTCTTCCAGATGGATAGCCATTTGTGCTAACATCATTAATTTAATAAACTAACCTCTACTCACCAAATTGAAATACCAAATGTGCTATTTGTTAAATTATATAAATAAAGATCTGTTTATAAAATTCTGCTTTGTTTCATTTACTTATCTGTTTATATCTATGCCAATAAATACCATTTTATTTTTATTATCATACTATGGTGACTTTATAGCATGCCTTAGTAGCTGCTAAGGCAAGTTCCTTGTCCTCTCACTTCACATACCTAAAACCTTTTTTCTTTTTTATCTTCGGTAACTTATTTTTCCATATGGATTTTAACATAACTTTATTCAACCTTCAAATTCCCAATTTATTCACATTCTTCCCAAATCCAATAGTATCAAAATTGCAATTGTATTACATATTAATTTTTCATAATTGATGATTATCCTATTAAATATTCTCATTCAAGAATGTGATATATTTTTCTCTTCGTTCAGATATATTTCATAGTTTCTTTAAGGGCCTGAGCAATATTTCTTACTGGATATATTCTTATTTTATAAACTTATCCCGATTATAAAGTAAACATTTCTCTAATATCCAGTTTTAGTTGTTTAATGTCAGTACAGGAAAACAATTATGGGTTTTAGTATATTTATCTTGTATGATAATAAATACCTTACCAAGTTCTTTGATTTATTTTAATTTTTTCTCAAATATCTTGAATTTTATATGTATTCAGTCATATTATCAGTAAGGAAAGAAAAGTAATCTTTACTCCTCCAGTATTTATATGGACTTTTTCATTTTGTTTCATTTCCTTTTTCATTTTGTTTGCCAGATCACTAAAACCATGTTGTGTAATATATGTGATATTGAGGGTCCTTGCCTTTTCTGATTTTAGTGGAGATGACTTTAGTATATTTTCATTTTACAATGATGTTTGTTTTTGGATTTTAATAAGGATCTTCTACAATATATTAAGTATTCAATTTTTGTTTTGACTTAACTGAACTTTTTGGGGGAACAGCTGCTGAATTGTTACAAAATGTCTTTGTAGAATCAATCGGTGTGATTGTATGATTCTCCTTCTTGTGGATGTAATGAAATCATGATGCTATGTTTTCAGATAGTATATACATCTTCATTCTTATGTTGAACCTGATGGATAATACCATTTTATTCTTTTGAAACAGTGTAGATTTCATTTGTTAATCTTTTATTTAGAATTTTAAAAATTTAAATCATAAATGATATTTGTTTATAGCGTTTTCTGAGTATCAAGTTTTGTCGTTCAGGATATACGAGTTTTAGAGAATGAATTAGATTTTCATTTTTTTATAGGCAAATGTATATAACATTACAATTAACATTAAATAAATAGTAAATAGGACTCAGCTTTGAAGCCAGCTGGCCCTATGATTCTTTTCAATGGTGGGATTTTTAACACTCGTTCAATATATTCATTTTTTTCCCTTCTTCATGGAGAAATTTTGACTTTTGATATTTGTTAGAACAATCACTAAATTTTCTCTAGGTTTCAACTTCATTACCATAGTTAGATACTATTTACTTATTCTTATAAGCCCTTCTATATCTGCATTTTTTCCTGATTTTTGTATACTTTTTATTCTCTCTTTATTCCTTAATCAGGCCTATGAAATGATTATCTATATTTAATGAAATGGTTAAAGGAAATAATCAGTTTTAGGATTTATAACCTATTCTACTTTTTTTTATTTCTACTAATCTCAGTGTTTATATCGTTATTGATTCTTCCTCCTTTCTTTTTTTAACTTAATTTTCTTAGCTTTTTCTTATAAGTTAAAACAGTTAATACTACTTATATATACAGTTATACTACTATATAATAGTAGTATAAATTCTACTTTCCTTGACTGCTCAGTGTCTGTATAGGATCCCATGAATTAGAAAATTAATTCAAAATAAGTTCCAATTTTTGGTTTGAAATTACATGAGTTAGATGAACCCAGTTAAGCATCTATTAAGGTGTGCTGGTAAATGTTTAATAACCAGCTGGACAGGAGAGGGTGGAGCTAAAAGCCTGTGATTTTTCCTTTTTGCCAATTTCTATGGTATAAATACTGTTTGACTTCAAGCTACCAATGTAGTGTCCCTGGATGTGGAGCTGGGAACACATGGCTGCATGTCACAGGAATTTGGATGTTTTATTCCATAGGCTAACTACAGAAAGAGGCCTGCGTTCCTTTTTACACCACCTGTCCCAACTCAAGACATGAGTGGGCCTTACATAAAAACACGAATTACTCAATGAAAAAGTTTCTCAGACTCATTCCTGAGTTTTGCTAGTTGTTTTTAGCAATTTAGGCATTACTTTCAATTTCATTTTACAGGATTTTGTTTTTATTTTTTTTCTTAGTTTATTTTTAAGTTGGTCTCCATATAACACCCAGTGTTCATCCCAACAAGTGCCCTCCTCCATGCCCATCACCACCCCTTCCCTTCTCACACACCNGGGGAAAGCTCTCAGTTTTTCCCCATTGAGAATGATGTTAGCTGAGGGCTTCTCATAGATGGCTTTGATTATGTTTAAGTTCCTTCTATCCCGACTTTCTTGAGGGTCTTTATTAAGAAGGGATGCTGTATTTTGTCAAATGCTTTTTTTGCATCTATCGAGAGGATCATATGGTGTTTATCTTTTCTTTTGTTAATGTGACGTTTTGCGAATATTGAACCAGCCCTGTAACCCAGGAATGAATCCCACTTGCTCATAGTGGATAATTCTTTTTATGAGCTGTTGAATTCGATTTGCAAGTATCTTGTTGAGGATTTTCGCATCTGTATTCATCAAGGATATTGGCCTGTAGTTCTCTTTTTTGGCTGGATCTCTGTCTTGCTTGGTGCTGCTGGTTTCGTAGAATGAGTCCAGAAGTTTTCCTTCCATTTCTATTCTTGGGAATAGCTTGAGAAAAATGGGTATTAAATCAGTTTTAAATGTCTGATAGAATTCCCCAGGGAGGCCGTCTGGTTCTGGGCTCTTATTTGTTGGGAGATTTTTGATAACTGATTCAATACCTTCACTAGTTATGGGTCTGTTCAGATCTTCTATCTCTTCCCGTGTGAGTTTTGGTACAGTGTGTGTTTAGTAATTTGTCCATTTCTTCTAAGTTGTCCAGTTTGTGGCATATCATTTTTTATAATATTCCCTGATAATTGTTTGTATTTCTGAGGCGTTGGTTGTAATAAGTCCATTTTCATTCATGATTTTGTCTGTTTGGGTGCTCTCTCTTTTCTTTTTGAGAAGCCAGGCTAGAGGTTTGTCAATTTGCTCATTTTTTCAAAAAGTCAAGCCTTGGTTTCATTGATGTGTTCAACTGTTTTGTTTTGTTTTTTTTTTTTGGATTCTATATTGTTTATTTCTGCCCCGATTTTTATTATTTCTCTTCTCCTACTGGGCTTGAGTTGCTCTTGTTGCTCTCCTGGTTCCTTTAGGTGCCCTGTTAGATTTTGTGTTTGTGCTTTTTCTAGTTTCTTGAAATAGGCCTGGAGTGCAATGTACTTTCCTGTTAGGACTGCCTTTGCAACAACCCATAGAGATTGGATTGTTGTATTTTCATTTTCATTTGTTTCCATATGTTTTGAAATTTCTTCTCCAATTGCCTTATTGGCCCATTTGTTCTTTAACTTGCATGTTTTTGGAGGTATTTTAGACTTCTTCCTGTTTTGATTTTAAGTTTCATAGCATTGTGATCTGAAAGTGCCCATTCTATCAAGATCTCAATTCTTTTATATTTATTGAGAGCTGCTTTATGTCCCAGTATGGGATCTCTTTTGGAGAATGTGCCATGCCCACGAGAAGAAATTGAATTCCATGGCCTCAGGATGTAGAGTTCTAAATATATCTGTCAAATCTATCTGTTCCAATGTGTCATTCAAGTCCATTGTGTCTTTATTGATTTTCTGTTTAGTTGATCTATCCATTGCTGTACGTGGAGGATTAAAGTCCCCTGCTATTAGCACATTCTTATCCATAAGACTGTTTCTTTTTGTGATTAATTGTTTTATGTATTTGGGTGCTCCCGTATTCGGTGCGTAGGCATTTATAACTGTTAGCTCTTCTTGATGGATAGACCCTGTAATTATTATATAATGCCCTTCTTCATCCCTTGTTACTGCCTTTACTTTAAAATCTATTTTGTCTGATGTAAGTATAGATACTCTAGCTTTCTTTTGACTTCCAGTAGCATGATATATATTTCCCCATCCCCTTACTTTCAATCTGAAGGTGTCCTCACGTCTAAAATGAGTTTCTTAGAGGGTGTTATGCTGAGCAAAATAAGTCAGGCGGTAAAGGACAGATACCATATGCATGCACATATAGGTGGATTAGGAGGAAGCTAATGGAGAACCATGAGGGAGAAGAAGGGGAAAAATAGTTGGTGAGACGGAGGGAGGCAAACCATGTGAGACTCTTGAATGCTGAGAACAAACTGAGGGCTAATGGGGGTGGAGGTCAGGGTAAGGGAGGTGATGGGGATGGGGGAGGTCACTTTTTGGGATGAGCACTGGGTGTTATACAGAAACCAATGTGAAAATAAGCTATTTAAATGATATTTGTATAAAAAGAAATAAAATGATTTTCTTGTAGACAGCAAGTAGATGGATTTTGTTTCTTTTATCCATTCTGCTACCCTACGTTTATTCATTGGAGCATTTAGTCCATCTACATTTATTGTTATTATTGAAAAATATGGGCTTAGAGTTATTGTGTTCTTTGTAGGATTCATGTTTTTGGTGGTGTCTCTGGTACCTTGTGTTCCTTGCAACATTTCCCTCAGGATTTCTTGTAGGGCTGGTTTAGTGGTGATGAATTCTTTCAATTTTTTTTTTTTTATTGGGAAGACTTTTATCTCTCCTTCTATTCTGAATGACAAACTTGCTGGATACAGGATTCTAGGCTGCATATTTTTTTCTGTTCATCACATTGAAGATCTCCTGCCATTCCTTTCTGGCCTGCCAAGAGTCAGTAGATAAGTCTGTAACCACTCTGAAAGGTTTACCTTTGTATGTTAGGGCCCTTTTATCCCTAACTGCATTCAGAATTCTCTCTTTGTCCTTATATTTTACCAGTTTCAGTATGATATGTCGTGCAGAAGATCGATTCAAGTACATCTGAGGGGAGTTCTCTGTGCCTCTTGGATTTCATTGTCTGTTTCCTTCCCCAGATTGGAGAATTTCTCTGCTATAATTTGTTCAAGGACTCCTTCAGTGCCTTTCCCTCTTGTTTCTTTTTCTGAATTCCTATGATACCGATATTGTTCCATTTGACTGTATCATTCAGCTCTCAAACTCTCCTTTCATGTTCCTGGATTATTTCTTTTTTTCTTTCTCTTGGCTTCCTCTTTTTCTATAACCGTATCTTCTAATTCACCTATTCTCCTCTCTGCCTCTTCAATCCGTGCATTGGAAGCTTCCATTTTATTATGCATCTCATTTATAGCATTTTTAAATTGATCACAACTATTTTTAAGCTCCATAGTCTTTGTAGCAATCTTTTCTCTGATGTTTTCCGTGCCTTTTTCAATCACAGCAATTAATTTTATGACTATTGTTCTAAATTCTTGTTCAGTTATGTTTGTTGCTTATATCTGTTTTGAGCAGTTCTTTAGCTGTCATTTCTTCCTGGAATTTCTTTAGAGAAGAGTTCTTCCATGTCATCATTTAGGCTGGCTTTCTCTCTTGTTAGTTTTTTTTTTTTAATTTTTAGATTTTTATTTTTACTTTTTGAATAGTTTATTGTCAAGCTGGTTTCCATATCACACCCAGTGCTCATCCCCACACGTGCCCTCCTCCATGCCCATCA
>NW_027530973.1:1309234-1359994 GCF_008692635.1 Crocuta crocuta | reverse complement strand
TTTTTTTTGGTTTCTATATTGTTTATTTCTGTCCTGATTTTTATTTCTCTTCTCCTACTGGGTTTGGGGTGTTCTTGTTGATCTCCCTCTAGTTTCTATAGGTGAGCAGTTAGATTTTGTACTTGCGCTTTTTCTAATGTTCTTGAAATAGGCCTGGAGTGCAATGTACTTTCCTCTTAGGCCTGCCTTTGCCGCATCCCATAGAGCTTGGATTATTGTATTTTCATTTTCATTTGTTTCCATATATTTTAAAATTTCTTCTCTTATTGCCTGATTGGCCGATTCATTCTTTAGTAGGGTATTTTTTAACCTCCATGGTTTTGGAGGTTTTCCAGACTTTTTCCTGTGATTGATTTCAAGTTTCATAGCGTTGTGATCTGAAAGTGTGCATGGTATGATCTCAATTCTTTTATATTTATTGAGGGTTGCTTTATGTGATCTACCTTGGAGAATGTGCCTTGCGCACTTGAGAGAAAAGTAATTCCATGGCCTCAGGATGTAGAGTTCTAAATATATCTGTCATATCCATCTGGTCCAATGTGTCATTCAAGTCCATTGTTGCTTTAGTGATTTTCTGTCTAGTTGATCTATCCATTGTTGTAAGTGGAATATTAAAGTCCCCCGCTATTAGCACATTCTTATCCATAGATTGTTTCTGTTTGTGATTAATTGTTTTATATATTTAGGTGCTTCCATATTCGGTGCGTAGACATTTATAATTGTTAGTTCTTCCTGATGGATAGATCCTGTAATTATTATATAATGCCCTTCTTCATCCCTTGTTACTGCCTTTACTTTAAAGTCCAGTTTGTCTGATATAAGTACAGCTACTCCAACTTTCTTTTTACTTCCAGTAGCATGATAGATATTTCTCCATCCCCTTACTTTCAATATGAAGGCATCCTCCAGTCCAAAATGAGTTTCTTGTAGACAGCAAATAGATAGATTTTGTTTTTTTATCCATTCTGCTACCCTATGTCTTTTGATTGGAGCATTCAGCCCATTTACATTCAGTGCTATTATTGAAAAATATGGGCTTAGAGTCATCGTGTCCTTTGTAGGATTCATGCTTGTGGTGGTGTCTCTGGCATCTTGTGTTACTTGCAACATTTCCCTCATAGAGTCCCCCTCATGATTTCTTGTAGGGCTGGTTTAGTGGTGATGAATTCTTTCAATTTTTTTTTTTTTTTTTTAATTTGGAAAGACTTTTATCTTTCCTTCTATTCTGAATGACAGGCTTCCTGGATAGAGGATTCTTGGCTGCATAGTTTTTCTGTTCATCACATTGAAGATTTCCTGCCATTCCTTTCTGGCCTGCCATGTTTCAGGAGATAGGTCTGTAACCACTCTGATAGGCTTCCCTTTGTATGTTAGGGCCCTTTTCTCCCTAGCTGCTTTCAGAATTCTCTCTTTGTCCTTATATTTTGCCAGTTTCACTATGATATGTTGTGCAGAAGATCGATCCAGGTTACGTCTGAGGGGAGTTCTCTGTGCTTCTTGGATTTCAATGTCCGGTTCCTTCCCCAGATTGGGGAAGTTCTCTGCTATAATTTGTTCAAGGACACCTTCAGCCTCTTTCCCTCTCTCTTCCTCTTATGGAATTCCTTTGATACAGATATTGTTCTGTTTGATTGTATCGCTGAGCTCTCAAATTCTCCTTTCATGTCCCTAGATCAGTTTATCTCTCTTTTTCTCAGCTTCCTCTTTTTCTATAATTGTGTCTTCTAAATCACTTATTCTCCTTTCTGCCTCTTCAATCCGTGTATTGGATGCCTCAATTTAATTATGTATCTCATTCATAGCATTTTTTAATTCATTACAACTATTTTTAAGCTCCATAGTCTTTGTACCAATAGTTTGTCTGATGTCTTCCATGCCTTTTTCAAGCCCGCAATTAATTTTATGACTATTGTTCTAAATTCTTGTTTAGTTATGTCACTTATATCTGTTTTGAGCAGTTCTTTAGCTGTCATTTCTTCCTGAAATTTATTTGGAGGAGAGTTCTTCCATTTCATCGTTTTGGTTAGCTTTTTATCTCTTGTTAATTTTAAAAGCTTGTTATGCACTCTGCCTCTGCGGGTGCTGCTGTATTAAAGAGGGCTCTTTGACTGTCCAGGGCATGTCCATTCATGAAGTGTCCTTTGAATGTTGTCTCTTGTTTTCTCTTGTTGAGACTTTGATTATTTTATTTCCCTACTCGTAGTGGTATTTCGAACTCTCCACCATGTGTACTTTGGCTTGTTTCTGGAGGTAGCCATTTTCTCAGCGGACTCTGTCTCCTTTTCCTCCCAAACTCCTGGATCCTGTAAGGGTTCCTATGGCTTCGGGGCTTCTCCATTTGAGAGATGAGGACAAGTGAAATGTACAGAGCTCTCTACTTCTCCGCCATCTTGCCTCCCTCTGTCATTTGCTATTTTTCATTCATTCCCTGTATCCACTTCTTTTTTGAGTTTACAGTAAGTTCTTGTGGAACAAGTAGAGCATATTTCCTAACCTATTGATGTTGGCTTGGCCCCATTATATGCTTTGACAAATGAAATGTAGAATGGACATGATGTGGGTAGAAGATTGAAATGTGCTAATGTGGTTTGATTAGATATATTTGCTTTTTTGATCTGTCACAAGACGAAAATGGTCCTGGTGTCTCTTGTCCAAGGAGGATGTGGAAACATTTCAAGTAGACCTGAACACAGATCAGAACCTGTAGCTAAATCCAGATGAGCCCAGCTAAGCTACAGCCAACTATAGACTAGTGTGTTGAGAACCACAAACATGTTGATGGCTGCAGATATTTTGGGTTGCCTGTACACAGGATTATTGTAGTAATAAAACCTGATATAATAGATTACTAAAATGGAAAAAAATAATTTGTGACATTTCTTGAGTTCCTCCGTCATTTTAGTCTTTTCTTCTAGAGTCTTCTCTTTCAGCATGGTAAAATAAAGAATTCCAGCTTTCCCATGCTGGTTTACATATTATTTTAATCCTGTGCATTTACTTCTGCAGAGACAACAGTGGCTAATATCCTGTCATCTATTCCTAAGCATCATAGAGGGGGTATAGGAGTAGCAGTGGTGTTTTTGTAGCAAGGTATGTTTAGACATTTTAATAGTGGTAACTTGAGTGTCTTGTTGGATGTTACAGACATTCTGTGAACATTCCTGTTCTGTATGCTAGCATCTTTTACACCTGTCTTTGCTGCTAACGGTAGCTAAATTAGATTCTGTTGTTTATAACTAAGAACTCTGATGTTGGGAACTAGGAAGCGAGTTACCTCTTCTGTTCCTTTTCCCTGTCCCCTTCCTCTTATAGATTCTATGTGGGGTGATAATATCATCTTCGTGGGTCTCATGATGCTCCTTTCTAGGTACTCTAATTTTGTCCCAGTTATCAATGGGCTTGCTTCTCTTATCACAAAGTAGTATCTGCAATAACATATGTTGCTCCTTCTGTAACTGCTTTACCATCAGGATTTGACAATAGCATCTTTATGTATATCATATGCCCCTTTCTTATGAAACTACTTTTGGATACATTTACAATAGATTTTTAGTCCTACAAGGCAGTGCTTTTTAAATACCTCATTTGAGGGACTATTTAAATTTTTTTTTCTACTCCATTGTGACATTTTGGAAAAAATAATAAGAATGAATTATTTAAAAATTAAAAGCACTGTGCTTGTTTCAGCAGCACATATACTAAAAATTAAAAGCGCAGACATCCATAACAGAAGCTCATCTATTTTATTATTAGATTTAACAGGAATATAATTATATTTAAATAAATATAATGAAAACAAATAGGGCCAAAAATATAATTTAAAACTGTACACATCTTTTATTGAAAGGGTACATATAGGTGAGTAACCTAGAGATTTTCTATTATACTTGCAAACTTGCACAGTACAGAATATTAACTAAACAAAAAGTTATGAGTAAAATAGAGATTCTGTAGATCAAGTGCCCATTCACACCCTGAATAAACACCACATATATTGTTATTTAAACATGACTGTGAAAAATGAATTTGATTCTTGCTTATTCATTTATATATTTCTAGGTAGATCTGGATAATGATTGAAATTTTTCTTCTAATAACCTATGGCATGAATTTATTAATCTAATACTATAAGTGATTTCATCATTTGGGAAGATCAAAGTTAAGTTACATAATTTTTGTCTGTTCCACAGGTCTGTATTCTATGGTTTTACTGATCTAAGATGAGGTCAGTTAGGATTGGTGCAGAATATGATTTGGTTTTAGGTCTTCCCTGCATGCCTTCATGGTGTTTTGTTTTTTTTTTTTTTTGGTCTGGCTGTTACCTGAGGCACACTTTTCTTATAGTGGGTCTTAGGAGCAGAATAGCGCAGTGTAAATGATGTGCGATCTAAGCCTATCCTCAGATAATATGGGCATGTCATTGCTCAAAGTAAGTTCCATAGGCAACTTCAATAAAGCATGCAGATATATTTCATTTACTCTAGACAAAGAATTGCAAAGTCACAATTAAGGGTGTAATGCCAGAAGTGACTAAAAACAATTCTCCAATCTACTACATCTACTTTTATTACTATCCATTTACTTCAGTGTTATTGCTAAGACATGATTACTACTGAAGCCATCACAAATCACAGTAAAAGGGTAATGATTCTTAGTCAGTCATAGTTGTAGTGGCCGGACTTCATATTGTCACCTTCCTCCCTCTGATATTCATGGTATTTACTGGAAAGTTCCCACATTATGGTTCTATTTTTATGTATTCAATATAATGTGAGGATAATATACACAAAGCCACTAGAAAGCACGTGAGAGTTAGAATATAGGCAGAAATCAGGGTGAAGTCAAAGTGGCATGTGAGAAATAACTTTGGAGAAATGTGACCACTCTTCTCTGAGATCACTTGGCTATAACTAGTTTTTAGAAAGATCTTCTACTCTGATCTTCTATATAAATCTCACAGAGAAAGGGAGCATGCTATATCACATTATATCTTAAAAGCACACATTATCTTTATCAATTTAGAAAAATGCCCAACCACTTAAAACCACTAACATCAAGAGCTATCGAACTACATTTAATTTATAGCACCTGAATCTTTAGTAATAACTATAACAATGTAAATTTCCTGAACTTGATGATTTTGAAGGTATTATAGTTATATAGGAGAATGTCCTTGTTTGTGGGAAATATACAGTAATATATTTGGGTATGGAATCATCATGTTGGTAACTTATTCTCAATAGATTTAGGGAAAAAAACCATTCCTTGAACAATTCTTGCAGCCTTTCTATCATGTTGATAATTATGTTAAAAATTTAAAAAGTTGTGCCATTAACAAAAATGTGATATACTTATGAATAAATATAGCCGAGGACATTAAAACTTTTATACAGAAATGGTAAACATCTACTAAATCTCTTTTAAAACTGAATAAATAGATATACCATGTTCATGGAGAGGACTTTAAAGATATATTTAAAGGCTATTTAAAGATGTGAAGTATTCTGAAATTAATTAATTTATTAAATAGATTACAATATGATTAGTAATAGTTTTTATAGATCTTGACAAGGTGATTCAAAACTTCACAGAGAAAGCAGAGGGCTGAGAATAGCATAAATTCTTTATATGAAAAAAACATCCAAGAAATTTTCTTATAATATAACAAGGCTTATTATAATGCTTTGAATAGAGATCTCAGAAATAGATTTATGCACATATGGAAACTTCATTTAAAGCAGATTTGTCACGCAGATCAGTGGGGAAATGATACATTTTTCAAAATAGTAATATGATAGCTGGTTATACAATTAGATTCATTTTTTTTTTCTCACTAGGAATTTTTAGTGTCTTTTCAATTCCCTCATTGCTCTGAAAATCATGATGATGTCCTTTAGTGTGGATTATTTTTATTCATTGTGCAGGAAGTGTGGTAAGCATTTTAAACATGAAAACTAATGTGATTCATTCAGTCTATCTAGACAATTTTCTTGAATTAAGTCTTTGATAATTTCCTACAGTATTTTTTTCCCTGATTTTCTTCAGCTACTCCTGTTATTCAGATATTGGTCCTTTTGTGCTGGTCATCTACTTTTGCTTTTTATTATTGCCTATTTTTCATTTATTTTACTTACTGAGAGATTTCCACAATATTTTCTTGCCCTGTATTGAGTTTTAATTTCTTCTATATTTTTAAATTTTGAGAATAATTTTGTTCTCTAACTGTTCTTTTCCATAGGATGCTGTTCTTTCATATGTGCAAATTTTTCCTTCTCTCTGCAGAAATTAATTATAACTCCTTTGTGCATATTACTCTCTGTGCATTGTTTTTTTTTCCTTATTTTAAAATACTTTCGGAAATTTGCTTTCTATATGTCAGGACAGAAAATTTCCTCTGTTGATATTTGGCTGCTACATATAATTAAGGGAAACTCTCAAAAGTTGATTAGAAGCTCTATGAATCCACCAGTTCCCTGGTGGATTTTAGTGTAGTTAACCTAATCAAGCAACCTTATTTGGGGACCTAAGCTGTCAGGAACCGTATATGTATATTTGTAAATGTATATGTTTATGTGCATATGTATGTGTTTATATACACATATAGATATTTTCTCTCTGAGAAGAATGTTCCATCTCTGGGTGTATATTATAAGTTTTTCTATCATTATCCTGGATCCCAATTAGGGGATAATAAAAGTAGTTAGCATATATAGAGTGCTTATTTTTTGTCAAGCACTGGAAAGTATATGCTTCACAAACATCCACCACTTAATCTTTATATCAGTCTAATAACTATGATTACACCCATTTTTCAAAAGAAGAAATTGAGGCACAAAGAAAAAAAACTAACTTACCTAAAGCCATAGAGCTTGGAAGATGCAAAGCTGAGATTTGAACTCAAGATAGTACGATCCTAAATGGGGCATATTTGGTTTCTTCTCTAGCCATGCATTCCATCACCCAACCCTGCTTTTTTTTTTTTTTTTCCTTAATGAAATTACCCTCTTCTGTGCCTAGTGTTCCTTCAGTTCAAAATATTTATTGTTGACTCTATGGATGATTTACCTCAGTGTTTTTCCAATGTGGGAAAAGGACATTTCCAATCTGAGTCATTTGGGTGAGGATCAAGGTGTCCAAACTCTTAGACGATTTTCAAATTATCCTCCTGTTTTCAGCTCCCTCTAACCACATTTACAGAGGTCTGCAGTTCAGCTAGTCTTTGTACATTTCTAGGATAATGCAATGCAAAGCAGGTGGTTCTCTGTCTTCCTCTGTGGTTATTTAAGTTTCAGCTTTCTCTGGTCTTCTAAATTTGTTACCACTATCCATCTGTTTTACATTCCCATTTTTTTCTCTTTTCCACTTTTATTGTCCTTATATGATATTTCTTTTTTTAAAAAATTCACCTTACACTTGTTTCCATGACCACTGAATAGGAAACTGGGGTGGGTACACGTGTTTATTCTCTCATGTTTAATAAGAATTCAGTTTTATCTGTTTTGCTTGATGCAAATTACTTGCAACTCACCTCATATTTGTAGGTGGTGGATTCCAAACTGAGAATCATATGCTGGGTCAGGAAAGTTCCTTTTTATCATCTAAAATATCTTGATCTCAGTTTGTTGAGGAGCATAGCAAATCAGAAACCTGATCCTAGAGACTGGCTGGAAATCCACCACATCAGTCAGGCTTTCTATTATGCCAAATATAAAAGTCTTATGTGTAAGTTGAAGACAGAGGAAGTAAGGGTGACTCTTCCAGGCTCTACTCAAAAGATCTAGAAGCTTTAGGCAGATAAGCATTAATGTACCATGTCTGTTTGCCTCCGTCTTTAAACTCCTACATCATTAAGGCTACAAATATCAAATGTTTAAGAACCAGACAAAAGTCCCAGTGGAAGGCTTCCCACAAACCCAATTAAATTGGAGTCTCTAAGGGTGGAGTCCAAGTAAAATTTTTTAAGACTCCTCAAGTGATTCAATATGCAGACTTGTTTACTGGTCTTATGCATGGTTTGAGTAAAACTGAATCTGACAAAAAGTCTGTTAAAGACACATAGTTATCGGTATCTCTGTGGCCATCCCTAGATCTTTTGATATGAGACTAATTCAGTAATAGAGCAAAACTGAAGATAATTGATCTACAATTTAGTGTTTGGCTCCTTCCTTTTGGTATTCTTTCAGAGCTCATTCCAAGCATTCCTTGTTTGCTGCCGAGTTATTTTTCTAAGACCTCTTTGCTACTATATATATATATGTATGTATGTATTTTTCTTTCTAGCAAGCCTTATAGCAATTGGAGACAACTCGCACAGAAAGGTGACTTGGAAGGCTAAATATAAATAACTAGATCCTGAGCTGCATTAATTGGTAGAGATGGAAACTGGGAAAGTGAATTTCTGTCCTGTTAGATTTTGTTATAAAGCAACTTCTCTCCCCAACAGCCATCTTAATTTAATTACCACTTTATCCATTACCGGCTGAATTTGTGACAATGGCAGCTTTATGTGTCTCTCTTAATAGGAACCGAGCCGAGCTCCCACTTGAAGTGTCAGGGTCAGAGGAGCAGTGGTGAAGTGCCTCAGTACATCACTTGAGTGGAAGAGCTTTCCAGTTAATATACTTAGGGGAAGTGTGAACTGCACCACTCCCTCCCCTCACCCCTTACAAAACAGCATCCTGCTGACTCTTAACTGTGTTGGGAAATACTAAGTCTCATTTAAGAAAACAGTTGGTAAGACATATAAGGAGAGAGGAAGGGCGTGGAGTTTTTAGATTTTGAAGAAGAGAACAAATGTTTCTTGCAGTACTCGAGACATCAATTCAGTCAAGAAGTGGAAAGAGTTATTATGGAAATAAGCACAATGGAAAAGATAATGCCTGGGGCGCCTGGGTGGCTTAGTCTGTTAAGCGTCTGACTTTCGCTTAGGCCGTGATCTCGCGGTTCGTGGGTTCGGGCCCCGCGACGGGCTCTGTGCTGACTGCCAGCTCAGAGCCTGGAGCCTGTTTCAGTCTGTGACTCCCTCTCTCTCTGACCCTCCCCTGCTCACCCTGTCTCTCTCTCTCTCCCTCTCTTAGAAATAAATAAAACATTAAAAAAAAGAGAGAGAGGAAAAGATAATGCCTCCTCTGAAATTAACGGGAACACCACAGTGCAAGCACATGCCTACCTATGTTCTTTTTAGGTTGGTGGACATGAACTGAGCAAGGGAATATGAGTGTCAACTGCTCTTCCTCATTTGTATCCCTGTTTCTACAGCAGATTGGCATGAGGCTGGTTTCTGGCCAGTGGGAATCTGAGAGTAATTTCAACAGAGAAGATTCAACAGATAAAGACCATGTTGGGTCTTCTTTATTGCTCATTTCAATCCCAACTTGTGACCCTAAAATTCTTCCATAGGATAGCTAGAAATAATTATAATAATTTTGTAATTTTGTAAAATTAAAATGAGAATTCTTTCATTTCTGGTGAAAATAAAATTCCTGAAATTAATTGACCATAAAAGTAAGTGCTGTATAAACAAATCAAAGAACCATAAGAGATTCCCATTGACCAGCCCAGGATAGAAGAGGGTGAGTAGTCAGGAGGGTAGGGCAGGTGAATGGTGAATGGTGACTCAAGTTCAGAAAGCAAAAGCAAAGATAATATACTTACGCTTGCAGAAACCTTGCCAACTGTATTCCCAAACCACTTTATTAAATAGCTGATGTCATTATGAAATAATTTTGATTATGACATTCAAAGTGGAAAACTTAAAAGTATGTATAAAATACATATAAAATATATATATGTGTATAGGTTTTTTTAACTTTATAATAATATATGATTCCATTTACCAAAGTCACATGTAAGTATATTTGGAAACTAATGTGTAAAAAGGAAAGCAGGAAAATTAGCATGATCTAAGCCACAAACATAGGCATTTGTATTGGTCAGAATTTTGTGGTTGTAATTAACAGAAAACTCAAAAAGTGTTAGGGGAGAAAAAGAAAACAAGAAATAAGTTGCCTTACATAATTTAAAATTGTATTGTTGATCCATGAGCAATTTGAAATTAAACATTCTGACCAGGATAAGTGGAATATGAGGTAAGATCATGTGCCTACCATTCAAAGAAAAAGGTAGAGTCTCAGTCTTTTGGATTACTATGTTGAAGAAAAGAGTGATTTTCCCAAAGGAAAATCAAGATGCTATCACCCAAGTATGAGGGGATAGATAATGGACAAAGGAAAATAGTTATCATTAGTAATCAAGTAATGCTCATGTTACCATCAGTAATCAAGTAATGCTAATTGAATGAGTTACTATGTTATGAACGGAGAAAAAGAAAATGATGAGAGCAAGTATGTGAACAAATTTAAAGGACTGAGGCAAAATTAACATTTTGCAGTGCATCAGGAGTATTAAAAGGGTTTTCTTTCTTTCATTGAAGCACGTGCAATTTTACTCTAGAGATAGCAATATATAGTAATTTCTCATGTTTTTGTATATGACGACATCCCATTCCCTATGAAACACTACTGTTTAGGACTGGAACTATCAAAGTCAAATAATTTCTGAGTCATCCTAGGGCCTTGTTTGTTTGTGTGTTTTTGGCTTTATTCTCTTTTTCTCCTTTTCTTCTCCCTGAAAAAGAGAACTTCACCCATACACACCAGTGTGTGTGTGTGTGTGTGTGTGTGTGTGTGTGTGTGTGTGTGTGTGTGTGTGTATGTGTGTGTAGTAGGACAAAGGAGAAAGAGAACAGACAAGAATCTAACTCTTTATCAAGAGCACACAACACTGATATGATGTTCTCTGGAGGATCCTGGGTGATTAGGTGACTAGCAAGTCATCCAGGTCAAACTGTAACTTGGGATAGTCTATACTACATCTCAGGGCAACCAGTTAGCACTGTACCTGGCACCTGTCATTACTAAAGCAAGGCTAGTTTCCTTTCCTTTTTAGATTACACAATTATCAATCAATCTTAGATTTCTAGATTATCAACTAAACAAACTTCTTCTGACCTAGTAATACTTTATTACAGGAAATAATGAAGTAAATAGTATTTCATATTTAATGTTTTTAGGTAACATGTGATTCAGTTTGACTTCTTCATTGTAAACACTATTTTAAAAATAAAACATTGGGGCACCTGGGTGGCTCAGTCAATTGAGTATCTTGACTCTTGCCACTCAGCTCATGATCTCACAGTTCTTGGGTTCAAGCCCCGTGTCTGGCCCTCCATTGACAGTGTGGAACCTGCTTTGAGTTCTGTCTCCCTCACTCTCTTTCTGCCCCTGCCCAACTTGTGTGTGTGTATGTGCTCTCTCTCTCTCTCAAAATAAGTAAATAAACTTACAAAAAATAAAATAAATCAAAGCATCTATTCAATTGAAGAAATCCTAATTTCTGAAGGAGCAACATTTTATCTAGACCTTGCTTCAGAAACACCTAAGCTGTTCCTAATTTCTCCATGCGATTTTGATCTAGAAATTGAGCTACAAATTCCATAAGGTGTGATCTAAACCTCACTCTGACAAAACTCAGGTTTCTTTAGCAACGCAAAGCATTTGCATACTTGAGAGAAAATGTTAATTTTAAGACAACAAATGCAAAGAACAAAGGAGTAGAGTGTTTTCAGTGCTTCCAGTGTTCTTCAAGTAAAAACAGAACAATTAAAAAATAATAGTCGCATCACAGATCTAAATTATGCTCCTTTATCCTGTCAATAATTGTGACAGCCTCAAAAGTAATTACTGATGAAAGACTTTGTCACCTTTCTGTTAAAATTCATTTACTAAATGCATCCTAGCTTGGATCTGAGTCATAGCTACTATTTTTTTGAGACTTTAGTGTAAATAATACAGGGATGTGGAGGTAAGTTAGTCAGAAAAAATATATTGCTATGTACATGTTCTCTATATAAGAGTAGCAGTATGTTACCCTTAGTCATTATCACTTTATTTCTACAATATTTGCTTCTCCTTTTTCCTTCTTTATTATTACAAATTTCATATCATGGAATAATAATTTTAGATTTCATTCTAATTATAACTTCTAATATAGTGTTACCTATTATAGACTTAAAAATCCTTTAATCTGTATCCATTAAACATGAATAAATTGAAGTCAAAAACTTGTATTAACCCTGCAGGATATTTTTGGTGAGGAAAAAAATTCCGCAGTAGGCTTTTTTTTTTTTTATTGCTTGTCCAAGGAACACAATTCTGATGCATTAGGATATACTTTCTTATAATCAGCATCTACAGTCAAACTCCAGAGCAGCAATTGATGTGATTGAAAAATAACCATTACCCTATGACTCATTCACACTTTGCCCTTCTAATCAGAAATATCAGAAGGGATGCTAATTCATGTCAAAATATGACACTTCTTAGATACGCCAGGCTTTTCTTGTCTCCTCGAATAAATGGGCTCTTTGCAGCTACAGTCAGTCAACACTGTTCATTGTGCACCTTGTTTCTGACAGGTACTTTGTTAAATAAACACTAAAATCTTATACAACACATGAAACCAGTTGTTTTTTAGGAACTTGACTGTTCAGCTTAAAAAATAATTGACAGGGACACACAAGCTATGAAACTAGCTATCTAGATTACCTTCTTAATTATCCAAGTAAATAATAAATATGATAGGAAAAATTGAGTGCAGATCCTGGTTTGGCCATATACCAGTGCCCAGGTTCTGTCATCTGCAAATGGGTTATCTTGATAAATCCTGAGGATGTTGTGGGTATAAATTATATACTCTGTCATATAAAATAATTATTCATATCTATTTTTCTCTCACCTCCCACCAAGAAGATTGCCTAGAACATCATTTCTATATAATTTTTTAAATTTAAATTCGCACACTTTTGTTTTAAATTTTCTTGTTGATTATCATTATGAATGCTTACACTATGGGACTAAACTGAATATGCTTCACTGGATCATAGTCAAATTAATATCACCACTGCTTTACTGAGTACAAATACTTTATGTATAAGCTCAATGAATCTTGAATCAGATTGCCCAAATCATATCTACACTGAGACAGGCTAGTCAGAAGCAGTTAGAAACTGAATGATGAAGTAGAGGATGAAAAGCAGGCAGCCGTAGATGATCTTCCCCTGATTATTAATTTGCATCAGAATTACCTGATGTTTAGTGTCTTGATAACCCATGTTTCACATATGTTGTGAAATTTTTTTTTTGTTTTAGATCACGTGGTAAATTCTTTGTTACTTTGTATTGAGTGGAGTATCCTTGCTTCTTAGTAGAAGCCTTGTGAGAGCTATTAAATGAGATTTATTCTGAAATATGACTCTGCAGGTATAATGTTGGGTATGCAATCAATTTGTTAGATTATGAGTCAATGTATTTAATTATATATCTTTGCAAAAATGAGGATAGCTTTTTATTGAACCCATGTAAATACCCATATTGCAACGAAAATGTAAGAAGATTCTACAAAGAATTTCTCTCTCGATTTTGAGAAATTATTGAGAACAAATTTTATTTAAGATGATTAATTTCAGTTTGGAAAAGCATTGCCTACTATATTAATAGTTTAAAGTACTTTTTCATTGTCTTAATCTGTTCAGGATGCTTTAACAAAATATTATAGACTGAGTGGCTTATAACAATAGGAGTTTATTTCTCATGATGTACCCTGGAAAATCCAAAATAAAGCTATCTGAGGAGGACCTGTGCTCTGGTTCAGATAGCCTTCTTGTTATCTCTTCAAATGGAGAAAGGAGTAAGGGACCTCCCTGTGGTCTCTTTTATAAGGCCATTAACCCCATTCATGAGGGCCCCACACCATGATCTAATTACCTCCCAAAGGACCCTCTCTAAATACTATCACTCTGGGCATTGGGATTTAACATATGAATTTGGGACAGGGCACAAACATTCAGTCTATAATACCTATAAAACTAGAACATTAAAATTATACCAATAATATTTCAGACAAATACTGTATGAATGTTTTGTAAGCATTGTCAACTTAGAAGTCCTTTCTAATCATCCATTCATCGAAGCACCAATAATTTAGAGCTTCTGATACAGTGTTTCCAACAGACATTTTGATTACCCTTTTTTGGTGATGACAGAAAGTCTAACTTATAGCTTATAGCAAGTTTTCCAGTAACCATCAATGGATAGCAGAAACCTGTTTGGTTTATTACTAAATGATTTAGAGTAAGTACAAATATCAGAAGAGAGAGGGTATTTTTCTATTGGGGTTCAGGATATAGTATTTCAGTTGTTTGATCAGTGTTTCTCCTGAGAGTAAAAAAATATTATGGACAGTGAAAGAATTGAAAAGTCTCTGGGAACATAAACAGTGTAATTTCTGAAATCCATTTGTAATAATCTTTTATCTGTATAGTTTTTACTTAGGAAAGGTTGCCTGTTTCTTCTACTTTGATGATTACTTCCCCCCAGATTTTATAGTAGGTGTCAATCTGATGCTGAATATGGGACATAGCAAGCAACCTTACGTGTTCCTATCATCTCTTTTTTTATATTTGAAATAACAAATATTTGTGTTTGTCTAGAAGATCTATAGGAACCTTCCTGATTATATTGGTTTTTTTTTTTCTAAATTTGGGATCTGATGTTTGAGGCAAATAAAAAAATGAATGAATGAGTGAATAATAAAATAAGACAGATTTAAGGACTCAAAATAGGACCATGGATGCTGAGAACAATACCTGATTATCTATTTAATCAAACTGATAAACTGTTTAAAATAAACACAAAAGAAAAAAACAGTTTTGTAAAAACTTTAGCTTTCTCATGAGTGAGGACTTTTTTGTTTGTTTATTTGTTTTATTTAACTAATTCTACAATAAAATCAATGCTCTGAGAAGGCTCTTCTGATGAGGAAGGGAATCTCTGATATGTGGGAAGTTTACTAAAAAGATAAATAATGGTGTTTTATTATCCTTTAAGAGTTTCTAGGACTTATTTATCAATTTGATATAGAACCAAATTTTTGTTTTGTGTGGATATACATCTGACAGAGAAGTTTTCATGAATTTTTTTTACCTCCTTAAGTTATGTGGAGAATAAGTCCACTAAAACTGATTTAACTTTGCCAAAATTTAAAGCTATTCAGAGCTTCCTTTTAGGCTCAGATGTTATAAACTGAGGCAAATAAAATTAACTTCACTCATACCTTCTATTACTTGTTATGCACACTAATGTTTACTCTTTTTCTATAGTTTTGGAGGGATCAAATTTATACATCAGGACAAAACTACCTCCTGTTTTTTTCCTTGAAAAATCAAAACCTCAATTCTGCATACACACTAGTTTTCTCAATCATTAGTTCTCCTAGTATAGTTTCAATAACCCATATTAGTTATAACAATTTTAAAAGTTTATTTATTTTGATAGAGTAGGGGGGAGAGAGAGAGAAAGAGAGAGAGAGAGAAAGAGAGAGAGAGAGAGAGAATGAATGCCAAGCAGGCTCCACATTGGCAGTGCAAAGCCTGACACGGGTTTTGAACTCCCAAACCTCAAGATTATGACCTAAGCAGAAACCAAGAGCCAGCCGCTTAACCGAGGCACTCCTAGTTATAACTTTTAACCAAAAGACCATTTTATATTAAACAGAGAAAACTGGGAGATTGTACTGAGTTATCCATTATACATAAGCACAGTTGGGGCAGACTATCACAGCTCATAAATACACATAACACAGGCCAAGCCTCATATATCCCTTTTCTGTCTTATTAAAGTAGCAAAAATGAAGAGGTTCATTAACAGAACCCAAAGATATAGGAACTCCACACCACATGCAAATAGGAAGTAAACTGTATAAAATTAAAATTATGCTCTGCAGCCAGTGGTTCACTATGCAATCTCACTTCAAAATTATCTATGAATTCAAGGACTGTGCATTAACTCATTTCAATGTTAATTGAAGGATTTTAGTTATCTAATGATCTAAGAAGTTTTGTTTAGTATGATGTACTATAAAACCATATTTACACTTACATAAAAAGTTTGTCAGAATTATGATACAATTTAATTAAATCAATATTTACATTTTTGTGATATCAAACATGATATAGATCTAAAGCAGTCTGATGAAGTTTGGAATTTCATATTTATCTCTTTGTGAAAAAACAATTTCAAATGCTATAAAAATAAAAAGCTTGTAAATCCTTTAAAAATATATAATCTGTAAACTTACAAAGAGTTTCTTTTTGCTTCATGTTGAAACTGAACTAATATACATACAACTATAATTTTTAAATACAGAATTATAGAAGTGGTATAATTTGCAAAATTTACCTCAGTCATGTGTTTTGAAATCTTTAAATATTTTAATGTAGCAGTGTCTATAATAAAGATTTTCTTAGTACTTTTAAAGTATTATGGATTCATTTTATTTTCTATGAAATCTAGAAATATTTTAATTTTCATATGTGTCTGTTTATACCTATAAAACAAGAGGAAGATAATTTAATTTAATAAATGGTAAAATCTAATTTGTATTCTCTGGAATTGGGGAAATATTTCATAGTCACAATGAAAAGTGAGAACTTTCCTTAATTACAAACAGAAGCACACAAATTATACTTTCAACTCTATAACCTAAATCACAAATCAAAAGTAAACACAAAATTATACACACACACGTATATATGTATATATACATACATATATAATATGTATATATACATACATATATACATACATATATAATATGTATGTATGTGTATATATGTAATTATGTGTTCAGATTTCAAAGAGTTCTTCTCCTTTTTTGTGGATACCCAATTTTTAATTGAGATAAACTCACAGTTACACCACCAAGTTAAAAAGTAATTTTAAAGCTAACAAAAAAATAGAATAACAAATCATAGATCATTTCTTCTCTCAACAGCACAGAATAACTCTTTATAATCTACTTGGTAAAGATTATCATAAAATTTATACCTTAAAAACAAATATTCAATTTTTATTACAACCACAGTAGAATAACTTGTCTGTGCACAAAGTAAGAATAAAAACAAAATCATGAAATCAGTAGAAAGTAAAGGAAAAGAAACAGAGTCACAAATGTCAGTTCCAATGTCATTTGAGATTTAATTACTGAAATTAAGGAAAGATGTGCCTAGACATAAGCTTTCTATGCGATGCATTTCTGGGCTATCACTACGTACTTGGCTGTATCAGTGGTGCCAATTTGACATCTCGTGGAAGATCTCCAAATTGTTTTGTTTTGTTTTGTTATGGCCATTCACAGAAACTTTATTTCTCTGGGCCACATTAATATCAAAATTTAATATCTAGCTTTTCTTTATTTTGATAGCACATTATAAAAAATAATGGAATATAAATAATTGTGACCTATTTCCAGTTGATAAGCCATTAAGAAAATAGAGACAGATGATATCATTATTCAAGGGGGAATCAAGGGGAAATTAATGGATAGCACATATGTACCATTCACGTTATATGTGCTATGTCATTTAATTCATATGCTAGTCTATTGAGGTAAGATTCCTATTTACTACTAAGGACCCAGAGATAGTGTATTAGGACCCAGAGATAGTGTATTAACTTACACCATCTTATCAATTACCATCTTACACTGTATTACCTTAAAATAATACAGTGAAGAGTTACCCCCATTTTAGATTCTCTAAACGTCAATCCTTAGTTTTCAAAAAGGCCCAAGATTACTTTTGTGCATGAATCTGAGTTTCAACTTTTGTTCTAACTGTATATCACCTACACTGTTAATTACTCCACAGTATTCTTTATATGAAATTACTTTTTTAAAAAAATTACTTTCAATTTAATTTAGAGAGGAAACTTTACATCACATTATAAATATAAGGGTGCCTGGGTGGCTCAGTCAGTTGAGCGTCTGATTTTGGCTCAGGTCATAATCTTGCAGTTTGTGAGTTCAAGCCCCATGTCGAGCTATGTACTGACAGCTCAGAGCCTGGAGCCTGCTTCAGATTCTGTCTGTCTCTCTCTGCCCCTCCCCAGCTTGTGCTCTGTCTCTCTCTCTCTCTTAAAAATAAATTAAACATTTAAAAAATAAAAAAGTAAATGTAAATCCGCTGTGTTTATCAGAAACAGAGCAAAAAAAGAGAAGAAGCTATTAATGATGGGAGTTTATACAGCCCCTAGAAATACTGTCAAACATTATCAACTGTGTATCCTGAAGGGTGGGATAGTGGTGGTCCTGCAGGACTGGAAAGTCAGGAAGCTTCTTGGGTATAGAGGAGGGGTCTTGAGCAGGAGTTTTCTGAGGGTCATATCCATGTCTTGTTGTTATCACATCATTTACTTTTTCATCATCAGACAGAGATTTGTGGCATTATAGAAGAGATTCAGCCCATTATATAATTTTTTCTCATTTTAAACATGAAAAAATTATAGAAACAAAGATCCATGTGTTAACTGGAGATAGAACTTTAGAATTCCAAGTGTAAATATTAGAAAAAATTAGTTTCTGGTGTGTACTTATTTTTGGTTTCCCTGCTGTAAAAACTTGAACTAAATGCTAATATCCATAACACATAGTCACCGTGTAATCTAATATACTGAGGTGAAACTTTCAATGTACTGTACCTTCAATACAAATCTAGTCAAATGGCTGCTTCCTGTGGCTCTTGGCTCCAAATTTACAATTCCAGAAAGTGATCTCTATTAATTTGGGGAGCTTTTGCCCAATAGACAGATAAATACATTTTTTCTCTTAAAATACTTTGTGCTGCACAAAACTAACTGTATTCCAGATGTGTGATTAGACTCCTCCTGGAAAAAGGCATATGGCTTTCAAAGAATTCAAAACTATCTTGTATAGTTTCATGATGTTTTAAATCAGCAGTTATTTCTAGTTTCATTCTTTGTCTTTTATCTGATAAACGCACAAAATTAGTGGGACAGGGACTCCAAAAATATAAAAGCATGAGTTTAATGACTCTAAAGGTGGAATGAATGGAAATGTCTAAGGTACATTAAATGTAGAAACATCCATTGCATCAATACTACTAGAAATCAGAATGGCAGACTCAAGAGAAGTCACACAGCAAAGAACTAGAATATTCTGAACTAGAGTCCCATTGGTGGTAGCAGAATGTTTAAAGCAAAATTTTCTAAATGGTAAAATCATAAAAAAAACACATTTTTAGGCACATTAAAAAATGAGTGATGTCACAGATTTTATTTAACTTATTAATTAATCATAGAAGCAAGGAGATGTTAAAACTCATCCACATAGCACTTGAGAAACTAGGATATTTACAGTAAATTTAATAAAATAGGATAATATTACTGGTTTATACACAAAACTAATTAATTTCCCACAGAGTAATAAAATACAGCCTTGTGGTTATCTGTTATACTGAACAAAAATAATTGGCATTTCTTCTAGATCAAAAGAAATCTACGGTTAACTTACAACTTCACTATCTAAGGCTTTTAATCAATTGGAATAAATCAAACTAAGGACATTTCCTTCAGGTATTACTCGGGTAGTTTTCAGTTCATCACACCCATCTTTTGGACTCATTTATATGCTTTGCTTATATAGTAAAACATTGGTTTGTGAGCATAATCCATTCTGGAAACAGGCTTGTATCCAAAGCCCTCGTATATCAAAGCAAATTTCAAGAATCATTGACTCAGCTGTGATCATGTGACATTTGTCATCCCATGCTACTTGTATTGCAATACATCACTTGTTTATCAAGTTAAATTTATTGGAAATGTTCATCTTGAAGAACACTTGCAGAACAAGTTACTTGCAATCCAAGGTTTTACTTTATTTCCACAAGAGTATGACAACACAACAGTGATCCTTGGAACAAAGTATAGCCATTCTGTCCATTATCCTGACTTGATCATTACCCCTCAAGCTCAAAAGAGAGGTTGGAATGATCAAAGATGAAGGAGAAAATCTAATTATTAACAGGGATGCAAATAAATATGGTGGGTGCTTCCTACCACCTTCCAGCTAAGTAGAAACTAAAATATATTGATATTAGAACCTATAGCACTGTGTTGTGGGTAACGTAAAAGAAAAGTCACCATACTACCTGGAATACAAGTGAACAGCTGAGAACTGGAGTCACTCCGCTATGAATACTTGACAGAGTAAAGCACATACTTTGAAAGACATTGTTGACAGATTCATTATCACCAACGAGCCGCCTGAGGACTTGCAGCAGACGCTCAGCAGAAGTGTAGGGGATGACCTTGAGGAAAAAGAGATAAGATTTTAAGTGATGATCAGAAATGCAGTGAATTTGCTGTTCTGTTGCTGATGACCAGAACAACCATGGATAAAAGTGAAGAGCACTTAATGGAACAAAGAAACAAGTAGAAGGAGAAGGGGCTTGGTTCTTGTTTGAAAGATGTAAAACTGGTCCAGTGGCTTCCAAGATCAACTAGGAAAGCAAATGTCCATGGAAAGTGTAAGTTGATGATAACTATGGGGCATTAAAATTATAAATAATACCATGTAAGGGGATGAAGTCAAAAGTTCTAAAATCTAAGATTACTGGGTACAAGGACAATTTATATTATTTATTATTATATTATTTTTCTCATCCAATTAGGAAGGAGTAGGTCTTTCTCTGTACTGGTCAGAATGTAATTAATATACTTTTCTTTCAAATAGGAAGCATTGATTATGCTTCTGAAGCTATTCTGATACACCCATAGGGTGTTAATCTCAAATTATAAAAAAGAGGAGAAATATGAAGGTGGTATGTGACATCTTTTCCTGGATAGAGGGAGTTAGTAAAATACTAGAGGTTAGATCAATTTTTGAAGCGAGAAAGAAATCTGAATGAAAGAAATTAGAATAAAAACAGGTTTTCTCTATAAAATGACCTTCTCCCTTACCTGTCTCTTTAAAGCTCAACCTCTTGAATACATACCCTTGTTCTTTAAGAAAATTATTATGTGGCACACATCATTAAGTTTTCTCCTCCTACACTGTAATTACATTTCATCTTAAGCTTTTAATTAAGTCTTATATATCTGTATATTTTATATAATAGTGTCATGGAAAATAAATATATAGGGAAATAAATAAAATGTGCCTTTATCTATCATAACTTTTCCAAAGGCACCAATCAAAAAAGTCCTGAGTCCTATCAAGAAGACAGTGATCAAGAGTTTCCAAAAAGACCTTGATTAATAGGGACCTCCTCCTCAAGACTTGGGTAACAGTGAATGAAAAGCAGAACACTGCAAGAAGCATAGATAGACAACTCAAAAAGAAACTAAAGTAAAATTTACTTTTTCTCTCTGTGCCAGAAGACTGACCATTGAGGGCGGTGGGATAAAATGTGGTAAAAGTTTCCACAGAAATGAAGAAACTGAACATTAGCAGGTGCGACCCCAGGCATGCTGCAAATCAGCAGAATGCTGGATAGAGTCTGAGATATTTCAGGTCCAAGTAACATATATTTTCCTACTGGATTGGTTTTCTTGGAAGAGGCTTAATGAGGATATAGCCCTGTCAGGCTTCAATAAGTAGTCGAGAAGACATACACCTTCCACAAAGGAGAAAAGAAAGAAGCTACCAGAAGCTGGCTTCAAGATCCCACTGCACCCATAATAGTTATGGGAATCTAGGCAAGATTCTACACTGCTTTGAACTTTACTCATCTATGAAATGATTAGGTTATTACCTTCGTGGAGTGTTGTGAGATATGATAATATTCTATAATTCTAAACTGTTGATGATATAAAAATCCTACGAATCTCAAGTACTGATAATATGCATACAATGAAAAAGGTTCTTTCCCAATCTTTTTGTGACTCTAATTTTCTTCCCCTTCCTTAGATGAATTTATCCAGGTAGGTATATCTATTCATTCAACGAACACTGTACTCATCACTAGAATATGATTTCCTTATCTTTATATTCCCTGCGCTCCCCCACATGTAGATGGGCCATAGCAGAAATGTAATATTTGTTAAATGAATAAATGATTAAAGTAACGACTGAATTATTTAGCAGTGCATTTTTCCTCATTCTTAGCTTGGTGTATACAATGAGATGAATCAGAAATGTCCTTTGTCTCCATAGATTTCATCATTTTCTGTTTTGAATATATGAACTTCTCTAATCATTGCATTCCAACTCCAGTTTACCACCAAATGAGATTCTTTCAAGTAAGAAAATGCACCTATATAGAGCAGTTCACAATTTATGCATATTTAACGAGCCCAGTGAATCATAATCAGTGTTTATGTCATGCCACATTGTGGTGCCATTTTAAATGGTAAATACAAGTCTAGTGTGCTTATAAGGCTCTCAGTTTTAAATAATGCATGCTCCCAATCATGTGTTCTCTATGAACACAACTTTATTTTAAATGTGGTCACAAAAAGAAATCTTAGTAAAACGAAGTCAACATTTTCCATTTGGGTTTTCATAATACACAGTGCTATGCAAATTTTATGATGGTCCTTCAATAATCCTTTAATATCTGTCCAAAAATGATAGATACATGGCTGCTGGAAACATTGCAGAGTACTACCCCGCTCCTGCCAATATGCGTGTGAACGTGGTAAGAAGTGAAGGTAAAATAAATAGTCAGGAATAAGAGGTCCTGCCCGCTTTCAGATGATGTCTTAAATCTCAATGGGTTTCCAAAGGCCAGTCCTAAGAGAGAAAAAGGGCCACTGTCAAGTGGAAGCCTGCAGTTGAAAATGGTCTCTCTGTGGCTGGTTAAACTATGATTAATTTTATCTTCCCACATCATTTCTCATATCCTCTCATTTTTCCTTTATCTTATTACACATTTCCACCCACCCGGTGCTGGGTTTTTTTGTTTGTTTGTTTCTTTGTTTTTCTGTTGTGTGCTTACCATTTCAAATGAAAACTTATACTAAAAGGACAGCAGTTGATTCCTTTGAAATTTCAATTTTGGGATACATTTATTNTATATAATGAAAAAACTAAGCATGAATGTGTCTTTTTCCATTTGTGTAGTGACTTTCTTAATATGTCCAAACGAACTTAAGCAATTTATTGTTTCTTTCTTTTTTAATGTTTTATTTATTTTTGAGAGAGAGATAGAGACAGAATGAGCAGGGGAGAGCCAAAGAGAGAGAGAGGGAGACACAGAATCCGAAGCAGACTCCAGGCTCTGAGCTGGCTGTCAGCGCAGAGCCCACCACGGGGTTCAAACCCAGAACTGTGAGATCATGACCTGAGCTGAAGTCAGACGCCTAACTGACTGAGCCACCCATGAACCCCAGCAATTTGTTTCAACCCTTATGGATTGGTTTGCTATTTTATTCACAGTTAGTTCTAAGTTTCAGTGTAGATAGATTTTCCCCCCAGTGAGACAGTACATTTCTGGAAATCTTCCATCCTCCTTTTTTCCGTGTCTTTTGCATTTATTCACTTACCCTTTCATAAAATTTTATTAACGATTACTATGTGCCAGAAACAGTATTTGTAACAGTAAATGCAGGGGCGCCTGGGTGGCTCACTCGGTTAAGCGTCCGACGTCGGCTCTGGTCATAATCTCATGGTTTGTGAGTTCGAGGCCTGCATTGGGCTCTGTGAGACTGAAGCCTGTTTCACATTTTGTGTGTGTGTGTCTCTCTCTCTGACCCTCCCCTGCTCTTTCTCTCTCTCTCTCAGAAATAAATAAAACATTAAAAAAAAAAAAAGAAAATGATAGACTGGGGTGCGGTGGTTCAGCATCCAATTCTTGATTTCAGCTCAGGTCATGATCTCATGGTTCATGAGTCTGAGCCCCGCATCCGGCTCTGCCGGATGGAGCTTACTTGGGATTCTCTCTCTCCCTCTCTCTCTCTCTGCCCCTCTCCCACTTGCTTCTTCTCTCACTCTCTCTCTCTTAAAATAAATAAACATTTAAAACTTATTCAAGAAAATGGTAGACCATTGTTCTTATGATTCTATATATTGCTGAATCCAGCAGTATATAAAATGGTTATATACTATGGTCAAGTAGGATATATTCTGGGAATGCAAGATTTGTACAGCATATAATTAAGATAATACATCACACCAAGAGAATAAAAGACAAATGCCACATGATAATCTTAGTAGATAAAGGAAAAGCATTGACAAAAGTCATTATCTCTTCATGAGAAAAAACACTCATGAAACCACTCAGGGAATTTTCCTCAGCCTGATTAAGAGCATCTATAAAAACACAAAAATAGGGGCACCTGGGTGGCTTAGTCAGTTAAGCCTCCGACTTCGGTTCAGGTCACGATCTCACAGTTCGTGGGTTTGGGCCCCATATCGGGCTCTGTGCTGACAGCTAGCTCAGACCTGGAGCCAGCTTCAGATTCTGTGTCTCTCTCTCTCTCTGACCCTCCCCTGCTCGCACTGCCTCTCTCTCTCTCAGAAATAAATGAAACATTAACTTAAAAAAACACAAAAATAGCATCATCTTAATGGTAAAAACTGAAAGTATCCCCTTACGGTTTGGTTAAGATAAGGATGCTTGCTCTCAAGACATCTATTCAGTATTATCCTGGAGGCGCAAACAAGGGCAGTTAGGCAACAAAAAAATACAACCAGGTAGGAAAGGAAGAGTAAAACTATACTTATTGATGGCATGATTTATATTGAGAAAATTCTAAGGAATCCAATAAAAATGTATTAGAATTAAGCATTTCAAATATAGTTTATCCAAAGGGCTCCTCTTAATCTCTACTCTCCCACCCTTCCCCCAAGAAAAAACACCATCTTTTCCCACCCTTTTCTAACTTAATGAAATGAAATGTCCACCCAGTTGATTTCGATAAGATGCAACATTATTCTTGTTTCTTCTTTTTCCTCATCTAAAACACATAATCCATTAACGAATGTACATTCTACTTCTCAAATATAGTCTATTAGTGTCCCATTATGTCTATTTCTACCCCTGACACCCTAATCCAGATCAAAAAGATCTCGTGCCTGTACCAAAACAATAATCTCAAAACTGGTCTGCAATCTACTTTGTTAAAAGCCACCAGAATTATCTCTTAACATGTAAACAATATCCTGTCACTCTCTTGCTTAAAAATCCCCAGTGACCACCCCCCCACGTGTATTTCATCATCCAATTCCCTTTTTAGTCTTGAAAAATCATACTTGATCTGGTGTCTTTCTACCTCTCGGACTTCATTATATCATGTCATGTCATATTCATATCATAATACAATCTCTGTCTCCTCTTTAATTTCTCCCTTGTTGACTACGTTAACTTTCCTCTGATTCTTTGAATAGTCATGTTTATTTCTTGTGTATTTGTATTAGTTGGTTCTTCTTCCTGGGATACTCTTATTAGGGATCTTCTCAGATAATTCTTTCTTACCATTTAAATATTAGTTTAAATATTCTCTCTTTAGAGAGACCTTTTCTAATCAACCATAACTAGTTACTATATATGCTCTATGACATCATTCATTTGCATTTATCTGCAGTGCATTATCACTAGATGGATTTTTAAAAATTTCCTTGAATTCCTCCATCAGAATATAAGAGTAGACACCTTGTCTTCTTTGTTCACCACGGTAAAGTCTCAGATAGTGTGGAACCTCCAGCACATAGAATGCACTCATAAATATTTGTGAATGAATGAAAGAACCAATGAATGATTTTAATTATATGATCTATTCATATAATTACTGAACTGGAAATTTGGATACAAATAAAATGATTGGGCCTTTGTGCCAAAGATACCCCTTATTCAATAATGAAACAGGTTTGTAGTTGAATTCAAAAGAGATATAATGTTTGGCTCAGAGGAAAGGGTGTTAATCTGAGTACAGAGAGAAGGCTTGTGGGGTGTGCTTTGGAAACGGAGATGATCAAGAAGCAGAAAAGAGAAAGAAGGTCATTCTTGTCAGAGAGAAGGACATTGTAGATGTAGGCTCAAGTTTATATAGATGGAATATGACAATTCAGAACCTTGAGTGCAGCTCATTATTACTGCCCAAAGATGCCTTTCTGAGTTCGCTTGTAACAAGAAATCTAGTTGTTTGGAAAGTTCTCTAATAAGTATACAAATTCCGACAATTATCTGTGTGAGAGAACAGTTTCCAGGTGACCCCTGATTTGAAGATCTAAGCTGATTCTGGAGATATTTTTGTCTGTTTCTTTTTTTAGTGCTGTTTACCGAAAGGAAACATTGGCAGAAAGACTCGATCCTGGTGTGCATCCAATTTCTTTCTGTTTTGATTGGCTAGAATTCAGTAAATGATTTTCACATAAACAAAGGGACATTTGAAATACTGATCTGGAATCCTGTATTCCTTTCTGATGCTAATGTTGATGAGTCTGGATGCTGAAGTTCAGGAAGGCAATGAACACAGGCTATTGACTCATGAAGAAATATGGTATTTATTTCAGGTTATGGGTTATGTAACATTAAAATAGACTTTAATTTTGACTTGGAGGAAGGAAAGGAAAGGTTATCAGATGCCACTTAAAACAAGCTTCTAGATTGGAAATATATTAAAGGGTTCAACATCTACCATAATTTTGACAATTTATATTTAGTTACTAAGAACTATTTAAACTTAATTTGTTCACCTTTGATTAATTCTTCTAGCTACTTTTGAGAAGATTCAAACCCATATGGTTAAATGTAATTTAGTTCTGTTAGGTTTTATGAAGACCTTGGCAACAGAAATCTGCAGAAAAACTATATCCTTTGAGAAAATGATTTATCAGTTGCAGAGAGACTTGGAAAGAGTAAAGACTCTTGATGAAATTTTAGAAGTTTAAATACATAATTATCTGTGGAATGTTATAAGGAATACTCCAATATGATTTAAAAAGTGAATAACAGCAACAAAAAATTCCCTTCATACATGATGTGCTTATATGTGTTTTAATTCCTGGCTATGTTGTACAAAGATATGCAAAGGCAGCTACCATAAGATAAGAAAAGCCAGGTGAAAAAAACTTAAGAGGTATAAAGCCATTTATTTCCATTATAATAATGTAACATTTTATTCTGACTTTAAAAGGGATGGGTGGTCCCTGAGAAATGCTGGAATATAAAACATATAAAAAAGAAGAGAAAATCATTGATGGTTTCAACATTTAGACATTAACATTTTGTTACATTGAACACTTTTTTACGAGACAGATGGATAAAAGATAGAGAATAATAGTTATCACATAGGTTTATATAGTTGGCATTAATTTGTATCCTGTAAATATATTGTTTTTTTTCTTACTAATTCATCTCTTGTTTGAATATTAGGCTATATTAAATATTCTTCAAAAGTATAGTATATTTGATGAATAACATTCTATAACATATGGGAACATAAATTACTGAACAAACATTCCCATTATTTTATAGGTTTATCCTTTTTTCTACTGTAAACAATTCTGTAAATTGAAAATCTTCTAAGTAAGTTGCTACACTTATGAATTTTCCTCAGAATGGAGTTTTGAGGATTTTAGTTCTGGCACAGAGGGTGGAAATATTTTTGTCCTCTCCATAGATTCCCAAAATTATTTCTAGACCTGTAGCACAGTTTTATCTTTCATCAGCAGTGATAATTTCTGATCACACGATACCCTTTGCTGTAATGAGTTTTAGTCCTAAATATCTATTTTAGCAGAAAATAGATTTTAGTTATTTTAAAATTAAATAATACTATCAGTGTTAACGTAAAACATTTCTATAAAAATTACACTCATTCTTTTACATCTATTTCTATTTTTATTGCTGTTTATTATAATCATTTTATTTATTTATTTTTTCAATTTTAAATACAGTTTATTTAAGACATTGCATTTTCCACTTCACAATACAGTGCTTATAAAGTGCGATGTTGTATTTCTTTCCCTGTGCACATATTCCATATTCAAGTATCAAGAATGCCCAGTTTATTATATTATAATCATTTTAAATGTATGGCATTGTTACATATTAAAGAAATTAACTTTGTTGTAATTATTACAAGATTTGTAAGTTATTTTTTAATCTTTTCATATTCTTTGTAACTATTCTGGGAGTTAAAATATTTATGAGATGTGCATTTATTATGTCATCCTATTTATCTCTGATTATTTTCCCAAAGAGCATCATCTGTTTACATATTTTTATATTGATTTTTGGTGTTTTAAGATTACTATTTTTTTACATATAACTTAAATTTGTTGCATGACATACAGTTTAGTTGGCCTATGATATAAAACAGAGATCCAAGCTCAATTTTTCAAGTCACTTTCTAAGAACTATATTTTAAAATAATATTTTCATAAGTTTCTTATGCTCTCTTAAAAATAAATTTAATTCTCAGGCCAAAAAATATTCTATGACATCTGAAGTTTTCTCCAAGCCCAGAGAGCATTGACGTTGCATGGGGTGCTCTTCATCTGTCTGATTGGGTGAGGGGTTCTGTAATGTGAAGGTAGTTGTTGTAAGTGTGGGCACAGCATATGTCATGTTGCCTAATTATTTCCATCTTGAGTTAGTGAAAAACTGAAAACTCTTTAGCTTCTTTTTAGAAGGTCCCTTATATAATCTGAATGATCAGAATTAAGTGATGTTTGGGGGGAGAAATCTCAATAATGGGACACTGTATTATAGACATTTATGTCTCTGAGTATGGTTTAGGAAAACCAGATAAAGCTATAACAAAAGTTAAAATTACTTTGTGTAATAATATAAAAGAGTATATTTCAGAAATGAAATACCTCTATAGATTGCTTTAGGAAAATAATGATTCTTTATTAATATGGACTTAAACATCATTGAGTCTGAGAGTAATTTTGTATACTTAGAAGATGTTTGTAACTGTGTCTGTGATGCATGCGTGTGTGTCTATATATCTGTGTGTGTGTGTGTGTGTGGTCTGGCAATTAACTAGAGAAGCACTTAAAGTGTTATTTATTGTTTTTAATTTTTACTTTAATTCCAGTTAGTTAACATATAGGGGTTAGTTTCAAATGTACAACATAGTGATTTGGCACCTTTCATACATTACCTGGTGCTCGTGAAAATTAAGTGCACTCCCTAATCACCATCACCTATTTAACCATTTCCCCACCCACCTCTTGTCTGATAACTATCAGTTCTCTATAGTCAAAAGCCTGTTTCCGGATTTCTCTTCTTCACTTTGCTCATTTGTTTTGTTTCTTGAATTCCATATATGAGTAAAATTATATGATATTTGTCTTTATCTTCTGCTTAGCATTATACTATCTAGTTCCATCCACGTTGTCGTAAATGACAAAATTTCATTCTTATTTATGGCTGAATAGTATTTCATTGTATACACACACACACACACACACAGGGCTGCTTCCATATTTTGTCTATTATAAATAATGCTGCTATAAACATAAGGGTTCTTGAATCCCTTTGAATTAGTTTTTTTGTATTCTTTGGGTGAATATCTAGTAGTTCAATTGCTGAATCACAGAGTAGTTCTATTTTTAACTTCTGGAGAACTTCCATACTGTTTTCCACACTGGCTGCACTAGGTTGCATTTCCACTAACAGTGCAAGAGGGTTCCTTTTTCTCTACATCCTCACCAACATGAGTTGTTTCTTGTTAATTTTAGCCATTCTGACAGGTGTGAGGTGATATCTCATTGTAGTTTTGATGTGTTTCCCTGATGATGAGGGATGTTGAGCATCTTTTCTTGTGTCTGTTGGCCATCTGGAGGTCTTCTTTGGAGAAATGTCTGTTTATGTCTTCTCTCTATTTTTTTAATTGGATTATTTCTTTTATGGGAGTTGAGTTTTATTCTTCATATATTTTGGATACCAACCCTTAATTGGACATGTCATTTACAGATATCTTCTCCCATTCCACAGGTTGTCTTTTAGTTTTGTTGTTTTCTTTACTGTGCAGAAGCTTTTTATTCTGATGTAGTCCTCATAGTTCATTTTTGCATCTGTACCCTTTGCTCAGGGGACCATCTAGAAAAAAGTTGCTATAACTGTTGACAGAGAAGTTACTGTCTGTGCTCTCCTGTAGGATTTTTATGGTATTGGGTATCATATTTAGGTCATTAATCCATTTTGAATTTATTTTTGGGTATGGTGTAAGAAAGTGGTCCAGTTTTATTCTTTTCTTTGCTGCTGTCCAGTTTTCTGAATACCATTTGTTGAAGAGATTGTCTCTTTCCTGTTGGATATTATTTCCTGCTTTGTTGAAGATTAATTGAGTAACAATTGAGGATTTATTTCTGGACTTTATATTCCATTCCATTGATCTATGTATCTACTTTTGTGCCAGTACCATACTGTTTTGATCATTACAGCTGCGTAAGATAACATGAAGTCTGGAATTGTGTTGACTCTGTGGCTATGTGTGTGGGGTCTTTTGTGGTTCAATATAAATTTTAGGATTGTTTGTTCTAGTTATGTGAGAAATGCTTTTGGTATTTTGATAGGGATTGCATTAAATGTGTAGATTGTGTAGACATTTTTAACAGTAGGGGAACCTGGGTGGCTCAGTCAGCTAAGTGTCCCACTCTTGATTTTGACACAGGACATGCATAATCTCATCGTTTGTGAGATCAAGCCCTGTTTCCGGCTCTACACTTGACCACATGAAACCTGCTTGGGATTCTCTCTCTCTCTCTCTCTTCACTTACTTGTGCTCTCTCTCTCAAATAAATAAACATTTAAACAAACAAACAAACCAACAAACAATACCATGAGCATGGAATGTCTTTCAATTTCTTTGTGTCTTCTTTAATTTCCTTCATCAGTGTTCTATAGTTTTCAGAGTACAGGTCTTTCATCTCTTGGATTAGGCTTATTCCTAGGTATCTTATGGGTTTTTGTGCAATTATAAATTTCTCTTTCTGAAGCTTCATTACTGATGTACAGAAATGCAACAGATTTCTGTACATTGATTTTGTATTCTGCTACTCTGTTGAATTTGTATATCAGTTCTAGCTGTTTTTTTGGTGAAGTCTTTCCGGTTTTCTGTATACAGTATCATGTCATATGCAAATAGCAAAAGTTTTCCTTCTTCCTTACTGATTTGGATGCTGTTTATTTCTTTTTGTCATCTGACTGCTGTGTCTAGGGATTCCAGTACCAGTTGAATAAAAGTGATGAGAGAGCACATCCTTGTCTTGTTTCTGACCATAGAGGAAAAGCTTTCAGTTTTTCACCATTAAGGATGATGTTAGCTGTGAGTTGTTCATAGATGGCTTTAAATATGTTGAGATATGTTCTCTCTAAGCCTCCTTTGTTGACAGTTTTTATCATGAATAAATGTTTTCCTTTGTCAAATACTTTTCTTGCATCTATTGAAATGATTATATGGATTTATCACATTAACTGATTTGTGAATATTGAACTATCCTTGCAACCAAGAATAAATTCTACTTGATTCTGGTGACTGATTTTTTACATGTATTGTTGGACTTGGTTTGCTAGCATTTTATTGAGGAAATTTGCATCTATGCTCATTATAGATGTTGGCCTGCAATTCTCTCTCTCTCGCTTTCTGTCTTTTTTTTGGGGGGGTGGGGGATATCTTCTGGTTTTTGTAACAGGATAATGCGGCTTTATTGAATAAATGTGAAAGTTTCCCTTCCTTTTCTAACTTTTTGGCATAGTTTGAGAAGAATAAGCACTAACTCTTCTTTATTTTTTTAAAAAAAATTTTTTTAATGTTTTATTTATTTTTAGGAGAGAGAGAGAGACAGCGTGAGCAGGGGAGGGTCAGAGAGAGAGGGAGTCACAGGCTGAAACAGGCTCCAGGCTCTGAGCTAGCAGTCAGCACAGAGCCCGACGCGGGGCTCGAACCCACGAACCGCGAGATCATGACCTAAGCGAAAGTCGGACGCTTAACCGACTAAGCCACCCAGGAGCCCCTGCACTAACTCTTCTTTAAATGTTTGGCAGAATTCACCTGTGCTGCCATCTAGTCCTTGACTTTTGTTTTTTGGGAGTTTTTTTGGTTACTATTTGAATTTCTTTGCTGGTGATTGATCTCTTCAAAATTTCTGTCTTCTTGTTTTAGTTTTGATAGTTTACATGTTCCTAGGAAGTTACCGATTTCTTCTAGGCTGTCCAATTTGTTGGCATATGCTTATTCATAATATTCTCTCATAATTATTTGTATTTCTGTGGTGATGATTGATATTTCTCTTCTTTCATTTTTAATTTTATTTATTTGAATCCTTTATCTTGTTTTCTTGATAAGTCTCACTAGACATTTATTAATTTTATTGATTTTTTCAAACAACCAGTTTCCAATTTTATTGTTCTGTTCTAATTTTTCTTTTTTAGTTTCTATATCATTTATTTCTACTCTAATCATAATTATGTCCTTCCTTCTGCTGGTTTTAAGCTTTGCTGAATGTTCTTTTTCTAGGTCTTTTAGGTATAAGGTAAGGTTGTTTGAGATTTTTCTTGCTTCTTAAGGTAGGCCTGAATTGCTATAATCTTCTCTCTTAGAATGGCATTTGCTGTATTCCAAAGGTTTGGAGCAATGTGTCATCATTTTCCTCTGTTTCCATGTATTTTTTAAAATTTCTTTTATTTGCTGGTTGAACCAGTCACTGTGTAGAAATATGATATTTAACCTCCATATATTTGTGGCCTTCCCAAAAATATTTTTGTGGTTGAATTCTAGTTTTATAACATTGTGGTCAGAAAAAAAATGCATGGTATGACTTCAATTTTGAATTTGTTGAGGTTTGTTCTGTGGGATAATATATGATCTACTCTTGAGAATGTTCCATTTGCACTTGAAAATAATGTGTATTCTACTGATTTAGGATGGAATGTTCTGAATATATCTATTCATCTGTTCAAATGTGTCATTCACAGTTATCATTTCTTGTTAATTTTCTATTTAGATTGTCTATTTTTTAAAAATTTTTTGAATATTTAATTATTTTTGAGAGAGAGAGAGAGAGACAGAGTGTGAGCAGAGAAGGGGCCGAGAGAGAGGGAAACATAGAATCCGAAGCAGGATTTGAGCTGTCTGTATGGAGCCTGACACGTGGCTCTTAATCTCATGAACCATGAGATCGTGACCTGAGCTGAAGTTGGATGCTTAACTGACTGAGCCACCCAGGTTCCTCTTCTGTCTATTGTTGTAAGTGGGATGTTGAAGTCTCTTGCTATTATTGTATTGTTATCATTTTTTCCTTTATGTTTATTATTACCTGTTTTATGTATTTGGGTAAGCCCATGTTGGATGCATAAATATTTACAATTGTTATACTTTGTTGTTGTATTGTCCCCTTTATTACTGTATAATGCCCTTCTTTGTCTCTTGTTAGGGTCTTTGCTTTAAAGTCTATTTGGTTCAATATAAGTATTGCTACTCCAGCTTTCTTTTGACATCCATTTGCATGATAAGTATTTCTCCATCCCCTCACTTTCAATCTGAAGGTGTCTTTAGGTCTAAAATGAGTCTCTTGTTGAGGTACCTGGGTGGCTCAGTTGATTAAGTGTTGGATTTCAGCCTGGATCATAATTTCTTGGTTCATGGGTTCAAGATTCATGTCGGGCTCTGGGCCGCAGCTCAGAACCTGGAGCTGCTTCCGACTCTATGTTTCTGTCTCTGTCTCTGCCCCTCTCTCAAAAATAAACATTTAAAATGTTTTAAATGAGTCTCTTGTAAACAAGATATTGATGGGTCTTGGTTTTGTTTTTTTTTTTAAAGTCCATTGTGTCACTCTATACCTTTTCATTGGAGCACTTAAGGTTGTAAGAGGAGCAAGATATATAGTTTCACCTAAGATAAGAAAAATGGTGTAGAACCTGGGGGGTCAGAGCCCAATATGAATCAATTCTTTTGCTGAAATTACTCTCCCCCACCCCCCCTTGACACATCACATTGGAAATGAGGTTATTCCTAGACTGAATATTACAATTCTGGGAAATGTATTGGTGGATGATTTGGGAAAATGTTGAAGAATTGTTTCCTCCTTATTGACATTTTCGTTGAAGTGTAACATATATATCTGAAGTACACATATCCCAAATGGAGGAATCAATTTATAAACTGAATATACCTGTTAGCAGCACTGGGATTGAGGAACAGAACATTACCAAGCATCCCAAAAAACTTCAGTGTGCAGTCATCTTTTTATTTTTCCTCTATTGTAATCACTATTCTGATTTTTAATATCACAGATTAGTTTTGTGTGTTTTTAAACTGGATACCAACAGAACCATATATTTTGTATATTTGGCTTCTTTTGCTAAAGTCATATAGTTGAGATTCATTCATGATGTTGCAAGTAGTTGTAAATCATTCATTTCCATTTCTGTAGAGCATTCCCTTATATGGCACATTTTTATTTATTCCACACTTGCTGGGGATTTGTGTTGTTGCAGTTTTGGGGTCTCTTATGAATAGTGCCGCCATAAACATTCTAATACATGTCTTTTGCTGTGCACATTTCTGCTAATAATATACCTCTAAGTGGAACTGGTGGGTGATAGATTATCTTCCGTTTAGGTTTGTACTACCAAGTAATTTCCAAAAAAGTTTAACAATTTATATATCCCTACTAGCAGTGTGTAATGAGAGTCTCAGTTCCTCCAGTTTCCTGATACCTCTTTCTATGATGCCTTTTAAATTTTAGAATTTCCCTTGGGTGTTTAGCGGAATTTCATTATAGTTTGAATTGTAGTTCCCTGATTGTAAATGAAGTGGAATATATGTCTCATATATATATATATAGGGACTACTTACAAACCATTTTTTGTAAAGTGCCTATTCCAGTCTATATTTCTCCTACTGATTTTTAAGCAATTTGTAAAAGTTTTTTTTCCTATCTTCTGAGAACTAGACCTTTGTCACATATATGTGTTTCTAATATCTCAGTCCATTTTGTATGTTGCCTTTTTTCTCCTTTAACTTTTTGATGAAAAGATGTTTGTAGTAGTCACATGGTACTATTTATTCTTTTGTTCACTTTTTATTAAGTGCTTTGAAAATTCTGCATGATATAGTTATGCTTAACCCAAGTTTAAGAGACATTCTCTATGTTTTCTTCAAAAGTCTGATTAATTTATTTTTCACAGTGACATCAGGATCACTGATATGTTTATAGTCATGTGAAGAAAGATTATGGTTTCTATGTTTCCTATTACATATCAATTTACCTCACACCACTTTTTTTTTTTTTTAAGTTTATTTATTTTGAGAGAGAGAACACATGAGCAGGGGAGCTGCAGAGAGAGAGGAGAGAGAGAATCCCAAACAGGCTCCATGCTGTCAGTGCAGAGCCTGACACTGGGCTTGAACTCATGAAATAAGAGATCATGACCAAAGCTGAAGTGGGACCCTCAGCCGACTGAGCCCCCCAGCTGCCCCCCTCACACCATTCATTTAAAATATTGTTCTTTCTCCATTGTACAATGGTGTCACCTCCGTAATAAATCAGTTGATGATATACACGAGCATCTTTTAGTGTTTCATTGGTTAGGCTGGGTATTCCCTGTTAAATCACCACACTCTCTTTACAATTACAACTTTATAATAGAAGTCACTATCTCATAGTGACTATCTTTGTTCTTCTTTAAGAGTGTTTTGGCTGTTTTTGTCCATGATAATTTTGTAAGTATTTTAGAATCAACTTTTCAACTTCTATACACTATACCACCTCCTCATCCTCTAACTCCCAACACAGACATACCGTTCCAGGAACTTGAGATGAAATTAAAACTATAGATATATTAGGGGAAAGTTGAAAAAAATTTCTTTTACAAACTTGAATCTTTCAGTCCATAAACATAGCCTTTGAGATTCTTTTACAGGGAATTAAAAAATTGAGAAAGACATAAGTAATAGGAGTATAATATTAGATATTATTGATCAGGGGGAAAATTTGTCTTAGAAGAAAACTCATTACATTAAATAATCAATGTTCTTTGTATGATGTTAATAAAATAGAAATTGGCCAGTCAGTAAATTCAAGAAAAAAGAAGAAGAAGAGGAAGAAACTGCAAAAATAATTTGCATTCTTATGACCATTAAAATAAAATGAGTGAAAGCATAGTACAGTTTAATTGAAGGGAGTAGAAGAACTAGCTGTGGAATTATTGTTGCTATTTTTAAGTAAGTTAATAAATAAATATTTAAAATTATTTAAAAATGCCTTAATACAGTAAGTGTTGAGAGATAAACTTTCCAAAATCACTTGGAGATCTTCAGAAAATTTAGGAGTTATAAAGGGCTCTTGAAACCAACATTTGAGAATTTCTACAGTTTTAGTCTTTTCAGGGAGAAAGAGAGAGAGAGAGAGAGAGAGAGAAGTTCTCAGAAGCTCCTAGCCCAGAAGCTGTATAAGATAGAAAGTTTATATTACTAAGAAGAATCCATGGACAGATTACACTAGTTTGGTAATTTTAGTGGAAAACAGAGTAATGAAATTAGAGAGAGAGGGAGGGAGGCAGAGGGAGAGAAAGAGAAAGGGAGAAGGAGAGAGAGAGAGAAGTTCTTAGAAACTGCTAACCCAGAAGCTGTATAAGATTGCAAGTTTATATTACTAAGAAGAATCTATGGACAAATTACATGAGTTTGGTAATTTTAGTGGAAAACAGAATCCTGAAATTCACTGAAGTCCAAAAGAACTATAGAAGAAACCTAGTGGGGAGACTTTCTTTGTTTTGTTAGCCTCAAAATGAAAGAAATAATAATAGAGGCTTTTACATTACCCAGTCTGAGATTCCTCAATGAAAATTTGAGACAGAAGTTAATTTTCTTGCTTTAGGATGTTCTTAATACTCTATTGTCAAGGAAGTTTACATGGTTAATTAACACTCTCATAGCCCCATATAAATAACTAAGCCAATGGAGACTATCATTTTTGTAATCAAGGATAATCTTTGGAGACTATTATCAAATTGGTAGGGTCACGAAGAAAAATTTATTTACAGTTTGGAAATAAAAATGTGTACAATGTATTCTTTCAAATTTATGCTGAAACTTCCACAACAGATTATTTAACAATCTAGAAATATGTACCTGTGGTTGATGTTGCTATTAAATAAAGGCTCACACATTCAAATTACATGTTAATTTGTAGGTCTTGCCCAATAGAATTGCAAATATTCTTGTCTAGTAGAAAAATAACTCCAAAAGTTATGTATTGTCCTATAGGTGATTAATCATTTTCTCTTACCTATAAATGCAGTGGTGTGCTGGTGCTAGTGTGTATTGCCTCTAAAGAGCTGATTGTATTTTCCCCAATTTCACATTCAGATCTACAAGGTAACTCAAAAGTAAATCCAGCCATGGTTGGAAAGTTTATACCAAAATAATTGGTGTAAACTAAAAATCATGACTTTTTATTATTCTCAAAGAACTAGTTTACCAATACACTATGCATGTAATTAAAAAAAGAATATTTAATTTTGCTTGTTTTGAACTTTAAAAATGTTCTTCTGGGACTTTATTTTTTTCCCTAAGATGCTTCTTAGAGTTATCTATATTGTTGCATCTAGCTGTAGTTCACTTTCTTCCACTGATGTATTATATTTGTATGTGAATATTCCATTTATCCATTCCCTTACTAATGTACTTTAGTGTTGCCTTCAGTTTATGTTATAAACATTATTGATTTCATAGCTATAGTCACTAATGTACAGTTTTGTAAAGTCTCAGTTTGAATCTTATCTATTTATCTGATAGGTTTTCTTTATTTTAAATTCATTTATGGGATGCATACATATATATTAGAGACATATGAAATATATGTGTGTATATATACATATATGTATATGTGTGGGTATACACACACACATAAACACAGCCTTTGAGTTAAATTTGTTTCTAATAATTTCTCCTACACTGAGGCTTGCATTTTCATGCAATTAATTAGTCTTGGCATTCAGTAAAACAAGCCTTCCTATCTTTCCCCTTTATTAAAGAATATTTTGTCTCTTCTTGTTCATTTATAATTCAAATAATAATAATTCAAAATAATAATTCAAAATAAATTTCATGTCCACCTTGTCAAGTACTCCAGTTTCTCTTTTGGATTTTGATTAAAACTAAACTAAATCTAAATGTGGGGCAAAATATCAAATTCAAAATATTGTCTTCCAACTAATAAATCTGATAAATCTCACATTTCATAGAACTGACAGCTTTATGGGTTTCTGGATAGAAATATTTCACATCATTTGTTACATTCATTCCTACGTTTATGATAGTTTTGTCTTACTACAAATGGTACATATTTTTTTACATTTCATTTTGTATTTGTTGTTAGGTCCCAGAATAAAACTGTACCTCTTCAGAAGTTGTCCTGCAACAAAAATAAAGGTATAGAATATTCTAGCTCCTGTGTTTTCCTAGAGAAAACTATACTTTGGAGGCCAACAAAATAATTCTTTTGAATAATTTTTGAAATCACTGCAGGTTATTTTTCCAAAACCATCAAATTAAATAGTGTGATAGGTAAGAAAAATTAACAATAATATGCTCTATAGGATATATGGCTTAGGTAGTATTCATTTATGTACAGTAAAGCTGAAAGAATTTCTAGAAAAAACATTTGCTGGTGTTTTACTGTTTTTTAAAATTCTACCAGTTTTTCCTCTTTGAGGATAATTTACAAATGTAAAATACTCAAAATACAAATAATGTATCCTGATTAAAAAATATTTTAGCAGTACTGATCTAGTGTTGGCTTACTGTTTTTTTTCTAAACTTTACTTAGTAATTTGAAGATATTTTTGAGAATTATTTAAGTATTGTGTCCTTGAGATTGAAGTTAAAAAGGTGTATTTTATATTTTCTAAATAGTTGTGATGTTCAACAACAATTTCTTTAAAAAAATCATTGCATAATGAATCAAATACTGTGGGTTTTTATATAATCTCTACAATAATTTATAATTGAGTCCTTTAGTCCAAACAACATGTATTTAACTGATTCATTAAAGGCAGAATAGATTTCAATCATCTCTTAATTCAGAGGAGACAACTGAGGCCCAGAAGTGTGAGTTTACCAAGACCAAATGTCTGTGATTAATATTTTAAGAATAAGCTCAGTCTATATAGGTGGTAGTGGAATTATTTTTGAAGGTTGAAATTATCGACATGGTGCAAAAGGGAGAAGGGCATTCCAGAAAAAGAGACCAGTAGTAACAAATGTCTGCAGACAGAATAGCACACAAGAACAGCTGGGAGAATATGGTTTAGTTTAGCTTGAATAGAATACCAGTAACATAAGGGAAGTAGAAAGAATTAGTGTAGGTTGAACAAAGATCATAGAACTCTGAATACAGAGCTGAAGAATCTAACTTTATTTCAACCCATGATTGAAAACTTATATAAAGAGGAATGTAGCATTCAGTTACCTTTATCAGCTTCTGGATCTAGGGGACCATTTTTCCAAGGTCAAAATAAGAGTCAGAAAATGGAAGCAGTCGGGATGCCTGGCTGGCTTGGTCTGGTAGAGTGTGTGACTCTTGATCTCAGGTTTGTGAGTTTAAGCCCTACATTGGCTGTAGAATCTACTTAAAGGAAAATAAAATGGAAGAAATAGAACTTCTGAAATAATAATTGTGTTTTATATATTTAAAAAGATATATTGTCTCTCTTGTAGATAATGGGTATACTAAAGAGGAAAGATTTTTTAAAATCCTTGATGATATGGAATAATGGAGCTTGATCTTCTTGCTGGAGAGGAAGGGGTACTAGACAGCAATAGATGAACAAATACAAAAGTAGTTAAATATCAGGTAAAGATGAGTGCAATCACACGGTGATATGAAAAGAATGGCTTAGAAGGAACCTGAATATTTAGAGGAGACATCTCAGTCCTAGAAGATCTATTTAAGATAAGATTTGAAAAGGATGAAGGAGCCAACCAGGAGATAGTTTGGAGGCAGAACTTCCCAGGAAGAGGAAAGAACTAGAACAAAGACAACAGTATAGAAGTAGGCTTAGCGTGTTTGAGGCCCAGAATGAAGGACAATGCTCTACAAGAGGGGTACTGGTATAATAGGGGGCTAGATCTTACAGTGCCTTGTAAACTAGAATTAAAGGTCTGCATTTTATTCAAAGTCAGTTATAATGCCACTGGCAATTATGAGTTAGTACCACCTACTGTATGTTTTATAAGAATCACCCTGGAAGACTGTTTGAAGACTGACTTGTAGGGTGGGAAGGGTAAAAGGAGGGAGTGTATTTTTCTGGATTAGTTTCAGAGTATTCTGTCAAGGTTAAGTCAATACCACTTGATTGTATGCTTGATGTTAAGAGTGATAGAAATATAGAAATCAAGGAAGATTCATTGGATTTTCAATCAAGTGATTAACTTTATGTGTATCTTCCTCCCTCCCTCCCTCCCTCCCTCCCCCTCTCCTTCTCTCTCTCTCTTTGTTGAGGAAAAACTAGAGATGAATACTTTTTTGTTGTTGTTTAGAGAGAGAGAGTTTATGAGTGGGAATGGTGGGAGGGACAAAGGGAGAGAGAAGGAGAATCCCAAGCACACACTGAGTGGGGAGTCCCATGTAGGGCTCAATCCTACAACCCTGGGATCATGACCTGAACCAAAATCAAGAATCAGATGCTTAACAGACTCAGCTACCCAGGCACCCCAAGATGAATACATTTTGAAGGAAGTATTTAAATGTTACTACTTGTAAATATAACTTGAGATGCTTATAAGACATTAAAGAGAGCTCAAGTAGCTTGAAACTCAGAAAAATCTTGGCAACGGATATGAATTTGGGAGTTACTGACATATGGGTGGTATTTAAATCCGTGGGCATGGGATGAGATCACTGAATGTAAACATTATTTTCATTAGTCTATTTACATATTTCCTTACCTCATTGTCAGCATTTCCACACAGTTAATACACCTATCATTCACTGGTTCTCATCCCAGTTCATCTAAGTGCCTAATTGTTAATTACCACAGAATTTAACAAAATTGCTAGGGGACAGCTACAAAACAAGTTAAGTTAAAAGGCATTTGCTGAAATCTCTGAGCTGTGATAAACATTACATGCTTACTGGTGTACTAATAAAGGTCTAGTTTTACTAAAATAATTTAATTTTCTTTCCCCAGAAAGAGTTTAATAAACATTTGAATTAAATTGGTAGCTTAAAATACTCAGTATAATCAAAGCAGCAATAGGAAATGTAATTGTGACTCACAGGAGTAAAAGTGAACAGTGATCAGTGATCAGGAAGAAGAGGATTTATAGAGAAGATGAGAGATCCCTGGTGCTGAATAAATGATCCCCATGAGGTCAGGAGTCAGAATTCTAACGTCAAGATTTACAGCACATTAGTGTTCATGGCATTTTCTTCTCTCACCTTTCCAGATTTGGAGACAAAATGAATAGAAGGTGAATAAATGGTGCTGGGTAGTTTTCCTTTCATTCTTTTGGGAAGGAAAGGGAAAAAAATATGTTCTGTAAATAAAACTTTCCATATTCAACTCTCTTTTGAACTAGATTTTAATTGTTACTGCTTTGGAGTTTATAGACAACTGTCCTATTAGTAGGTGAGATATCACATGCCCAACACTAAAGATTTAGCAGAATCAAGACATCCTAATTTGGATTCAAGAAAAATTGGAATGTGGAGCTTTTGAATGAGTTTGGCAAGACATGCATGCTGCTTATTACGAGTTACACAGGCTATGAACAGATGCGTAGGACTGCAGTAGACTTCTTGCCATTCTTGAAAAGTTCCAGAGGTGAACACTCACTCCATAGAGATACTTCAGGGATTTTTGGATTTAGGAGATTTAGGATAGGAAAATTTAAGATTTTAGGGGAGAAACAAGTAAACTTCAGGGTTGGAATGGAGAGTATTTGGGGTAGTCGTACTAGAGAGAGTTACTGAATAAAGATTATCTATCTTGGCAAGACTTTACAATGTGAGAGAATCATTACTTGAACCCTAATTTTCTTGTTTCTGTTGATCTGATAAGACAATTAGAAGGCCTTCTCTTGAGAACCTGGAATAAGATGGGCTCTCAAGAGGCTTTCAGCTCCATACATGAAGATGGCAAAATAAAGTTTTATTCTCAGTGCTTTTAATGGCCTTCAGTATCTATACCAAATGTGAAATCTTGTTTCCAATTTCTAAATGATAACTAACCTTTGTTGACTATTGTGACATTTCTGCTGCATGAGGATAGTATTATGAGGTGGGACCCCAAGATGGCACTTTGCAACTCTTAGTTTTAACATCAATTGACAAAACATAGACATGCCTGATAAAACCACAAGAAATCTCTCCTTTTGAAAGTGGGCTCTGTGTATTAACTAAGATGGAATATGAAGAGATATTGACATGGAAAGAATAACTTGGGCAATTGTCCAATTTTAGGACTAACCACACTGAATATCTGATTTTTTTAATTGAATGATTTTTGTTCAAGTCTCCATAATTTAATATCAGTCCAAACACATACACATGCACACACACACAACTTGAACTGTTTTGAGTTAATTATCCTTTTTACAAATACGTATATGCTGTTTAATCTTGATACGTTCTTAATGAAATGCTAATGTAAAAAAAAAGAAAGATTTGCCTGAGTGGCTTACTTTAATAAAAATTAAATGAATTTCATATGAGTGCTAATATAGCCCAGTCATCCAGCCCTCAACATCATTTTCACCACACCACCGATGCTTCAGAAACAGATACTGACAAGGGACCTTCAATTAGATGAGCAGAAAATAAGCTCAAGTGAAAATGTTGGTTTTTAACATGGATGAGCTTGGAGAAATTATGACTGTAAAAAGCTTCAGTTTTAATGATGCCACTTTGTCTCTAGTAGGCATGCATTAACAATGAAGCCCCTCTTCATCTTTCTTGCTTCCTAAACTTTTATACCCAGTGTAGCCTAGTGGCTTCCCTGGGGAGGATGATACTAATAATTGAAAACTGAGGCCCAAACTATTCAAGTCATAGCCCAGGAGCTTCCATTACTCTCATATTCATAACAAACACACCCAGCTCAAGAAAGGATTAAGTTACTCTACCCACTTGCCAAGAGGATTCTGCCATAGAACTAGAGAAGGGGAAAGGGGGAAATAACCTATTTCTCAGTTTTGTTTAAAAATGTGTGGATGTGTGGGCAAGCTTTGAAGTTTTCAACAAATTAATCTGAAAATATTTCACACTGCTATAGCCCTTCTTCCACTGGATATCCACTAGGTGTTAAACACTGACTCACTCATCTTTGTGTCTTCAACACAAAGCAGACAGATAGTAACTAATAATATTTATGACCATAATAATTAATGGCACTTTTCACTGTTAGTATGTTTGGAGCATACATAGAATATACTATTTTCCATTTAATCTTGACTACAATTCTCTGTAGTAGATACTGGCCTTCAACTTAGATATTGTTTTATAAATGTTTTGCATAAGAAAATCAGCACATTTAAGAGTCTAAATGTTTGATAAATTTGGTGAATGAATGAATATTGATTTCATCTCTGTAGGATTCCTCTACCAAACTCCATTGTGAGTGGACTATCATTGGAATCTGTGATATATATATATATGTTCTAAATTAGATAAACAATATCACTAATGAAATTTTTATTATATTTTTTTCCTAGACTAATCCTATTACTAAGGCCCATGAAATTACTTTTATGTACTTTTATATAAGCTTTCCAATTATCTCTCCTTTCTTTTATCTACTCAATTTTTCTTGCTTGACTCCTAACTCCATTAATGATTAAAATAGATTCTCTTTCACTGCTTCACCTATATTATCATCCTGCTTATGTATCTTCATGACTCCTCATTTCCCCATGTATTCTGCTGAAATCTCAGCAGATTTCTTTATATTTTTTACTCATCAAATGGGATTCAAATATGATTATCAAAACCATTGTATCATATTACAAATATGATAAAACATAAAGACTCTAAGATGCGACAGTGTATAACTCATTTTCATATTTTATACCCCTAATTTTCTTATTTTTATGTATATGTTAATAATTTAACAAATATTAATATGATCAAATATTAAATATTGAAAAGGTAATATGTAAATTATACGCTTTGCTTAATATTAGCATGAGACATCCAGCTCATGTAAAATATTGGTAAAAGACAATTTTCACTGAAGATTGTCCTAAATTTCCATTATTAGTGGTTTCTGTGTAAGATTTCCCTGGGGCCATTTAATTAAAAAAATTTTGTAAATGAGATTATCAAAAATATAAAAGAAATAAAAATAATACCATAATGAAATATGTACATTTCATTCAGCTTCAAAAGGTATGAACTTTTTCAGTTTCATGTGTCCCTTCCTCCCAAATCTTTTTTTTTTTAACTATTGGAGGATTTGCAAGCAATCCCAGATACTACGTTATTTCATAGTTTCATTATTTTATAAAGACATATACAGTGATATGGACTTCTCTTTCTTTGTTAACTAACATGACTATCAATCTTTAAAAATATCAACATTCATTACTTCACACCATCTAACCTCAAGCTCATGTTTAACTTGTCCCAGTTGGCTCATGAGAGTTTATTTTAGACTTGCTTGGTGTAATCAGTTTCCAAACAAGATTCAAACATTCATGTGCTTATTATGCTTCTCGCATTTCTCGCATAACAGTGCTCCTCCCTCTAGCGTCTATGCTTTTATTTGTCAGAGAAGTAAATTTGTTTCATGTAATCTTCCATATTTTATGTTTGACTGATTGGTTCTTGATTGGATTTTTGAACTGTTCCTCTATCCCTTCAATTTCTGAGAGATTTGTAGTTCAATCCATAGGCTCTTGTTAGATTCAGGTTCTGATTTTTAGGCTAGGATAATCCCCATACAACCGTGTGTAGTTCCTTGCATCACTTCATGAAGCACTTTCTGTGGTCCTTTTGTCCCCATTTGTGAAGCTGTGGTTGAACTGGGTTCTGGGGGTGTGAGCCTGCCTTGCTATTCAGACAGGGACTGGCACATTTTGTTTTAATGTGTATTTATTTTTGAGAGAGAGAGACAGAGAGACAGTTCAGGAGGGGCAGAGAGAGAGGGAGACACAGAATCTGAAGCAGGCTCTAGTCTCTGAGCTGTCAGCACAGAGCCCAATGCAGGGCTTGAACCCACAAACTGTGAGATCATGACCTGAGCTGAATTGGCTGCTTACCGATTGAGCCACCCAGGTGCCCCGGAAAGTCTTTATATAAGTATTTGTGCTTCTTGTTATTGTTGTTGCTAGGTCCAATGTTAAGTCGTGTTCAAGAAGTGCCACATTTTAACATGCATAACGTTTCTCTTCTCCATCTCATCACTTACAACTCTGTTATTAAGCACAACGTTTTGTGAAGCCTGTCAAAATACATGTCAGAGGTCTTAGAACTTTGGGGGAGATAAGATTTAGATTAGTGCCCTGGGATGGGACACTGCAGAAATGGTTCAAGACATATGGAAAGCAAATAAATAGTGAAAATAGTGATTCAATACAAGCAGGAATAAAAGACAGAAGTATGAAGATATATCTTAGATCCCAAGTTATCTCTAGAAATGTTGGGACTAACTACACTTCCCATGACTTGCAAGATTAGGATTTGAGTGGAATAATTAAATCTTAAAGACAAAATGAGATCCATACACTGGAGAAGACCAACAACTGATGCATTTACCAACAATTTAATATAAGTGGTTTTTACTCCGTAATACCGTTTTAATCCTGTTATGGACTGAATGTGTCTTTCCACTACCACTGCCAAACTTATCTCAAAATACAGAGCTCCAATGTGATGGTATGAAGAAGTAGGGCTTTGGGATGTGATTAAGTCTTGAGGAAGAAGTCCTCAAAACTGAAATTAGGGCCAGACCCTACCACTCCTTCTGACATGTGAGGATACAGGGAGATCACTGTCAATGTACCAGGAAGTTGGCCCCACCAGAACACAAATTTCTTGGCACCTTGATCTTGGACTTCCCAGCCTCCAGATCGGTGACAAATGTTTGTTGTTTAAGTCACCTACTCTATAGTATTTTTGTTAGAGTGGCTAGAACAGACTAAGACAAAGTGCCCCTCTTCTTTTTCTACACTAGATAGGTATGATTCCTAAACTTAAAAATTAGGCAAAATTTCTGATGAAAATAATTTTAGGTTACTGAAGACAAACCATGGTAGAAGTAAACATGCACACATAAAAATGTATGTTTCCAGGATGTATCAATTTTTCAAGAGGAAGAAAAAGCGTAGTGTTATGTTTGCTTGAGGGATTCTTCATCCTCAAGTTTATGAATATGTTACTCTTCTTTCATTTAAACTTCCAAAGATTAGAGATAAGTAAACACTAGCAAGAGATATATATTTTTCATTATACTAAAGTGTAAGTATACCCTTACAAATGAAAATATCTGGGTTTCTGCAAAGTTTCTTGTGTGTTTATAGCTATTTAATATTCAAGATGGTACTGTGAGACTGACAGATGAGAAAACTGTGCTCAGGTACATAGAAGTTTGCCAAGGTCACATTATGTAGTCTTGACATCAACGGGATTGACTTAGAAGCATTCTTGGGTTCCATTTCTAGTGCTTTCATTATGTGCTTCCATTATGCCACCGATGAACTGGAAATTAATGACAGGTAAATTTTCAGAAGAAAAAGAAGCTGTCCATAAGGTAAACTAAAAGACAAGAAATTAAAATATAAGTATTAAATAAACACATAAAATATAAAGTACTAAAAGATGTGTGAAAGTAAGATTTTCTTTGTCTTTTACCTAGAAATAAGTATTAGCTATAATTTTTGTATTTGTAAAAAAATACAAGCCATGAAGGCCAAAAACTATATTTTTCTTCTTTTCAAATAGCAAAAAGGGAATTCAAAATACCCCATAGAATTTTCATACATTAATAAAAAATAATTTTAATTAGAAAATATATTTTTCACTATAATTTAAATAATATGAAATCACATTTTTAGGAACCATTTGAATTCTATATTATATATTTGTAATACAGGAAACATAATAAAATATCTCTATCTTTGTTTTGATTGTCATCTAGTTGAAATTTTTAATATTTGTTTCTATGTAATATAGGACAATATTCTCTAAAACCTATGTGCCTTTCAGTATTTCCAGAAATTGTCATTCTTCTGTATGCACCTCATGCTCTAAAGGAACATCTGTCAATTGCAATCTGATTTGAAGAAGTTAGAGTACATGCTTTCTTTTTGATTTGTTATATTATAAGGAGGCAGACTGAATTGCACTTGAGTAATAATTTGGAATGAGGCCCTAAATAAGACTATTTTTGAGTTAGCTTATGGCTGTTGCAAAATTCAGATAAAACTGTCCAGTAGAGTGGGTGATAAATTCTCTGGTTTTCTAATCTCAGATAGAATTAGTAAGAGGACCCTTTAGCAATTTATCAACAGTTTCTCTGCATGCACCATGATATCCTTGGTATTGTGGGAAATTGAAAGAACCGTAATACAGAATCCCTGTCCTAAAGAGGTTTATACCTTATGGGAGAAGACAGGTGTTTAAGTATATACACAGCAATGTGAATTAAGCCATAGCTCTCTCACAATTCAGGTCATGACAATTTGCCCAGTGATAAAAAGAGATAATAAAATCTAGGAACAGAGAAATTTCTAAAGCATAAAGCATCTTTTATTAAACCCTGCCCCCCACACCAAAACATAAAATAAAATAAAAGATTTTTTATGTATCCAGGTGAAATCTCTAAAACCACTTCCTAGTACCTAGCATGGCGATTTGCACTTAGGAAGTTTGCTAGGGTTACATCATATCATCACATCTCTGAAATTAGCGATATTAATGACATTCCATTGATAGATCAGTTAGAAGTGCCAAAGCCTTGTTGTTTCTTCAAGTTCCCTCAAACAGCAAGCCAAAACAAGAACCTAGGTAATTTAGAACTTGGCCATTTGTGCTCATTCTACTGAATCATTCAATGTCCTACCAAACATTTTAATTTAAATGTATAGATGTCATTTGGGGGTGCTTTTTAGAAGTTCTGATAATACCCATACTGGATGTCTCTTTAAAGCCTATTCACATAGCCCTCTTTAGGAACTCTTAAAAGAGGAAGAATTCAATACTATCCTGAGAGATTGCCAAGATTATCTCTGAGAGAAAGCACATGAGCAGAGGAGGGGCAGAGAGACAGGGAAGATCTGAAGCAGGCTCTGTGCTTATAGCAGAGAACACAAAGTGGAGCTCAAACTCACAATCCCTGAGATCAGGGCCTAAGCCAAAGTTGGACCTTAAAACTGCTGAGCCATTCAGGTGCCCCTATTGTTTGGTTTTTAAAAAGTTATGAGAGGGTCTATGGAACCCAGAGAGGTTTCCAGATTTGTGTCCCATCCTTGTTTCTATGCTGTCTGGAAAAAAGTCACTTTCCAGAGAAGTAAGATGTAATCTCAATGAGGTTGTGTTTTTGCTTGATGATATATTTAAGTAGAACATGGTAACATGCATTATTATGTGTTAAAATTAATGAAGGGAGGAAACATACAGAAGCTTTGTTGTCTATTGCCTATCTCCTGCATCCTTGGGCACCCTAAGGTCAGCACGAGTCTGGCCTCAACCCCTCCTCCCTGCCTGCCTGCCCATCTGTATACTTCCTTTCATTCTCCTCCTTCCTTCTTTTTCTTTTCCTTTCACTCTCTTTTTCACTTCCTCACTCAGTTTTCTCTTATTCTTTCTTTTCTGTGTAGCTTCCATCTCATTCTCTCTCTCTCTCTATCTCCATTCTCTCTGTCTTTTGCTCTCTTTTCTTTTACCCTTTCTCTTTCTCCCCACCTTATTCCCCTTTTAAAGGAAAGTATCTCTCTCCCCTTCTCCCTCTCTTTTTGAGTCTACATAGTAAAAAATATTCTCTCCCAAACTATTTATTCCTCCACTATTCCTATTTGTTCCTTGGACCACTTTTTAAATGTATTTATTTTTTTGTTTATTCATAGTCCTGAGCTTAACATATGACAAAGCAAGTATTGTAAATCAATAATGAAGGGAAAGAACATCAGCACCTGTTAAAAAAAAGTATTTGGAAATAATCAAGTTATGTTTTCAGCTCTGTAATGGCCACTTGCCTCTTGGTTGTCTCCCCAGCCCCCAATTTTTCCTCTTCCCTGGTAACGGTCCCTCCCCAAGATTCTTTGATATAAAAACTCAGATCCTCAGAGAATGGCCTGCTTGGGCCACTTTTAAGTGTTCCTGTGGGTGAATATTTGATGGAAACAGCTGCATTCAAAAGAAAAGTTTCTGACAAGGCACGTATGAAAAAAAATTTACAGCAATCACTTTCACAACTCTGGTTAAGCCAAAATTTGTTTGTGTTACTGATTGTTCTATAGTAAAAACTGCCATCAATGAACAATGCTTTCCATTCTTAGCACATTTAGAAATTATGTAAATTAAAAGAGGAGACAAGAATATTCTGATGCGCTTGAGTATATCTCTGTGTAATGACCACAGTTGTCCCATTTATCTCTTCAAACTGTCAGTATCAGAGGCTTCCAATGGAGAGCCCAGATTAAAAAGGCAAATGAATCATAAATAAGCTTGCTCATCCTTTCTGCAGATGACTGTCTAGCTTTTTGCTTTAGCCTTATTTGAAATATACATGTCTGGTGGAAGCTAATATGGGCCTTGGAAGAGATAATGAATAGGGAATGCATCCATTCATAATGGTAAGAGAGACTTTAAGTGTTGAGGCTTTTAAATTTCATTTGGGGTCTGACATATAGAATTATCTGTATTTGGATTTAAAGCTATCAAAATATCCATGAAAATGGCAATGGAAAAAAGATAGTGGCTTGAAATGCAAATATGTTCTTCAAGTCAAGATTTAAATGTTTCTTACATGGCATCAAATTTTATCCATTGTAAATAAAACTATATTTTTGTTACTAGTTTAATCTTGTCAAAGTTATATCATTAAATAGATCATTAAACAGATAAATATGGTGAGGTCTATTATGTGGCAGACAGTGTTGACTGCCTACCAACAGCTATCATATTTCTCTGATATCCCTGTCTTTAAATGTTTGCATGTAATTCCTGAGATGCTAAAGCTAGATCAGGACTGTCATAGATGACAGTTTATGTGACATAGTGGCAAAAGAGAAAGCTTTAGCAACCTTGATGAGCTTCTGAATTAACTTTAGAATTGTTCACTCTGAATTTTAGTTGGGCAAGACCAGAAACTAGAAGACCCTTGTTAGAGATGTTGGTTTTTCTAATTTACTGTGATTGTCATATTCTTGTGGTCCCAAAAAGTAGTTTTATTTTTGCAGCAGAAAATGAAACAAATGGTTGTATTTTGACAGCTTGTGTAGCCGTGACTTTTGATGACATATGTCACATTCATTTTGAATGATGTCTCAGGCCTTTGTTGTTATGCAGAAAATTATAGAACAATCCTAACTTCTCTGAGATACTGGCATAATCAAGACCCTGTTGCCTATACCAATGCCCTCCATAACCCATCTTCCTATGAACTTCTACTCCTTCCCTGACTCACTTTTCCTGATTTTTCACTCCTAGTTTCTCAAAGGGCTTTCCAAATAATCTACTCCACCAATGTCCTTATATCAGACTTTGCTCTTAGGTAGATCCCTTACTAATACACCTACTGTCAAATACATCTAGTATCATAATTTTAGGAATTTAAATTGTATAGATTTCAAAATGGTTAAAAATATTCAAACTAGAAAAGTTTTGATTTTGCTCAATTAAATCAACTCGCTGTAGATTAATTGCTGTTAAGGTCTACAATTTTTTTTCTTTTTTCTTTTTTTCTTTTTTTTTTTTTTTTTTTTTTTTTTCTCTTTTTTTTTTTTT
>NW_027530973.1:1277524-1309218 GCF_008692635.1 Crocuta crocuta | reverse complement strand
TTTTTTTTTTTTTTTTTTTTTTTTTTTTTTTTTTTTTTTTTAAGTATGAACCAGGGAGGGGCAGAGATACAGGGGAAGAGATAGTTTTAAGTAGGCTCCATCCCAGCACCAAGCCCAACCTCAGGACCATAAGATTATGACCTGAGCAGAAATTAAGAGTCAGTGTCTGGGGCACCTGGATGGCTCAGCTGGTTGGGCATCCAACTTCTGCTCAGGTCCTGATCTCATGACTCCTGAGTCCTAGGTCTGTGTCAGGCTCTGTACACATAGCTTAGAGCCTGAAGCCTGCTTTGAATTCCATGTTTCCCTCCCTCCCTTCTCTCTCGCTCTCTCTCTGCCTCTCCCCCCACTCATACTCTGTCTCTCTCTCTCCNTCTCTCTCTCTCTCTCTCCTAGAAATAAATTAAAAAAAAATTTAAAAAAAATAAATGTTAAAGATAAAAAAAAAAGTCAGTCACTTAATCAGCTGAGACACCCAGATGCCCCAAGGTCTACAAATCTTAGACATGGTGAAGGATGATGGGTGTGACTAGGGTGGAAACCAGTGCAAAGAAAAAGCTGATGCTTAGGTAAAGATCACCACTGGGCGTAAAATTAGATCTCAGAAATCTGAATCTCAAGCATAAGTAATTGAAAACCTGGTGAGAGTTCTCCTGCATAACTCAAAGATAAATGTTTTAGTTTAGCCATGATTTTGAGTCTGAATTTATTTCCTACATTCTGCTCATTGCATTCCTATCAACAACCTTCCTACTTCATGGCCCCCTCCCACACCTTATGGAAAATTTTCTGTATGGAGTATTATATCATCCTAGCTTAGTTTAACTAGCTATTGTCATATGGTATAAGTAATTAGTATATATGGACACAATAAAAGCCTTAAAAGCATGATAGAAAATTTCAGTAGGACATAGTTTAGTTGATTTTATATTTTAAATGTTTTTTCTGTATCAGTAATGGGTAAAAAAAGATATATAATATAAAAATGAATAGGCATTAAAGTCAAAATATTATACATTTTTATCAACTCTAATTTTATAGATATAATTTAGACCTTGAATATGTAAGAGACATGCAACCAATTCCAGGGAAATACCTGTGGTCATAATACACTCTTCTCCCTCATGGTAACTTTTCATAGTGTCACCAAAACTTTAGTATATTTGTACTCTATACTAAAATCGTATGTTTACTAGAGGTAGGTGCAATGTCTGATTTATCTTTGCTGCACTCACTGTATATTGCCATAGTGCTTTACATAAATACTTTACACTTCACCTCCCCCTCACACACACTGTCCTGAATTTTAGAATCATATTACCAACTGCCTACTTTACATCTGCACTTGGATGCCTCATGGCAATTCAAGCTAACCATGCCCATATCCAAACCCTTGATTTTACCCTGAACAAAATGTATTCTTTCCATTTTCCTTCCATTTTAGTAAATGTAAATGCCATATATTGGTGCTCAGACCAAAGGATTTGGCATTCATCTTTGGCAACTGTTTCATCACATTACACATCTAATCTATTAAAAGAAAACTCACTCTATTAGCTTTACTTTCACACTTGATCTAAAATTTGACCACTTTTACCATCTCTCTACACTTTAAATATCCTATCCAAATCATCTTCATGTCTCACTGTATTATTACAGTTGCTTCCTTATTGATTCCCTTCTTCCCACATTCTTCCTCCCTTACTTGTATATTCCTTTTTAAAAATAAAAAAATATTTTTATTTATTTCTAGGAGAGAGAGAGACAGCATGAGCAAGGGAGGGCTAGAGAGTGAGGGAGACACAGACTCCGAAATAGGCTCCAGGCTCTGAGCTGGCAGTCAGCACAGAGCCCGACGCGGGGCTCGAACCCACGAACCGCGAGATCATGACCTAAGCGAAAGTCGGACGCTTAACCGACTAAGCCACCCAGGCGCCCCCCCTTACTTGTATATTCCTAACTCAACTGTCAGAGCCTCTCGGCTCACAGAGTCAGTTTACCATGTCCTTAGTGATCTGGACCTCTATTACTTCTTTTATCTCACCTCCTGGTATTCTCTCCCTTGTCTTCTCTGCTTTAGGGACATTTCCTCTTTACTGTGCTTTGAATCTGCCAAGGATTTTTTCATCTTAGGACTGTTACACTTATCATTCCTTCTGTCTGATATGGTCTAACTTTAAATATCCCATGGCTTATTTCCTATATTAGTTTTCTAGAGATGCCATGACAAAATACCACAGATGTAAATAATAGAAATTTATTTTCTGACAGCTCTGTGGGCTGGATATCCAAGATCTAGGCTTCAATATGGTTGACTTCTCCTGAGGACTCTCTCCTTGGCTTGTAGATAGCTGCCATCTTACTATGTCCTCATATGGCTTATGTTTTCCTGATGTTCCTTCTTCTTCTTCTTCTTCTCTTCTTCTTCTTCTTCTTCTTCTTCTTCTTCTTCTTCTTCTTCTTCTTCTTCTTCTTCTTCTTCTTAAGACATCATTCCTATTGGAATAGAGCCTCATCTTTATGGCTTCATGTAACCTTAATTAGCCCCGTAAGGGCCTTATCTCCAAATATAGTCAATAGGGGTTAGGACTTCATCCAATGAATTTTGGGAGAACATAATTCAGTTTATAACATCTTCTCATTCTCCTCATGCCTCACTTTACTAGTGAGGGCTTTTCTGATCAGCTTTTGAAAATTGCATTCCACTCACATCACCTTTTTGTCCACTTCTGTCTTTTCTTCATTCTTCTTTATAGAAATTATTACCACTAACACATGATAAATTTAGTGTGTTTTAGCTATCTCTCCTAATAGGATATAATGTTTCCATGAGATAAAGGACTTTTTCTTTTTTTATTCCTGGTGGTTTTATTCTTATCACTGAGATTTGGGCCTGGGATAGAATAGTTTTTCCTACACATAATTGTTTTAAAAAATTAACAAATTATTTTAATAGGCAGCATAAAGTGAGATATCAGTAAGGATTCCAGTAGAAATACATGGGAAGTTCAAAAAGTTTAATTAAAGTGAAACTAATAGAAGAACTACTTAGATTAGGAAAGACTGAGTTAAACAAACAAATAATAGTGAGGCACCAAGGACCTATCCACAGTAGAGAATCTCTCTCCCTAGGCCTGAAGGACCAAAAAGAAAGGCAGTTATAACTGGAGTCAAGGAAAAGAGTCAGTTTAATGGATCCATGACTACAGGGAATGGAGACTTTGCCAGCCACAGTGAAACCTGGAGAGTGAGGGAAAACAAATAGATCAGTCTCCATTTCCTCTCCAATCTCTCTTTGGTAACATCCACTAGCCTAAATAAATTGGACACTGGAGAGCAAGGTGGTATATATGATGCAGTGTATAGAGGTCAGCCTCCTGAAGGACCAAGCAGAACAGAAAGTGAAAAAAGGGATCTGCTTAGAGAGGAGGAAGGGGGGGAAATGGAAACTAAACAACACAAAGAGAATATTTTTGAAGTTATTAATGTCTTTCTAGTTTTCATTTTGTCTACATGTCCTCCCCAGTAATCCTGAGATACCTTCTACTACCAGAGGTGGCCCAGGTAGGGGGATATGGCAGCTGTAGAGAATTATTACTGGTAAAATTCAAAGAGTAATAAAGGTTACTCTTCAGCTACTGGAATTCACAAAAATTATTTTATATAGCAAGACAGAAGAGATTGTAATCTAGGAGTTGAGAAGAGATCAAGGATTTTCTACATTTTTCTCAACATAATCAAGAACCAGTCCTGGTCATAATGTCTTACATCATATAAATAGGAGCCCTGTTTTGCCTATAACCAGGTCATGAGGCTAGCACCCTAGAATTGTGGGATGAACGAATAAGGGATAAGAATCCCATCCTGAAGAAGGTGACTTGAGTTTGTTTAAGTGGAAGGGACCCTGAAGACGAGGAGCTTTTCCTTTATTTAATATGGAGCACTGGGAAAGAATATTGCTGCACCAAGGGGACTAGTAGTATGGATCATTGTTAAGTGGAAAGAGAGCCTATGTTTCACTTTCTTACATTCCCAGATAGAGCGGATGCATCCATTTTCTTTTAGGAGTGATGGTTGCATGGGACATAGTTCAAAATCTGGATTAGAAGGTTAACAGAATAGGGGCTCACACGAGGGGCAAGGTGGACCCTTTAGGCAAGGGCTGAAGAGTAGAGCACCTACACTGGGGCTAGACCTGGACCAAAGGAGAGCAGCAATAAGAGTTAAGATGGAGTTGGATCAGGGGCACCTGGGTGGCTCGGTTGGGCGGCCGACTTCAGCTCCGTCATGATCTCACGGTCCGGAGGTTAGAGCCCCGTGTCGGGCTCTGTGCTGTCCGCTCCGAGCCTGGAGCCTGCTTTGGATTCTGTGATTCCCTCTCTCTCTGCCCCTCCCCCACTCAAGCTCTGTCTCTCTCTGTCTCAAAAGTAAAATAAGCATTAAAAAAAAAAATAAAAGATGGAGTCGGATCAGCCAGAGCCCCACCCTGACCAATCTGAAACTGCATATCACATCATTTAGATGTACCCAGGGTACCAATAGAGTACCCAGGGATGGGACTGCTTGAGGGGTCATCAGTCCAGAAAATAGCACAACACACTGAAGACAGTTTTAAGACCCTGTTCATGGGATGGTATGTGCACAGTAAGCCCCCTCATACTAGCAGATGCTACCTTAAAGTGTAGCTCGGGCAAAGGAGGAGAACTGAAACACTGGCTATATATCTCAAAGAAACTAATCTACTAATTATAAAATTATAAAATCTCCTAATTAAAACCTCAAGTTATAAAATTAAACTCAAGAGAATGAACTTTGATTCCTTTTTACCTGCTTTACCCAGTGCTGGCATGAAAGAACTATCCATGAGGCTGACATGTCACTATTAGAGAATAAAGAACTACATTTTTCTGCAAATTTATGTGTACTATGCATAACTGTAGTTCCAGAAAAACTAGAAATCCTATTCCGGGAAAACTAATGTTACCAATTGCATATGTGTTTTGAAGTATAAGCATGTTTAACCTTGTTTAGGCTCAACTATGCATGAAATTTACTCTTGGTTCTGTCAGATCATTTTTTGACATTGATCTGATTTGATTATACGTAGATAGATGATATCAGCTCTAATATTGAGGAAGTAGACAATGCAAAGTAATTAGTCACAAAGCTCTTTTGTAAGCCTCCAATATAATGAACTCTGGGCAAATTAGCCCGTAAGCATATCTCCCATTTTAATTTGATTTCTGAGCTCCAGAATTAGGAGAGCCATCAGTAAGATCCGTTGTTATTTTGCCCAATATAATTAGAGGGTCAGCAATTTGATCTTCCCTTGATGACAAAACAATTATCTATGGCATCCCCTTTCCCACTTAGGAAAAATAAAAGCCTGTGCTTACTTAGGTTTCTTTTCTAATTAAGTAGAGTTAGTCCTTGTTTTCACAGGGATGGAATGAGCAAAGCATAAATGTCAGAACTGAAGCTCAGCGTGAGTATAAAGAACATCCCAGGCAGGAGAATTCATAACCAGAGCCCTCACCTTATTACAGTCCTGTCCCTGACTGTGTAAACTATCAGGCTTTTCTTTTCCTCCCGGGGAGCATAGTCATGGCTCTCCCCTCCCACCTGCCCTCTGTGTGCATGTGAATTCCCTGCTATTCAGTTGTTTATCTGGTCATTTCACAATTCTGAATTCCCTCTTCCTAGAGTTGTGAGTTTTTCAATGGTATTCTATTTGCTAACTTCTTTGGCAAACTATAAAAAAATAGAAATCAATGCAAAATGTTATAGCAATTTTAAAATGTATGGGTTGTAGATCTGTGTTTGCTGTTTGGATTTTTTTGTTTTTGTTTTCTTTTGTTTTTACCAGAGCCAAAGTTTGAAATTCTGTCAACTCCCTCGGTAAACCATTCCAATTTCTTACATCTGTTAATGATGCAGTTCTCTTAAAAAACTATGTGGTATAGGAGACATTCTGTTAGACCCATTTCCCACCTATTAGCAATCAGTATTCAATAGTGTGGCCCATAACTCAGGTGACAGTTCTTAAAGATTCTTTACATTTACCGTGTGAAGGTCCTTTGCCTTTTGTTCTCATTTATACTTTTTGTTTTTCTCCAATGTATAAAAGTAAAAGAATTGGCTATATATGAAATGGCTGAATCTTTACTTCTATTATTAAATAGGCAATGTTCCAAATTACTCTTTTTCAAATGGTCTCTAATGACATTGGCCAGTGATAGCAACCTGAATACTCCAGAGAAAATGGGACCAAAACCCACAATGAGCCCTATAGACTATAACAGGAAAGAGAGAGAGAGACAGTTTTTAATGCACAGAATTCTCAACTTTAAAGCATAATGAACTCCTATAAAGCTCTGCTTGCTTGGTGAAAATTGTCAAGTACCTGAATCTTCCCTTTCAGTCTTAATTTACTTGTCTTAGGTGTAGGATTAACGACTCTGATTCTTGACTTTTGGCCTCCAGAACTTCAAGAAGGTACACCTGGTACCTGTTTTAGGGCTTGTGAATTTACCAATTCTTACTAAAACGAAGTTCCTAGAGCCAGAGTTCTTAAGTGTTAGAAAAGCATGGGTGCAGATATCTGCTGTGGCAAATTTAGTTGTGTAACTTTGAGCAAATTGCTAAACCCTGCTGACTTTGTTTTTATCTGAATAGCAGGAACCATCATACCAACTTCATAAAATAGTTTTGAGGATTAGTGAAATAGTAAAGAAGTTTAAGCACTTAGCATGGTGCCTAGCAAATGATGAAGGCTTAATAAATGATAATTGTTTTGTTTCCTTAGTTTTAGTATTCTTGCTAATTTTCATCTGGAGATGAGATTCTCTCTGGAATTTCTTTTCTCTCCAACAATTGTTTAAAGCATATTGACAAGCCATAATTGAAAGGCTGTTTTCCCTTGCCTTGATCAAATAGGTAGGTCTAGGAAGCCCTCCTGTAACCATGTCTCCTTTCTGGTCACTAGGTTACCTAGAAAGATATACTAGAGCCTTGCCGAATGAGCAGCACATCCCCTCTTCACATATATCGGGTTTCCCACAAAGTGCCTGTTTTGAGCTTTCAGAAGAGAGTTAGAAATGATTCATCTGTCCTATATCCATTGAGGTGTTGAAACCCTGAGATAATTGTAAAATGTAGTTGAAAATTCTTTAACCCGCCTCCCATTGATAGATAGCATTTATATTCTTTCCCCTTTATCTGTACAGACTTGTGACTGTTTTAACCAATAGAGTACAGCAGTTCTGACTCCAGGTGACTTCTAAGGCTGGCAGATATAAAACCATGACACTTTTGCTCTTTTTCATGGAGTCCTGAGCTACCTTATGAAAAGTTCAACTACAGTGAGGCAGCCATGCTGTGAGGAAGTCCAAAGAACATGGAAGGGGCATTTGTAGCTCCAGGGGATGGTTTCAGTTAAGCTTAGCATGGCAGTCCCCCCCACCCAGGAACCAGGTACCTGAATAAGCCTCCAGCTGAGTGTGGCCACATCCCCACCCCAGTCATTCAAATTCAGCTGAGTCTTTCCAGCTGAAGTCCCAGACATTGTGAAACAGAGTCAAACCATCAGTTGTGCCTTGTCCAATTTCCTGACCCACAGACTCTATGAGTATAATAAAATGGTTGCTGTTTTACGTCATTAACTTATGCAGTATCTTGTCATGCAGCAATTTATAACGAACAGTCTCAGAATTTTAGCAGATCTGCTGGGGCAGAGATGTGACTGAGTAATGATCAGTTAAGACTTTTCCAAAGAAAACTATTCAGATGAAGACAAAAAGGGCTAGTAGTAGAGAGTGGGGTCAAAAAAATTGCTTTGGGGGAACCTGTCATATAGTAATACATAGGGTTAGAGAAATTAGCTTCAAGAAAGTCTAGAAGCAGGTTTTGAGGACTAGTACAAGGGCAGAATTCCAGTCTCCTAAAGAGGAGGATCTGAAGGAAGATACTAAATAGAAGAACAACACACAGATTTAAACATAATAATCCAAGTGGTCAATTACTGCGGAACCAGCAAAAATATGGATTAGATTCTGAACTACATCAGTTAGAGATAATCTGTACTTTACTGATTATTGCTAGATTTCTTAATTACATTCATGGTGCTTTATCTGTAAGGCCTGGAGGTTTGAGATGCACTAGGATATTTTAAAAACACTAGTGTGTTCTGAGAAAGTAATTGTTTTTTCATGTTTAACATATATCTCTACCAATAACTTCAGTTTTAAAATGTAAAAACAAAATAAAAATTTCTCTTTTACAAAATATTCATATACACCTTCAAAAACAAGATCTATACATTGCCATCAGCCTCAGACCTATAATGGCATTTGACATGTCACAAAATAACCCCATTTGGAAATGGTGGCAATCAAGAGTAGAAAACCTTTTTATTTTAACTGAACTTTTTTTTTTTTTAACGTTTTATTTATTTTCGAGAGAGAGAGAGAGAGACAGCGTGAGCAGGAGAGGGTCAGAGAGAGAGGGAGACACAGAATCCGAAACAGGCTCCAGGCTCTGAGCTGGCAGTCAGCACAGAGCCCAACGCGGGGCTCGAACCCACGAACTGTGAGATCATGACCTAAGCGAAAGTCGGACGCCCAACCGACTAAGCCACCCAGGCGCCCCTTAACTGAACTTTTTAACTTGAAAATTTTTCAAAGAGACCAAGCCTGGAGCCAATTTAGGATTCTGTGTCTCTCTGTCTCTCTCTCTCTCTCTCTCTCTGCCCCTCCCCTGCTCACATCCTGTCTCTTTCTCCTTCAAAAAATAAACATTAAAACTTTTTTTTCAAAAGAATGTGCTAGTTCGCAGTTCTCAGGGAATTATTTAGTGTTCTTCAGTTCTGTTCCATATTTGCCTATTTCTGCTTCCACATTTTGCTGGTGAACCTCTAGACTATTATTGGGCAACATTTAGCCACTCACTATGGTGAGTGGTAATCTTTACCAATCTCTGTGGTAAAGATTAGCCTCCAGATGCAACTCTTTTTCTTGCACCACCTGCAGGAAGCACACACCCAACAATGGAAACTTGGGGAATATTACCCACACTCTTCAACTATAAAGAGGCATAAAAATGTAGGCTAGAATCCATTCTATAGCCTGTCTATTCTTTGAGTCATGGCTGACCCACCCAGGAATTGCAGAGATTGTGAAATGAAAGGCCCTTCATATACTCCCTGCCTTAAACCCTAGTCTTCTGTCAATTTTTTATCATAATTCTGCATGAGGGCTTACACATTTGCAAACCATTCGATTTTTGACTGATGGATTGATTTTCATTTTATTGAGGTATAATTGGCATATAAAATTATTAAGGTGTTTACAGCATATTTTATAAACTGCTTGGAGAAGATTTGTTCTACATCTCCAGAATAAAGGAGGTGTAAACTAAAGTTCATTTGATGGCCAGGCTTTGCAGCTTTCCTGTTTCATGGAAGTGAGGGCTATGGTTCCTACTTGGGCAGCTTCCGCAGAAGAAAGTTCACGGATAATTTTGAAGCATTGTTACAGATAACATCTGTATCTGAGGCTACCAGGAAAAAGCTTTTGAGTATATATTTGAAGTACTATGGAAGTGCATCCTACTGAGAAATTTGGGTTCTCTTTGTTGCCTAAACATGTAATGGAAGGCACAGAATTAATCTTCATATGCTCCTGATTTGGTTTCTTAGAGTTGGCATTGTAAAGTACCACAAACAGGGCAGCTTAAAACAATAAAAATGTACCTTCTCAAAGTTCTGGAGGCCAAAAGTCAAGAATCAGAGTGGGAGTGGGGATGTATTCCCTCATGGACCATGCAGGTAGAATCCTTGCTGGCCTCTTGCCAGCCTCTGGTAGTTTTCTCTTAGCTCCTGGAGTTTAAAGGTCTGCAGCTATCAGTCTGTGTCCCCGGGTGGTCCCATGATATTCCTCCCTTGTGTGTGTGTGTATCTCTGTGTCTTCTCTTTGTTCATAATAAGGACATCAGTCTTCCTGATTAGAGGCCCTTCCTGCACCAGCATCACTCATCTTAATGACTTACATCTGCAATGATCCTATTTCTAACTAAAGTCACATTCTGAGGTACTGCAGGTTAGGATCCAACAGAACTTTTGAGAGTATACAATTCCACCCATAGTGCTCTTCTATGAGTAATTCTTAGTTTCATTTTAGTATTCAGTTTTGGATCATATTTTCTTCCCATTTCCTAAATTGCAACAGTTAGAGCAAATTATAGACAGGCACACTTATGTATGGTCTAGTATTTCCAAAAAATATATAATGATTTTAAAATCTAGCTGTCTCAGAAGCTCCTTTCCTGCACCCTTCCTTTTTATTTTTATTTTTTATTTTTCTTCTTTCTTTGTCCTTTATAAAAGGGCAAACGATGCAAGAATACATCCCTAAATGATTGAATTTATCTGCAAATTGCTTCCAGGTGCTCATAGCACTTTCTCCCCATCTTCAGTTGAAAGACAAAAAAAAAAAAAAAAAGATAGATTCAATGTCACCAAAGAACAAAATCATGAGGAATTTAAATGGTTTTGGTTTTTGCCTTATTTTCCTTCTGAAATATTTCTTGTTTATACTTCTCCTGTTTACATTTACTTATACTTACCACTTTATACCACTGGCATATTGTGAGACTTTTGTTCATTCTTGATTTTCCAGTTGCCCACATAGCACATGGCTCACAAAAGGCACTAAATAAGTGTTGATTGACTTTAATGCAGAGTTTTCAAGTGCTTTAATTCATTCGAGAGTCCCTAAAGTGTCACAACTTGAAAAGGATGTATTGGTAAGGAACAGGCCAGAACAGATTAGTCATAAATATGTAAAAGAAACAAAAGTTCTGAGGAACTCTGTTTATATTCTGTTTTTTTTTTTATTGTTGATATAAATGGCACCTTGAAGGAGTTTGAAATGAATTATACTCTGTTATAAACTCAATGTATGATTTTTAATTTACTTGGCATTTCTCCACCTCCGTGAAAAGGTAAGAAAAAAAAAGCTACAGTTAACAACTACATACATTTGCCTAGATTCACCAAATATTGACATTTGTTAACAATTGTTTATATCTGCTCTTTCTTCCTACCTCTCCCTCCCCCTCTCAGTTATTTGAAGGAAAACCCAAAATACTTTAGCAAACATCTCATTAGAATAAGGGCATTTGCTGCAGCAGCCAGTGAAAAGTAACATTAATTCAAAAAAACATCTAATATACAGTCTATATTTAGTTTGCACCAAAATTTCACTTATCATTATTTTATGTNCGAGATCATGACCTAAGCGAAAGTCGGACACTCAACCGACTAAGCCACCCAGGCGCCCCTGTTTATTTACTTTTAAATGTTTATTTACTTATTTATGAGAGAGAGAGAGGAAGAGAGAGAGAGAGAGAGCGCGCGACAGAGCATGAGCAGGGGAGGGACAGAGATAGAGGGAGACAGAGAATTCCAAGCAGGCTTCATGCCCTCAACATAGAGCCCAGTGAGGGTCTCGAACTCAGGGACTGTGAGATCATGATGTGAGCCGAAACCAAGAGTCAGATGTTTAACTGACTGAGCCACTCATGGACCCCTAAATTTATCATTATTTTAAAGTTGAAGATCCAGTAAAAATTTATATATTTAATATGTGTGCTTCATTAGCTATTTTCACTCTAAGCCAGCCCTGCTATCTGCTTTTTATTTTATGTGGCATATACTTTTTCATGGAGTTTATGCCACACGGCCTGCAGAACATCCTACATTCTATTTGTATCCATTTGTTTTATCATTTCTAGATTCATATTAAACACTCCAGGAAGGAATAGTAAAAAAGTGATGTTTGTATGTTTTATTGTATCATTTCTGGAGGTGTGTAACATCCCGTTTCATAATATTCATGGTGTTGAATTTGATTATTATTTATTGATTGATTACCTGTAAAACATAGTCTTTTTTTTTTTTTTTGTCCTTTTTGGAAGGTAGTATGTGAATATTCAATTCCTCTGAAATTTTTCATCAAATGGTTTTAGCATCTTTAAAACAATTTTTAAACTTTTTAAGTTTTGTCTTTGTTTTGAGAGAGAGAGAGTGAGAGAAAGAGAGAGAGAAGAAATGGGGGAGGAGCAAAGAGAGAAGGAGAGAGGGAGAATTCTAAGCGGGCTCTGCACTGTTAGCACAGAGTCCCATGTGGGGCTCAAATTCAGAAACCGTGAGATCGCGACCTGAGCTGAAATCAAGAGTGGGAAGCTTAACTGACTGAGCCACCCAGGTGCCCGGTTTTACCATCTTTTGATGACCCTCACCTGCATTAATTATTACATTGGGATTATGAAATGATATTTTTCTAATTCTATCATTTCTTCTACACATATTAGCTAGAATTTTCCTATGAAGGGGAGTGTCTCTCCTTCTCTATTATTATCATTATTCATTTTTTTGAGAGAGAGAGAGAGAGAGTGAGTGCACACAAGCAAGGGGCAGTGGAGGGAAAAAGAGACACAGAGAGAGAGAGAGAGAGAGAGCGCGCATCTCAAGCAGGCTCCATGATCAGCACAGAACCTGATATGGGGCTAGATCCCACGACCCTGGAATCATGACCTGAACAGAAACCAAGAGTCTGACACTTAACTGACTGAGACACCCAGATAACCCTATTATTAGTTTTAGTCTCACCATAGGTATAATTTGTTTTTAATTCCATGTGTTATAATCTGTTTCTCCTATTATTCAATATTCATTTCTTCTTTTTTTTTTAATGTGTTATTCATTTCTGAGAGAGAGAGACAGCGTAAGCAGGGAGAGGGTCAGAGAGAGAGACACAGAATCTGAAGCAGGCTCCAGGCTCTGAGCTAGCTGTCAGCACAGAGCCCAACGCGGGGCTCGAACCCACGAACCGTGAGATCATGACCTGAGCCGAAGTCAGACACTTAACCAACTGAGCCACCCAGGTGCCCCTGTTCAATATTCATTTTAATGTTCAGATTATCTCATCTTTGGCTTTCAGAAGTCCCATCACACTCAGCTCCTGTGTTCTTGTTTTCAGGCACAAATTGTTCTAAGTTCATTTTATACTTTCTCTGCTTAAATTCGGAACCATTCATTTCTCCAAGGAACCTGGTTTCTTTCATTAGGGAATGGTATTTAGGAACCAATATCTGAGGCCTAGACATCCTTTGGATATTGAAGTGCCATTATTTCTAAGCCCTTTGAGTGGATACAGCTAGAAAAATAGTTTTACAAAATACAAAGCTGTACGAAAATCTCCTGTTCTCAACCATCCCCACAGCATTCATCCTCACCCTCTCTACTTCTTATCTGCATTTCCCTTCTTAATCAGTGAAAATTCTGGTTTCCAAAAACAGTAGTGTACATAATCATTTGCTTTATTCCAGAATATAGTCAAAATAATTTGGAATCATACCACCAATGCCTTTTCCAACAACAAACCTATAAATAAATCTGAGGACTTTGGGTTTTTAAGGATCTTTCTGTCCTTAGGATATATTCCTTGAGGAGGGTGTTAAAAAGTAATGTGGGGGTTTCAGGGTGTCTCCGTTGATTAAGCCTCTGACTCTTGATTTTATCTCTTGGTCATGGGATTGAGCCCTGTGTCTGTCTCTGTGGTGAGTGTGGAGCCTGCTTGAGATGGTCTCTCTCCTTCTCCCTCTGCCCCTCCCCTGTTTGTGTTCTTTCTTTCTTTCTCTCTTTCAAATAAATAAGTAAACATTTTTTTAAAGTTATATGCAATAATTATTTGGCCTGTGTCTTCATGCTTTTAATTTGAAATAATATTTCTATTTATTATTTCTATTTTTTGTCAATTTGAAGGGTTGCTTTTTCACCCTATTTTATTTTGTATTTTAAATATGAAAAAGATGGACATGTGTTAAAACCCAAACCATTTAAAAAATATACTTGGAAAATTCAGACTACCATTCCTATTCTCTCACCTATGCCATCCAACCTGTGTAAGTAACATTTTTCATCAATTTCTGTTTTCTCTTTTCTCTTTCTTTCCTTTTTGCAAAAATAAACATGAACTTGACACACACACACAACACACTAACACACACATTCTTATTTCCTCTTCCATCTCACACAAAAAGTAGCCTACTATATACATTCTTTCATACCTTTCCTTTTTCATTTGACCGTTCATGCTGAAAAATAATGTCAATTTGTAGAGGTCTTCCTCATTTTGATTAAGCTACATGATGCTACATTATGGGAAAGCATCACTGATTTTTCATCCCAGTCTCTTATGAATGACATGTATGTGGTTTCCATTGTTTCACTTTTCCACATAATTCCAGAATAAATAAGCGTGTGCATATATTACTTCATGTTGGTGGGACTGTAGCTTGACAATTTCCCTCAAGTGTGGGACATTATCTTCCTAATTCTTATAAGTGCAATTCTCATGAGATACTCATGCTTGTAATTTTGACAGAAATTTCATTAAACTCCCCTCCATAGTGGTTACATCATTTTCCTGTTTGACAAGCAAAATCATATAGTGACTATTTTTCAGAGATTTATCTAAGAAGTTTATTGTTATCATATAAAATTTCTGTTAAGTGTCACCGTGAAAAAGATCTTTCTAAAATTTTATTTTCCATTTATTCTACTATAAAGTAAATTTGATGATCTTTTCACATGTTTAAGGGATCTTTGTCTACATTTTTCTTTGTCTACATCTTTTCTTGACAGATACCTTAATTTTTTTCTTACCTTTTTCTTTGAGATAATTTTATATTGCAGAAAAGTTCCAAAGTAATACAGTGGAATCCATCACCCAGTTCCCCCTAGTGTTAATATCTTACATAATCATAGTACAACTATCAAAACTAGTCAACACATTTTTTGACTGCACATCATATTCAAATTTTATCAGTTTTTCCCATAATGTCTTTTTTCTGTTCCAGGATCCTGGATATATCTATTTGGTTTTGAGAACCATCTATACATTAGGGATATTGATTCTTTTTCTGGGATTGAAATTGCCAGTATATTCTCCCAATTTGTCATTTGTCTGTTCCCTCTCTCTGGGGCATCCTTCTTTCTTTCACCTGATTTCTCTTATGTATGTCTGGCATTTGTAACCTAGTTACATTCTTATAATTCTATCTCTTATAAACCATCTCAGAGTTTCCCTCATAGCATTTATCAATAGTCAGACTTTTTAAAATGTTTATTTATTTATTTTGGGAGAGAGCAGGAGAGACAGTGTCCGCGCACGCGCGCACGCACAAACACATGCACAGGCACGTGAGCAGAGGATAGGCAGAGAGAGAGAATTCCAAGCAGGCTTTACATTGTCAGCTGTGGAACCCAAAGCGGGGCTCGAACTCACAAACCACAGGATCATGATCTGAGCAGAAATCAAGAGTCAGACACTTAACCAACCGACTGAGCCAGCCATCCAGGCGACCCCAATAGTCAGACTCCTATGTTTGTTTATTTACTTGTTTTGTCTTACTTCTCATTCAAGTCTGAAAGCCTTGAATGCAGGAGGTGTATTTAGTCACCACTATACAAACAACTCCTGGAAGAGTATCTGCCACATCCTAAGTTTTTACCATTGTCAGTTGAGTTCATTAAGTAAATCATCAAGAAATTGTGAAATAGAAGGAATCATTAAAGAAGTAAGACTGTTTAGTTTAATTGTTTAATGTTTATTTATTTTTGAGAGAAATGTGAGTGGGGGAGGGGCAGAGAGAGAGGGAGAGAAGGAATCCAAAGCAGGCTCTGCACTTTCAGCACAGAGCCCGAAGTGGAGCTCGAACCCACAAACCACAATATCGAATCGAACGCACAAACCACAGTAAGATGCTCAACCCACTGAGCCACCCGGGTGCCCCAAGACTGCTTAATTTAAAAGAAAGAATATTGAATAGGAACATGATAAACATTTTCAAATATTTAAAAAGTGATCATGTAGACTAATTAGATTTCTTGTATTAACTCCAGAGGCCAGTCAGAACAGAAAAAAAATCAGCTATTATTATTATTTTTTTTTGGAATTAAAAAATGTCTTTCTAGTGCTTTTCCTAAAATTAGAAGAATGAAAAAATGCAGTGGAAATGTCTTCTGAGCCATGTAGTATTTTCAAACAGAAAACAGATCAGAGAGCTTGGAGAGGAGGTTCATGCATAAAATTGGTTTAACTAAATAAATTCCACTAAGTGTGTTTCCAAAGCTAAGTTTTGATGAAGTTATGGAAAAGAACTTATAAATGTTGGTATAACCATTCTTTAAAAAAAAGAAGTCATTCACTATTAGCCCAAATGAATGATCTCATCATGGCAAAATTTTAGCAATTAAGCTAAGCGGGAACATATTGTGGGGCAGTAAATATTTCTGGTCACCAAAATATAATACTGCATTTATAAACTTTTTCTCAGATTATTACATGGATCATGCATTAATCTGATACATTTATTAAAAGGTAAAACTTTGTATGTGTTATCAGGTTTTCTTTTCTTTAGATTTGAGCTGGGGGATTTTCAATTTATATATGAATTAATGACAAAAAGCTAAAAAACATTCTCATGCCTGAAAGACGCATTTCTGCATTGAGGATATCATCAGGTACTTAGTACTGAAAGCACATGAACTAATGCACATGCTTGAAGAATAAGGAATTGATTTTAGTATTTACCCTCAGATTTTATGGGATAGCCTTTTGGGAAATAACATGTCCCACTAATCAATGTCAGTGTTGCCGTGGCATCCCAAGATAGCCTTAAAGATGTTCCATTCATGGGCCAACCTGAATTTAACTCCTATCTTATCTTACTCACTGACTCCTGAGAAATTCAGTACCGATATCTAATTAAGTGCTGATTTGAAGGACATAAACGCAGTCTAACCTAATATTAAAGTATAGCATACGTGGCAGAAAAAGTCAATGAGAAGGGAAATAGAGATGAATATTAAATCATCAAATATCGAAACCTAGGGGCTCTTTTGCTTATGGCTGGCTACCAGGCTGGAGGGGCCTGTCATTTTTCAGTTTTCTTTAAGGCAGACATTCTCCCGTATCACCATATGCTCAAAGAAATTCTGCAATTTCATAATCTGTTCTACATTTTTTTTCAGCTCGTTGTATTTGCCGCAGAGGGTGAGTTTGCAAACGCACCTGCACAGTTTGATGTTTATAAAAATGGCAATTATGATGATGTACCATTGAAATAAAACTTTGCTGGATAGAAATTAAAGAGTGAAAACAATGATCTGCTAAAAACTATTATTTTGTCAGGCATTCCATTCATCAAAATTGCAATTAATTTCTTCCTCTCCATCGTCATTGTGGTTGAAACAAAGACCAGTAATCTCACATCTGGTTACAGATTTAAAAAGAGAACACTTTCTTCTTTCACAAAGCTCTGTAAGTATTGTGTTTACATTGTTCAAGGAGATAGTTAAAATTCTCTGGTGTTCAATGTTTTCTATTTATTGCGATTTAGACTCTGGAAAATTTGCAATCCAAGTATGGAAGCAGTGTTTTATTAAAAATAAATGTCTTAAAACAGCCTCTCTTGCTTTTCAGTTGCTTTGAAATGTCTGTGATACTGAGATTTTAAAAAAATAATGTTAGTACACTGTTAGCATTCACTTTCCATTTCATATGAAATGATGACTGTTTTTGTACATAAATAAAATCCAGAGTTTGCCAGGGTTAGCATTCATCTCGTCATCATACTTGCAGCCCAGCACTTCATTCTGAATGAATCACCTTGCTATGTAATTTCTGTCATGTTCCCTGCCTTCCTTGCCTTTATATATATTTTGGTTTTCTCATTCACTTGCTTCCCGCTCTCCGGCTAGCCACTATCACTAATGTCAGAATACAAAGAACATGGCTTTACACATGGTTCTTCCTCTAAATAGTTTAGAGTTCGGTTTTATGCTCATGGTGGGTACGTGACTGCTTTTTCCCATCACTTTTCAACCAGGAAGCAGTATTAGTGTCCTGTGGCTACCATAAAAAAGTGCCCCATATTAGGTGACCAAAACAACAAAAATGTATTTTCTCACAGATCTAGAGGGTAGAAGTCTGACGTCAAGATGTCACAGGGCCGGTTTCTTCTGAGACCTCTCTCCTTGGTTGGTACATAGCCATCTTCTCCCTGTATCTTCAGATGATCTTCTGTCTGTATGCATGTGTGTCAAAATCTCTCCTTGTTATAAGGACGCCAGTCATATTGGTTGAGGGCCCATACTAATAACCTCACTTTAACCTAACTACCTCTTTAAAGACCATGTCTCCAAATAAAGTCCCAGCGTGAGGTATGTATTCTTTGGTGAAGTGTTTAATATCCTGGGATCATTTTTAAATTAGATATTTTTTTCCTTATTGTTGAGTTTTAAGAGTTCTTCGTTTATTTTAGACAACAATTCTTTATCAAATGTGTCTTTTGCAAATATTTTCTCTTAGTCTGTGGCTTGTCTTCTCATTCTCTTGACATTAGTCTTTTGCAGAACAGAAGTTATTACTTTTAATGAAGTCCGGCTTATGAATTCTTTATGAGTCATGCATTTGGTCAGATGTAATTCCTATCTTTGTTCCTCTATATGTAAAGTGTTTTCTTCCTCTGGCCTCTCTTAGAATTCTTTCTTTATCTTTGATTTTCTGTAGTTTGAAAATTATGATTAGAAAAAGTTGATTTGGGGGGTTTTTGTTTTTGCATTTATTCTGGGTATTGTTCCCTGGGATTCCTGGATATGTGGTTTAGTGTCTGATATTAATTTGTCATTTTTTATCAAATATTTCTTCTGTTTTCTGTCTGTCTTCTCCTTTGGATATTCCCATTATGTAACTACAGCTACCTTTTGTGGTTTTCCTCCAGTCCTTAAATATTCTCTTCTGTTTTTCAGTCTTTGTTCTCCTTGATTTTTGGTTTTCAAGGATTCTATTGATACATCCTTTAGCTCAGAGATTGTTTCCTCGGCTGTGCCCAGTCTTCTGAAAAGCTCATCAAAGAGATTCATATTTGTAACAGTGTTTTTTATCTTCAACAAATTTTTTGTTTCTTTTTTAGGATTTCCCTCTGTTTACATGGCTCATTTCTTCTGGGATGCTGTCTACTTCATCCATCAGAGCACTTAGAATAATAATTATAGTCTTGTGAATTCCCTATCTGATAATCCCAACGTCCTTAGTTTGGTCTGATACATTCTGTCTGTCTTCAAATTGTATGTTTTGTCCTTCAGTTTTCCCTGCACTTTTTCCCTGATAGCTGAACAAGATGTAAATCCAAAGTGAAAGGAACTACTGTAAATAGGCCTTCAGTAATGTGAGTGCAGGGAGGCATTCTACAGCCCTATATTAGGATTCAGTCTTTTAGTGAACCTGTTATTTTGGATTAGGACCTTCCTAAGAGTTACTCAGTTTGTTTTTCTCCTTGTTTTGGTGAAACAGGATAGGTAGAGTGGATTAGAGATGGGTATTTCCCTTACCTCAAGGCAGTTTGGCTCTGATAGAATCCTAGCAGGTTACACTCAGGTTAATTAGTTTCCCCTGGAGGCAAGCCTTCTTAAGGAGAATAGAATGCTCCTGTGTATTTCAAAATGGTTCCTTCTTCCGTCTCCTTGCCAGAAGTGTCAGGGGCTTTTTGTTCAGTATTCACCTTGAGAATCTGGTCAAACTCCTGGAAGTTAACTCCTGACTTACCCACACTGAGCTTCAAGCGATTCGTGAATTGCAGTTCCAATTTTCCTACCTTGCTACGGATTCCCGAGGTGGTCTCTGCTCAGGTAAGCTGCAACTCTCTGTATTCCTCTTTCTCTCCAAACTGGCGAGCAATGGTTTACTCTGTGTCTTTTCTCTTAAGGATCCAGGGAGAGTTGATTTTTCAATTTTCAGCTTTGTACTTGTTATTAAAACATAGTGGTAACTTCCAGATGTCTTACATGTGAACCAAACACCGAAAATACCTAGACGGCTATTTTCTGGATATAGAGGAAAGGAGGTGTGCCCCTATGAAACTCCTAACGTGGTATATGGAACTTTAATTGCAGAGTTAGATTCATGTGTTGGGCTCACAATTCAAGTCATTCTCTGCTTCTCTGATTGTTAAATGTTGACTAGGAATCACTACTGCCTACCTAAACAACTGAATCAGTTCTCTGTCACTATAGGAAAATTAAACTGGCTTTTATGAGTAAAACACCACTGCTAGTTAATGCAATAATTAGCCTTCATGAATCTTTCAATTTCACTGAAGTAAGTGTGAAAAAATTTGTAGAGAGAAACACAGAGATAACTTTATTCTTTTACTAGTTTTATTAGTTTCTCCTTTTGTATTTGTATTGGATTTTAAGATTGGGCCATTAATCTCTGAAATAGAAATCTGCAAAATATATTTTTACCAGAGGCAAAAGGGATTCACTTAACATTATATGTTAAGTTCGATAGGTTGGGAGACTTCTGCAAGCACCTTATTTGGATATTTATGAAGATACTGTTTCCCTCAGGAAATATATCATTTGGAGCATTTCAGCCTCTCTTTTTTTCCCCAGTAGAAGTAAGCTTGATGACATGTGTTCATACGTAAGATTATTCTTCTCCAAGGCTCATTATCTCTTTCTTAATGCTTGGGAATTATGATTCTAATGACTTTCTTGCTGCATTTAATGAATGATTTTTCATGTTCTACCTGTTTCTGTCCAATTCTTTATAAAAGAGAAAAAGTATTTTAGGATGGCCATAGATAGACATGGAGTGATTCTCCATTAGTAGAGATTGACAGTGTAAAGTACGTTTAAGAATATTATGTCTATCAGCCAAAGGGCACCACTCAAGCTAATGGAGTCTTCATTTCCTGTAATGACTATTCTACCCTTTGCATATAAGCAAAGGACAAAGTACCAAAGAACGACTTTAGAGAAAAAAAAAAAAGGTTAAGGGGAAAAAAATGGAATAATCTTTACAGAGATTTTTGGGCATCTAAGACTTTTAATATCTCTTCAGTCCTTCCTCTGTCAATATTCTTTTCTCTGGTTCACCTTAGGATGCTTACACACTCAAAGGAAATTTAACTTTAGAAGTAGACATTGTTTTTTTCATGGAACCTAAAAATACAAAAATGGAAAGAAGTCTCAGTAGAATCTAAGAGTCTTTTTTTTTTCCTTTTCATTCTTCTGTTTGAGAAATCAGAAGCCTTCACCAAAACATAGAAAAGTGAATTTAGGGAAAAGAAATAATAATAGACTCAATCTACTTTTACTCAAGAGAAACATATTAGAAATGCCACTAAACTGCCATATAAGCATTTTTCAGAAATCATTCAAAAATTTGCCTCAGAGAAATGAAACTCTCTACATATATATGTAATAGTTTCATGATTAATACTGATATTGAGATTACAGTTTATAAATAACTGGCAAATACAATATCAATCCATGTTTGGTTAGTCCATTTCAGAAGAGAAAATTGAGATTTATACAAGTTAAGTCTTTTTTAAAGTTATATCCCAGTAAGTCTGAGTTGAGAGATTTGAATTTGACACTTTTTCCTTTTTACATATCATAATTTTAATACAGTATGAAAATCTTCTTAAGTACTTTTATTCATTTTTAATCTTCCTAGTACATTTAGAAATATTTTGCATTTTGTATGTGAAGTACACTAAAACAATTGTCCTAAAAATGTTTTTCACTAAAAAATATATTCATAAAATAGTTTTAAAATATTCTTTTCCTGAAGCAAGTTTTAAAAGTTGTTGCTTGGCTTAGGAGTCTTTTTCATGTCCTAATGAAATTGTCCATGGGGTTCAGAGAGACGGGATTGTTTGATTTGCATTTGTTTATTGAGAAAATAGTCAGTAGCTGTTGTTTAATCTTTATGGAGTAGAAATTTACTCCAAATCTTACCTATTTTATCCATCCATTCCACCTAACCAACCAGCCTCTTTTACTGTTCTGTTTTTCCCAGAGCTAGTAGGAAATGGAGACATTCTAAGAGGGTTGAAACAAAGTAAATTAGTTCAGTAGAAGAAAGTAGGATAAAGGTCAGCTGGTTAGAAACTAGAAGGATCATCTTGTCACATCCTGAACAATGAACAGATGAGGCAAAAGAAACTTACAAATTTTGAATCACTTCTCCAATTCCCCAAGGACTAGTGCCTCCTAATTTTCAGTTCGTTCTGCTGACACATCCAGGCTAACTGTACATATAGTTGTAAACAAAGAGATTGACAGAGGTTACTCTTCCATACATGTGCGTATTCATTCATTATTAGCCTAATATCCTAAAGGTTGATGACCTGTAGCTAAAATTTATTTGAGATTTAATCATCCTAATCCACGAAGTCATGTATCAATTTCAGAGGAAAGAACATTCAAAGTCTGTATTCAGAATACGTCAAAATACTTTACTCAGATTGTGACGAGGGAAGCATTATTGAAAGTATTATAGTTGAAAGTATTATACCTACTTATTCGCTCCTATGAAAAGTTGTTCCTACNGATTTTTGATTACTGATTCGATTTCTTCACTCGTTATGGGTCTGTTCAGGTTCTCTATTTCTTCCCGTGTGAATTTTGGTAGTGAGTGTGTGTTTAAGCTACAGTTATTATTTTCAGTCATATTATATTTCAAGCACTTTTTAAAACTTTTTTTAAATAAAGGTTTATGGGTTTTTTGTCTCTTCTTCCAGAAAAGGTCAGGAAAAAGCAATAGTTGAATGAAGTTTCTAAGTCAACATCTTCTTTTTAAATAAGACAATGAAACATTTCTGAACTAAGGCTACTAATGTTACTTAGTAGTTTTACCTAAATGCCTAGATTCCTAAAAAGGAAAGCAAATAAAAATCCAAATATTGGCAGAAAACAATACCATGTGTTCTGTGGAAGAAATAGTTTTATTTTTGTTTTTAATGAGTAACATGTAGTTTAAGGGCAACCTTCCCTTATTCACCCTCTTAAAATCTTAGAGTAAATTGAATCCTAATGAATCACCTTATCTATATAACTTGTGACTGCTGATAAATAGTTTTTGTGGTCTTTTTGTCTGAGCTATGTCACTGTGTCTTTGTTTCAATTTTTATTTAAATTCCAGTTAACATACTGTGTTTATTAGTTTCAGGTGATTCAGCACTTCCATACATCACCTCATGCACATCACAAGTGCACTCCATAATCCTATTACTCATTTAACCCCTCCCCCACCTCCCTCCCCTCTGGTAACCATCAGTGTGTTCTCTATAGTTAAGGGTCGGCTTCTTGGTTGGCCTCCCTCTCTCTTTTTTCCCCTCTTTGCTCATTTGGTTTGTTTCTTAAACTCCACATATGAGTGAAATCATACAGTATTTGTCTTTTTCTGTCTTAATTTTTATTTTATGTGTTTGCTTCAATGTATTTGTGATGCAAAAGTATTTTCTGCTGTTGAGGTTAATGCTTAATGGACAGGTTATTTCATAAAGCACTATGATTCAGTTGGAAAATCTACTGTAGTAGCGAGATCACTGGGTTTGTATGGAGACAAAGCTTACATGAATATCCAGGTTCTACCATTTTCTAGTTGTGAATATGTAGGTAATTTATTTAACAGCTCTCTATAATCTCAGTCTTCTCATCTATAAATAGGAGTAGAATTCTTTCTCTACTCTTCAGTTAGGAGTATTAAATGAGATCCCATATCTGAAATTTGTTTTCCACAGATGGACATAGAATAAGTAATAGAGAGTGTGGTTTTTTCCCTTTTCCCTTTTTGATTTTCTTCCCTTCAGTCCTTCCTTTTTTTTTTTTTTACTTCCATGATAATTCTCTCATTCATTCTTGGGGATAAAACTGTTTCTTTGTTTTTTTTTCTTGGAGACATCTATACCTGGAAGTCTAATCTCTCCTTGGTCTCTGTCATGATCAGATAAATAAGGGGATTTTGGTCTTTCCTACAACTGTGAACTGGGCATATAGGGATTTACTACTTGATTGATCTCTGTAGTGTTGGCCAGGACAGCTGAGGGGGAGAGTGTGGCTGATAAATATGTCTAAATGCATGTTTCACTTGGACAATTAAAGGGGGAGGATACAGCCAACATTCACATTAGTTCTTATCCCCAATTTTGATGAAGAGTTAATCAAATAAAATGAGCCTGCCACATTAAAACATTACAGTCTAAAAATGACTACACAGTTTGGATAGAAATCTATATAGGATTCCTTTTAACTCATTGGTTTTACATTAACAGCATGTACCATATGTTTTGTCTTGTTATTTCATATCTGATATCATCTTCAACTTACAGAGAGAGAAACTTGGCTCAGAGAGGTCTGACTGTGATTTGTTAAAAAATATAAATGGCAGGTCTGAAACTTGAATGACTAGTTTTCTACCAAGCCTATACTTAAAATGTGAATGGTCAGTGGTGACCACAGGTCTTTGAATGAAATGATCTTTGTGGCTTTTCATTAGCTTTAGATCCAAAGCACATGACAGAGAATTCTTAACAAAGTTCCCAATTCCTGGAAGACTGAATTTTTTTCTGAACCATCAAAATTATTTCCCTTCTTTTTTGCTTAGTTCAAATGCTGTTTTTCACTGAACGATACATGAATGTGTAGCAACTTAATCAAAATGCCTGGAATTGAAAAGAAAAAATATATCACCCTCATATTTTGATCTTCTGTGAATAATATTTGACAAGTAGAAATAGTATATAAATAATAGTTAATGGAGAGTGTTCGGCTTTCACATTAGCTCTTCCTTCGGGTGATATAAATCGTCATGGGGGGAAAATGCCATATTTTATTTGTTACGACCCTGAAGAGAACAAAATAAATAAGAAATAGTATTGTGGGGCTGGGGTAAGATCAATATGAGATTTCACTGAAATATTAAATATTCTGTTGATGATGGATTGATCCCTTGTCTTCTCTATTGTCCAAGTTGTTAAAGCTGCAATACTTTGAGGATAGAGGTGAAGGGAATGCAACTGCATTAGAACCTAGTTAAGAGTGTGACCTATATGAGTTTATATAAGGCACAAATAAAATCATTTTCAGAAGTACAATTACACAGGGAAAATATCTGATCAACATAAATCCTATTATGTCTTATTTTTTGAACACTACAAAAATCTCTTGTGGTCATTCGTGTTCCATGCTCTCTGATGTATAATTTAATTTCCAACAAACATACAGAGTAATTAAAATGTAGGTTAGATTACATCACTTTATGCTTACCTCTTTAAAATCTTCTAAAACAGGGCTTCTTAATCTCAACACTAGATGAAATTCTAGAGATACAGATAGATATAGTTATAGATGATCTAGGTATAGGTGACATAGATGATACAGTTATAGATGATATAGATATATAGATATTTCTTTGTTGTGAAGAAATGTCCTGTGTACTGTAGAACATTTAGTAGCATCCCTGGACTCAGCTCACTGGACTCCAGTAGCACCTCCCTGTCTGATTTGTGATAACCAAAAGCATGTACATGTTTGCCATAATGCCCAAACTGCCACCTTGTTGAGAACCATTACACTAAAGATGTTATAATGAATACAGAATAAATTGCACACTCATTATCCTGGCCTACAAAACCCCCAAATGCTCTGTCCATATGTGACCTCTCACATTGTGTAATAAACTGTCCTATTCTCACTGCATTCCAGACACTTTGCATTCTGTTTTTCCAGATTCCCAGAATTATTCCCAAGGCATAAACAGTCAACTTGAACTGGCCTTCTCAGGATCTTCTTTTAACAATCTCCATGTCTCCTATCAGTTGTCACTCTCTCAGGGCTATTCTTGTTCCTCCTATTTAAAACAGCTACCTGGTCCCTTCCACTGTATCACCTTGCTTCATACCTTTCATGAAACATACTACTTTATTTTACAATTTATGTTTGTTTATTTAAATCTCCTTCCACTAGAGTATAAGTCATAAAACAGGTGCTTTGATTTGTTTAACACATTTTATTAAACCTAGCATTATTCTAACCATGAGGACTAGAGTATGAAACTGCTGGACACATAAGTCTCAATAAATACACAAACTGTAAAATCAAGTAGAATTTAATTGTATCAGGGCTAGATGAGATAATGATAAATATAAGAAATGAGTTCAAGTTTTATAAACCTGTGTCAAGGGTGTGAGTCATTAAAAAGTATTTAACTCCAATAGGATGATTAGCTTTAATATTACCCACGTGTATGATATGATAAATGAATGGGACTTTGACAAAAGATGGAAGGAGAATGGACAATATGAAAATGAATGAATGAGAGGCTCCCTAACTTCTCCAGGTGGTAATGGTTGCTTTATCTTCTTTCTTCCCATCGCAGCAATGCATCTGCAGTGTCATAACTTAACATGAGCCCTGCAATTGATTATAAGGTTCTTGGAGGCAGAATCATGACTTTTCATCCAGATATTTGCAGCATTTTTTACAGTCTTGGTATTAGTAGGCCACCGATACATATTTCTCCCTTGACTCCCTGGTGTACAAATAGCACTTGAGTATTGATTACTTTGCTTATGAATCTTGATCTGTTTATTCTATAAATACCTGTTGTTCAACTTGATATCATCAAGCATTATTCTAGGCACTAAGATTTCATTGTTCTGCATGTTTTACCTTCGCTTGCTCCTCTCTAGGGTAGCATGAAAACATGCCACAACGTTAAGAGCCCTGTCCACCCTCCTCCCAAAAAAGAATAAAGAAAATCGGTAATACTAAACTGATGGAACTTCATTGTTTGAGCTTTCCTTTTCTCTAATTGGAAAGCCTGCTACTCAGTCAATGAAATTAATGATGGGGAAATTGAGAATCAATGGAAGGAAATGTGTTCTGTGCATTGGGTGTAGCCGTGCAATAGAATTCTCTGACACAGATGAGATCAAGTCAAATAATGTGGTTGGATATGAAAACAGGAGAGATAGCTTTATCTTCATTCATAGCACTTGCAGTTATTACTCTATTGATCAAACAAAGAAGAAATTTATCTTTTGCTTCTAGGCATATTGATAAGTTGATTGTCTGCAAAGATAAATGTGTGGTATTTTGATCTTCTGTGCGATTTATGTTGCAGCGTGGAAGCAGGGGAAGGGTTGATTGATCCTAGTGCTTCTAGAAGAGCTAGAGATCAGATACCTAAACTGAACCTGTGTGGCAAATAGAAGGATCCAAACTACATCCTCTATGATCTTCAAAAATAGGCGATGAGACCGTTATTAAAATAAAAGTGAATTGAGAGATAAAACTTTTTATGGAAAAATTCGTTTATGTAAAATAACACTGGATCAATAGAAAAAGAGGGAAAATTGCTTATCAAGTACGGAGTCTGCCGTAGACACAATGTAAGTGGTCTTGCATCGTTATCATAATGATCTGGCAAATAGAGGAGGCCTACTAATTGAAAGCAAGCTATTTATTAGCAAATGTTACCTAGTCTATGTTTCACTGAAATTTTTATTCAAAATAACACATGTTATAGTTTTATTATTTTTTTTAAAGTAACTAAAGTAAACAAACTCATGGCTCTCTGAGTATAAGCCTCTCAGCACTATTTTTCCAAAGAGGAAATTGAAGGTCATAATAGATAAACAACTTAGTTGTGATGTGCCACAGTTAAAGAGGAGGGGAAATCATTTTATGACTCTCCAGCATAAAATGACTGTTGCCTCCTTATCTCCCACTTAGAAGCTGCCCTGAGCCATTACTTTAGCACAAAAATATTTAATTGGAACATTTTGAGTGTGCTTTTAATAGAAAAGGCCATTTTTAAGAAGGGAGTAATCATTTGAGAGTAAAATTTAATTTAAATATTGTCCTGCAAGCATCCTAATGCTATTTCCTATAGAACAGAATTCCGTGAGAAGATTCATCTATATCACATCTCACCGCTCATTCTGGTGCCCCAAAGGCTTTATTCAGAGTGGTTTAAGCATCAGAAAACAGGAGATTGTGTATGGAGAGACAAAATAATATTGCACAGCAAAAAAATGCACAGCATTGAATGGGAGAAATATTTGAAGGGAATTATCAGTAACCTACTTTTCTAATTTCAAGTTTATGCATTAAATAGACACAAATTTGTGGCATCATCAAGAAAGATACCCAGACATAAGTAGTCTTATAGAATTTGTGGCTTGTATTCATTAGAATAAGAACATCAAACATAGTTAGACAACAAATACTTATTGAACTCATTCTAGGTGCCAAGCACTGTCTCAAATATTTGGTGTATAGCCAAGAAAAGTGGACACATTTCTTCCCCTCAGGGAGCTTGCAGTCTAGTTGGAAACGTGAACATTTTCCAAATAATCCTCTAACAAAAATATAATAAGATGTGTTTACTTTTGAGGAAAAAATAAAGGGCAAACATGGCATGTAACAGGTGACTCCTAATCTGAAAGATTGGGAAGAGCTTTCCCAAGAAAGCGGAGAGGTGAAGAATCTGCATAGAAAGCAAGTGTGGGGAGAGGATATAGGCCATGGGTTCAAGGAAGAGGGAAAATACATTCAAAGGTACTAGGGAGAGAGGGAGAGGGAGAGGGAGAGGGGGAGAGAGAGAGAGAAAGAGAGAGAGAAAGAGAGAGACTGATTTCCAAAGGAATAGGAGCTGAAGAGAGAAGTCCCTTGTGGCCAGGAAACCTCCAAATTTCAGTCTTACAAGAACCCATATCTTTGTTTTGTAACATGAGTGCTGCAGACTGGCTGTAACTCTGTTGGGATCTGCTCAGTCCTCATGGGCTCTTCTGTCTGGGGAATGGCTTGGTTCTACATGGCTTTCCATTTGGATACACAGTCACCCTCGCTGTTCTCATGGTGGGAAAATGTACTCTACAGGAAAGAATGCTAAAAAGGAAGAGCAAATAGATACTTGTGAACAAATGATATAATCTGTTACTGGCTTCTTTTTTATTACAAATATTTGCTTTCCATCCTGTGGGCAAAATTTACTCCTATCTTCCGCAAGACACCCAGAAAGGTCAGTCACATATCTAACTTAATGTACAGGATATCATGACCTATGTGAAGTTGGTATGAACTCTATACCATTTGCTCAGAGAATCTGCACACTAAAATAACATGTTGCCCACAGACCTTGAGTTAAAAATATCCAACATACAGAAATTGGTGGAACAGGAGAGTTGCTCTGTGAACACTTCTCTTCAGAAAAGGGGAAAAGGAAGACAGAGCAGGTAGTCACTTGTCCTAATCATTTCTGAAATCATTCAGGCAAATGTTGTAATATCTCTTTATTCCTATGATAGGGAACTTTTCTCCTCCAAAATATTTTGAGCTTTCTTAAAAAATAATATTGGAATACTTGAATCCAGTCACTTCCAAATGCTATTAGCAACATCGGCTTTTTGTTTGTTTCTTTTTTGCTATATTTCTCTCCCTAGACACGAGGGTACTTTGAACTTATCAGACTTCCATACAACCATGTAATTGATATATTCCAAGTCATTTTGTGTAACAGAAGGGATTTACTAGGGGTTAGCCTAATGCAACCAGACCTTAATTTTGTCCTTGACCACAGTCTGGGTCTTAATTTGAGAGTCTTTTACAGAAAGAAGGTAAGAACATTTGCCTTGTTCACACTGAAGTCTATCCAATTTTTTTTCTTTTTCATCTGTGATTATGAAAAGTCTCATTATTTTCTAAGCTTATTTCATGTAATCATGTGTACCTAATAACCCAAAACCCATCACCTAAAGCCAGAGTTTCATTAGGTACATTTTTTGCCTTCCAGTTTATCAGTAATGACAGTTGTATAAAATGCTTCAGCACTGCCAATTCTGGGTAGCATTTATCATCCTCCTATTAATAGTTCACCTGTCACTTGCCATCTGGCAACCCAGCCTTAAATCCATTGTCATTTATATAAACTATATTACATATATATGTAATATTAACTATATTATATTAATAACTATATTACATATATATATAAACACTGCACTGTCAGTGCAGAGCCTGATGAGGTGCTCAAACTTACAAACTGCGACATCATGATTTGAGCTGAAGTCAGACGCTTAACCGCCTGAGCCACCCAGGTGCCCCATTGCCATGTATTTTTAATTTTATGTTATGACAGCCTCTATTTTTAGATTTCCACTTATGTATTAGCTACTTCTGACAGGTCATGAGGTTATGTGGTACAATATCCTACCTCAAAATCTCAGTTGGCTACAAAAAATATTTCTAATTCATGTTACATGAAAGTTGTGGGTCAGCTATGATTCTCCAGCTATGGTTCTATGGCTCAGCTGGGATCTGTAGCATTCACTGAGATCTTATTAACCACCACATGTCTTCTCACTCCAGAATATGGGTTAATGGGATATTTTCTATTATGGGCTAATCTTCTCATAGGAAAAGGCTGGGAAAAGACGTTTCCAGACAAATCATCAGTCACATTTATATTTTTGCTTCAATATGCCAGATTCTATAGGCACAAATATAGCACAATGCCAAACTCAAAATAGCAAAGGGCAAGGGAAGGTAGCAACCTGGAGGGAACAAATAATTATGAAGAAACAGTATAATACAAATTACAACTCCTACAATAAAGAAAGAAAAAAGGGAAGAAAGAACAGACAAAGAATTTGGAATCACATAAACCTAGTTTCAAGTGTTGCTTTTGTTTTATACCAGGTCTGGAATCTCAGGAAATGATACAACATTTATAATATGTGCTTTTTACCTGCAATAAAGGAACAGTAATTTTTTCTATGTTGAATATTTGTGAGGTAAAAACTAAAAAAGACCAATAGAATCTTTAGCAGAATACTTTACACATAGTGGATGCTCAGTGAGTGTTACACAGGATTTCTTATTCATAGCAGTAACTTTGAGTAGCAACAGGTGTATCCTGTTTCTATTAATAGCTAATTTATCAATAAGGAAAGATCTTAACAATTTACTTAAAATTAGTTTATATGGAGGAGAAAAGAAGGTTGCATACAAAACCCAGTGTTTTTGAAAACTCAGATAATACACCAGAAGTTTTCTTTTCCTAGAATTAGTGATAGGGACTGTAGCCTAGCAAAAATTTATTTATATATCTATAGGTTCTTCCCAAAGATGTGGTGATTGATTTGAAGGCTATACCATTTCTGATCCTATTCTTAAATAACACATGGAATTGATAAGCTTCTCAAAAGACAGGCAAAAATTAATGTCAAACTGATGAAGTACAGAAAAGAATATTTTCTATATTGGGCCATATTTCTAATGAAATCATGATATATGCTATTACTCTTATTTTAACCTTAATGGATGTTTTAAAATTATCTTAGGTTTTTCTATTCTAAATTAAGTTTCAGATTTTTAAATTATTTTTTAAAATTATTTATTTACTTTGGGAGAGAGCAAGTACATGATCAGAGGAGTGGCAGAGAGAGGGAGAGCGAGAATCCCAAGCAGGCTCTACCCTGTTAGCGCAGAGCACCATGAGGGGCTCAAACTCACTAACTGTGAGATCATGACCTGAGCTGAAATCAAGAGCCAGACCCTTAACTGACTGAGCCACCCAGGCACCCCTTAAATTTCTGATTTCTAATACTGTAGTTCAAAAAATAAAACTTCGTATTTTTCATTTATGTAAAGTTTAAACTAAATGTTTATTTAAGTTTATTTTTTGAGAGAGGGAGTGAACCTCAGTGGGGGAGGGGCAGAGAGAAAAAGATGACTAATCTCTGCAACCTATCCATAGGAAAATTCTTCCACC
>NW_027530973.1:1060763-1277486 GCF_008692635.1 Crocuta crocuta | reverse complement strand
ATGGCATCTGTTAGTGGGGGGGGGGGGGAGTAGGAGGAAAGGAAAAGAATCAGCAAGTACTTGACAAATGTAATTAAGCTTAGATTAAAGACCTAACACTAACTTTCAACATTGCACAAAAAAATAATCAAATCAATATTAGAGGATACTTTTCCTAGTTCTATCATAAATGTATGCTAGTTTAAAGACTTTAAACTTCAATTATAAGTTTCTTTTCCATAAAAATACTTACTCATCTTCTGATGAGAATTAAAATATATCCCATGTAAACATCATACTAGTTAGCTCTGTGAGATACAAAGCTGTGTAACAGGCTACATCAAAATCTCTGTGGCTTATAAACACAACTTTTGTTTTTGTTTTCCACCTTATCTTTGATTGAAGGCTCTGCTTTACTTTTTCTCTTTAGGTTTGAGGACAGATGGACAGCTGAAGGAAACAGAAAGGTAGCAAATCTCTGGGGAGCTATTAAGGATTCTACTTGAAAATGGCCGATATCAAATCCACTCATATCCCACTGAACAAAGCAAGTCCTATGAGCAAGCAAGAAGTACAGGGGGCAGAGTTAAGTGTTTGGGGGGGGCACCATAAGGAGATAAAGTATATATATTTTATTTTTTCATATATTTTAAATAATATAATTCATCACAAGCCTTTGTCATAACTTAAACATTTTCACTTGATTTCCATTTCCAGGGATTGTGCACTTTTATTATATATTGCATGTAATTCTTTACATGTATATGCCTGTGTGGTGAGCAAGTATATCAGGGAGAAAATAAATTTAAATATTTCAATGAAAAGGTTAGAGAAATTTGAGATGTCACTGTGGTGTAATGTGACATGAAACTATATTGTCAAAATGATTACTTTATCTTCTGTTACACAGAGAAAGGAATAAACCAATACGCTTTCAGAGTCTTGTGACTCAGAGAACAAGCTTACACTAATTAGTGTTCCCCTCAGTCTCCAGTTTGCCTCTATGTAATGAAGTGCATAATAAGACATTTGACTGTGCCAGTGAGCCATTTAGCTAAAAAGTACTACATAATTGGTTTGATCTGTTTCTAGTCAGTTATGTCATGTATGAAGGACTGTGGTGGTGTTATGGGATTACAAGTTTATAAGAGTGTGACCTACGGCAAGAAAACATGATTTGCCATACCTACAACGTGAAAGACTTGGGTGAGAATCTCTCTAATTTTATTTTATAATCCTGTTAGCCCAAGGTAGGAACTAAGGTTGAAAGAGAAATGAGTAGCCCAAATGTCTAGTCCATTCACATTCACCACAATTGTCAATTTTTTTAAATTTATTTCCTGAGAGAGAGAGAGAGAGTATGAGCAGGGGAAGGTGAGAGAGAGAGGGAGACACAGAATCTGAAATAGGCTCCAGGCTCTGAGCTAGCTGTCAGCACAGAGCTGGATGTGGGGCTTGAATCCACGAACTGTGAGATCATGACCTGAGCCGAAGTCAGCCGCTTAAACGACTGAGCCACCCAGGTTCCCCCCAGTGTTGTCAATTTTATAAGGTATTCTGACCCACATCATTTCTGATCTTTCTGAGCTGCACTACTATAGATGTTCCACTTCATTTACAAATCTTCTGAGATTTTGTTCACCTGAGGATTTATTGGACAATTTAAAGTTATATCCAGGAGTACCTGGGTGGCTCAGTTGGTGAAGTGTTTGACTGGATTTTGGCTCAGGTCATGATCTCTCAGGTCATGATGGGAGTTCGAACCTCATAACAGGCTCCATGTTGACAATGTGGAGCTTACTTGGGATTCTTTCTCTCCCTTTCTTTCTACTCAAGCTCAAGCTCCTGTTCCCTTCCATACTAAATTAAATAAACAGATGATAGATAGATAGATGATAGATAGATAGATGGATAAAAATAGTATCCAAAGCAGGTGATATAGCAACATTTGAGCTTGTATGCTTAAATATGTATGGGATTAACACATAGAACTTTAAACATAACGAAGTCTATATAGGTTATATGTGATCTGTAGAAATATACTAAAGTTAAAACCATGTTATGATCTAAAGAACTGATGAAAGGTTTTCAGATAACCCAAGCAGTGTCTCATAAAATTTTAAAGTACAAAAAGCAGTAAGAAATCTAATGTATTAAATTTTGCAGATAGTATCATAAGAGAAATGAGGTGATTTGTATACCTAAATTACACAAAATTAGTGACTACAGTGAGCTTATTCTTCACTCATCAATTTGTTCATTTCTATATTTGTTCATATAACGTAACAATAAGTAGTATATTAACTGCATATAATATGCCTGGCACAGGTAGGCGTGGGTTTTGGGGATGCAACTTGGAAAAAGATGAAGGATAGATGCATTTTAGAGGTTACAACCTGATCACAAAAATACTGAAAATTATTTAGAAACTGGTGATTGTAGCAAAGGAGAAAAGTAAAGAATATCATGATAATAAGAGAAAATAGATTCAAACCCAGCAGTGATTAATGTCAGCCTCCTGTTTATTCTGCAATACCCACTGTATCTTGTGACTCTTTGGAGTTTCCAACTTTGTCTTTATCTGGTAAAAATATTTCCCAGTCCCAATCACACTGATGTGTGTCTCTCATTTCTTTTTAGTCAAACTTATTTTAATGGGCCTTTAAGTACATTTTTTTTTACTGTTGTCAAATAATACTTTAATGTACATCCTTTACATGACTTTTTGCTCTATGTACAAACACATCCCTTGGGGGAGACTATGATATAGAATTGCTAAGTATAAGAATTTGCACATTTTATTTATTTTTAAATAAGAATTATCACATTAAAATTTTTAAAAATATTTTTAAATTTATTTTTGAGAGAGAGAGATAGAGATAGTGTGAGCAGCAGAGGGAGATACAGAATCTGAAACAGGCTCCAGGCTCTGAGCTAACTGTAAGCACAGAGCCCGTCTCGGGGCTAGAATCCATGACCAGTGAGATCATGACCTGAGCCGAAGTCAGACGCTTAACCGACTGAGCCACCCAGGTGCCCCAAGTTTTCATATTGTAAAGTTTATTTACTGAGAGAGAGAGAACGAACAAACTGTGTGAGGGGCAGATTTCTATTTTGACTGATCAAATCTGTTGGTTGTGTTGATTTTTTATTTTAATGCTTTGTGCTTTTATTGACCTTCATACTTATATATCCTTCAGCTTTGTCTATGTCACTTTATCACCCCCATCATCATTCTAAAAAAGCACCTATGTCTTCTCATGTGGATCACTGCAGTTTCCTGATTGCTGGCTCTGTGTTCACTGATCGACACCACCCTTCAGTCAACTTGCCACATGCAACAAGAAGGAATTTTGCCAAAATGCATATCTGACCTCAGCTTAAACCATTTCTATGGTTTCCCTTGCTTTTAAGATCAAGAACACTGTCCTGAACATAGACCAAGACACTATATGAACTTTTCCCTAGCTTTCTTCAAAGCCTCTCCTTCGGCTAGGTCTTCTAGCCACGTGGATCTTCCTTTAGTGTCTGCAATATGCCGTGTCCCTCACACCACAGTACCTGAGAACTTACACTGGTCTTTGAGCCTGCCAGCCCCATCAACTTCACCTGGTTAACACCTGCTCACCCTTCAGATCTCAGACTGGTCATAATTTTTGAAGACAAATCTTTTCTGAGTTCCTCAACTAAGTCAAACTCTCCCAGTACATGTTCTTCTTTGTAATACATACATAAGTTCTGTTTATATAATTTTTGTCTGCTTCTTTTTACCTGTCTCCCTTGATAGAGCCCAAGTTCACTGAGGTCAGAAATAGCATTTGATTTTGGTAGCCATTGCATTTTTTTTTTAGCCACTGTTTTTTAGTACCTGAAAAATATTACATGTTTAATGATTGAAGGAACAAATCAATTAATGTCCCAATTAATATAGCTCCTCTATGTCTTCTAGCCTTTATTCTACATTTTGTATCTTTCTATATCCTACAATATACATACAATTTTTCTAGGTCTTCATTTTTGGACATATTTTGGACAGGTGTTGATGTGCAGAGTTCTCACTATATTTTTAAGTAGTTCCCAGTTACAGTCTTGCTTTCCTCTTTAATAAAAATGGTAATTTATATGGACACATTTAAACTTCTAAGCGGATGGATTTTTAAAGCTCTCTTTATTGTTAATTTCCAAATCAATTGTATTTAGTCAGATAATATGGAATGTGTGACTCATGCTGTTGATGTTTCTAGTTCTAATAGTGAAATCATGGGATTTGGATAATAATCCACAGCTAGTTGAAAACATGTATTCTTTATTTTTTGGATAGAAATTTAATACCTAATAATCCTTGTTAATTAAAATACTCAAAATCTTGTATTCATTAAATTTGTTAATAATCGTCAGATTTCATGTCTTCACTCTGAGACCTCTCCTTCTGTCGTTCATGAGGATCTTTCTCCTTCTTACAGTATTTAGAGAAGGATGTTGGAAATTTTTTTCATTTTTAAAACTTTTCTTTCTACATTCCATCCCTTTGATTTGTATTACTTGAGTTCATTCAATAAATATTTACTGAGAATTTACCAAGTGTCATCTGGGAATACAGCAGTGAAAAAAAAAAAACAGGAAAAGTAATTGGAACTTGGAACTTACATTTTAGTGAGGAACTTAAATTCCAGTGTAAATTTCATTTGGCATTCTAGTAAAACACTGACCTTGAACTGAGTTTTAAGCACTTTTTTCCCAATTAAGTTTGCTTCTCCATGTGTTATTTCTTTTGCCTGTTAAATTGATTCATTTCTTTAAAAATGTTAGAATTTCACCAAAATTTGGTGATACTTGGTTGCCTGCTAACCACTGAAATTGAATATCTGCGTTTCCTTGTCTTGTGTCCTAGGTATTGTGAGTACTAGAACTTGGCTTTCTGATGCAGAGTGAGACTCAAGACAGGGTAGGGTGTGCCCATCATTTGGAGCAATGGGTTTTTGCCAGGGCCACTGCTCTCTCTGTGACTCTATTACAGAAGGTAAAGATCTCTTTTAGCTACTACTGAAGTCATGCAGAATATAGTTTCATTTATTTCCAATGCAATTTCCGAAGTAATCATCTTGACATTAACTCCAGGGACATCTGCAACTCATTATATCATTATTAATTAACTCCAAACTGAGAGTTTTGCCACTATCTTTTTTCCAACATCCTCTACTGCAGTAATTTAGGCTATGTTGATTCATTTTTTAAAAATGTGGATCTGATCCTTCTTTCATTATTTTTTAATATTATGAGTCTTTCTTATTTTCCACTACTATTGTATATTTATTTTATTTATAATATTGTCACAAAGAAAATACTACTGTGAGATAAATATGATTTGCATATGTTCCGTATGTTATGTTGCTAACCTCTGACGTTATCATGACTTTATTGGGCAATTTGCCAAAATGTATGAAATTTTAAATACTGTTTCTGGTCACATAGTGCTTTTAGGAATTGCTCTTATGATGGGGAGACTTAAATATAACAGACATATTTGAAAGTTACGTTTCTGACCATATATTTTGCTACATCCAAAGACTGAAATCATATTCACGTATTCACATCATAAATCATATTTAAACCTTCACAAACCATATTCTTTGAAAATATTTAAACACATGACAAATATTCAATATGTATTTTTTAAATGTTGATTTATTTTTGAGAGAGAGAGCATGCATGATTGGGGGGGGAGCAGAGGAAGAGGGAGATTGAAAATCTCAAGCAGGCTCCATTCTGTCAGCACAGAGCACCCCCCCCCCCCCAGGGCTCAAACCCACAAACCGTGAGATCATGATCTTACTGAAACCAAGAGTCAGATGCTCCACTGACTGAGTTACCCTGGTGCCCCGCAGAATGTATTTTAAGTGATAATAGTTATGACTTCAATGTTATGAAATTAACATTTTTTTGTGTGTCAAACTGTAATAAAGACATAAATATATATCCTGTCTTTTCTAGATTGTGTAAAAGAAATGTAATAATTTTAAATTATCAAGTAATAACTCTGATATTTCTAATCATTTTTAAAATCCATCACACCTGACATGTGGTTCAAAGTCACATATTAAGAAGGGTCTTAGAGAAAGTTATAGATTACTGTCTGATATATATATACATATATATATACATATATATATTGCAGACCGATCAATAGATACATAATGGATAAATGAAACAATGCATGAATATTGAATATCAAAAAAAGGCATAGTTGTTTATCTCTCATATATTGGTCCAAGACATGTTCTCAAACTGTTGAGAAAGATCTCTCCTTTATAAAATCTTTCAATTAATAGAAATCAAAAAGAAGAATGAGCATAATCTAGCAGGGAAATAAGTATGTGTTCTTTTATTTACTGAATTGCAGAATTCCCTGGAGGGTATGCAATTAAACATCTCCCAAATTAACTGAATAGGCAAAACAACCCATTTTCTATGATCTTTCCAAGGGAAAAAGTTCTGATGATGGTCTTTACACCATCTGTGTCTGCAATTAGAGCTAACTCTATCATATCACAATAGCTAGATATTCACCGAGGCTACCCAAATTAATTTAAAATCAAATTAACTTTTTTTCCTAAACTATAAGGCAGGGACATTTATACATAAAAATCTGACAACGAAAGAATTTAATTGATCTGTAAGGGAAACAACTATTTTATATATTGCTTTCCTTTAGGATTCTTGTAGAGATTTACATTAAACAACCAAAAATGAATTTCTTACTCTCATAATGACTTGACTCAAAGTTGTGAGTTCACTCATGCTTACTATGTTTCTGTGATGTTTATAGTTGACCATAAGAATAATGCACACTATCAGCAACTGCATTATTTTATAATAATAAGCTTACATTCTCTCTCCTTTAAGTGTATATTTTATTGAGTAAAATATACAAAGGAACTTCAGTATTGAACGCTTTGTAGGACTGAGAAGAGAGAAGTCCAGAACCTGGCAGTATGATCTAAACATCATGAGACATAATTAGGAAAAGTCATTAAAACAATATGGTCAAATATACTCAAAGTATCAAGAACTATGTTTAGTATTTGCATGTTTAAACATAGTTTGGACATGTCATTGTTTAAAGAAAACAAACCAGGGGTGCCTGAGTGACTCAGTTGGTTAGGTGACCAACTTCGGCTCAGGTCATGATCTCGAAGTTAGTGAGTTCAAGCCCCAGGTCAGGCTCTGTGCTGACAGCTCAGAGCCTGGAGCCTGTATCAGATTCTTCCCTTTCTCTCTGCCTTTCCCCGACTTGCACTTTGTCTCTCTCCCTCTCAAAAATAAAATAAATGTGAAAAAAAAAAAGAAAACAAACTGGAAAGAAAACTAAACAGCATATATAATTCTATTAATATCTGAGATAAATTTGGAATATCACAAAGTAATGTAAACCTATCACTTAGCGTAGATTCTGTTTTACCTAAGTCACTTTTGTTGTAACTTGAGTGGATTTTTTGTCTTTTGCTTAAGCATATGCTTGAAATGTGATCTCTGCTTTTCGTTTACTTTTTGTGTATAACAATGGATAAAATGATATTGAACACTTACAGGTAATTCAATATATGAAATGATCCATGAATCCTAACATGTGAAAGCATGACAGTTACAAAGATAAATAAGACCTGATTAATATTTACTTCTTTGTGAATCTTAGAAAACTCATTTAAGGTTATTTTTATTTTATGGAAGAAGATAGGAGTTTTGAACTGTAAAATCATTTGATCAATAATGCACTTATTAATCAACAGTGTGTAGGTGGTTAATAAAGCCTCATTCTCAGGGTTGAAGTGATACTTACCTAGGATAGTGTCTAGCATACAATTGACACTTAATACATAGTCTTTTTTTTTTTTTTTTCTATTTGTGATTAAAGCTTCTTGAAGGAAAAAGTAGGGCTCAAATGGTGAGCGGTCAAAAGGAAATTTATAACATCATAGATTTCTTGTAAACTGTGGAGGCAAATATTCAGAGAATTTATCCCAAGGATAGAAGGTAGGTCTGAAGTCATGTATCAGGGCAGAGTAATGAATCTTTGTTGACAGTGATTTTGTTGATCTGTGGTTTCATTGAGAAAATCGGTTAAAACTGATTAATGGTATTTAGTTTGGTAAAATTGTTATCTTCACGGCTATACCAATGCAGATTATTTTTCAATCTGAAAACCTTTTCTATGAACAATATTCTTTTTTAATATATTTTTTTTCTGAATTGAAGCTGAGAGTATCAGGACTGGTTAATTTTTTTAAGTTTATTTATTTTGAGAGAGAGAGTGAGAAAGAGAGAAAGTAGGTGAACAGAGGAGCTGCAGACAGAGAGGGAGAGAGGGCATCCCAAGCAGGCTCCACACCATCAGCACACAGCCTAACACAGGACTCAATCATCATGACCTGAGCTGAAGTCAAGAGCTAGACATTCAACCAGCTGTGCCACCCAGCACCCCATGACCGGTTATTTTTTTTCTAAATGTTTATCCATTTTAGTAACAGTGTGCATGCATTCAGAAGCAGGGAGGGGCAAAGAGATAGGGTGATAGAGGATTGGAAGTGGGCTCTGTGCTGACAGCAGAAAGCCCAATATGGGTCTGGAACTTAGCAACCGTGAGATCATGACCTGAGCCCAAGTGGGATGCTTAACTGACTGAGCCTTTGACTGGTTCATTTTTATTTTCATTTTTGTATATAATTTATTATCAAGGTAGCTACATACATTGTATACAATATGCTCTTAGCTTCTAGAGTAGATTCCCATGACTCGTCACTTACATACAACACCCAGTGCTCATCTCAACAAGTGCCCTCCTCAATGCTCATCACCCATTCTCCCCGACCCCCTCACCCCCATCAACCCTCAGTTTGTTCTGTATATCTAAGAGTCCTCTTATGGTTTGCCTCCTTCTCTGTTTGTAACTTTTCTTTTCCTTCCCTTCCCCCATGGTCTTCTGTTGAGTTTCTCAAATTCCACATATGAGTGAAAACGTGTCATATCTGTATTTTTCTGACTCACTTCACTTCATAATACCCTCCAGTTCCATTCAAACTGCTGCAAATGGCAATATTTCATTATTTTCTATTGCTTAGAAATATTCCATTGTATATAGGAGGCTTATTTTAGATTTAACTGTTATATGTAGGGACATACTAGTGCCACAATCACCAGACCTGTTTCACGCATGTTGAATTCTCATGGTGGTCAGACCCATATTGAATAAATGTATTTTGTATGCTAGCAATTATGCTACCACACAGACTATATACTTCTGTAATTTTCACACAAGCACTGTAAAGGGAGATTTTTATGTTCCTATTTCACACACTCACTAATTCAGTAAGACTAAAAAATATGTCAAAGATCATAGTATTACTAACGCTTTAAGGTTAAACTGACCTCCCAAATCATGTAATGAATGTCAGTAAGAACCAGTCCCTGTGGGGCACTGCGTGGTTTTTATTTGTTTCAAATGTTTCTCCCCTCTCTATTGCCTGCCTAAAGCTACAGAAGACATGTAGTTATCCGACTTTATCTTGCTGATAACAGTAACATTAAAGGCAGGTTTTGTAGGACATCCATATGGATATTTCTTCAGATGGATCTTGGGGTAACTACTCTATGACATTTAATATTCCATGGTAACATTTTCCAAACTTTATCCTTTATGAACAAAGTATTCTATATGATTGTTTTGAGGAAGTGATTAAAGCTCCTAAAAAGACACCTAGCTAGACTGAAAATTCTGATTAAGATGGGTTTATGCTTTGAGCAATGACTTGAGATGAAAGCCACTACTTTCTATTGCTTTCTGTTAGGTGCCTTATACTAATAACTAATTTTTTTTAATCAAAGTTTGCTTCTGCAGGTAAAAGCATCAGATTTTCCCCCCTAGGCAAATGAAACTTTCTATCAGCCACTTTTCATGCATAAGAAACAAAGTTTGCATTCTATAAAATATGTATTTTTATATTAGTAACCAACCATGGCAAGTTTACCTTTTGGCTTTTGAAATATTTTTATTATTTTAAAATGAATTTATTTTAAAAACTATATTTAGTTTTCACTAACATTAAACACTTTGAACCATGATTCTTATACCTTTCTTTAAAAAGGCACTTTTATTTTTCAACATTTCTGTCCAATTTTAACTACTTTTATACATATTATCATTATTGTAACAACAGTGCTAAATGGTTTTCTAGTTTTTAATTAATTTTCTTCTTTGCTACATATAACACATTAAAAACTATTGAGGATTTCAGCATCTGTCTCTTAGTCACCCTTCATATCCATTTTCTGCCATCCCACTATGTGATTTCTGCATCTAGTGGATGTGCCATTCAAGAAAAACAGACTTGATATGTTCTCCTATGCTCAACACTAGTGACTCACTCACACATGTTGGAAGCAGTATAGGTTTCGTCAGGGGTAGGGAAGATGAAAAGGTGAGCAATTTGTAATTTTTAATAGTCTTTTTATTCAACTATCTCCTAGAAAAGCCCCCAGCTGACATCAGATTCATGAGTATGCCCTGCTGAGATCAGTCAAGACCAGCCCAAATCAGCAGAACCCCTCAGCCAACCCGCTATTGTATGATGAAAAATACGTGCTTGCTGCATTCTGGCCTCACATTAGCTTTGGACCATCAGAACTTTATTCACAATATCATTGTGGAAATATTTCACAGGCACTTTATAAGACCTCAGATTCTTTTTTCCAAAACTTGAAGCTATTTTTCATTTTCCTGATTCCCCCACCTTGTATATTTAAAAATTTCTCCTAAGTTTTATCCTTGTTTGGTAAATCGCATGAAAACCTACACAATTTCCCAGGTCCAAAGTATGCTTTTGTTTTTGCTTTTTTCTTCTCTTTCAATACCTCTAACTTATAAATTTTCACCAATTCCAGTTAATTATGTCTTCTATTTTTTTTGAAAATTCATTGTTCTCTGTCTCCATACTGAAAAATCCTTAGTTCCATTCTTAATCATATCTTGCCTAAACTACTTAAAAAATTGGCTTAGAATCACCTTTCTTTCATCAGTGCTTCCCTCGTCAATAAAATATATCTCACTCTGATACCACATTAAGCTTTCCAAAATGCAAATTTGATCAGGCTACTTTTGGGATTAAATCTCTTGATTATGTCTCTGAAAAGAGAGTGCACACAATTTTGGTGGTATAAAAAGCTCTTTAGTGTTTGGTCCACATCTTTCTATCTGTCCCCTCAATATCAGTTCTAGACGACATGTCCATTTGCCTTTGTAAAGATGTTCTCTTTTCCTAGCATGATTTTCCAGCTATTATGGCCAAAGCTAACTCTTCCCGATTATTCGAGTTACACACCAAGTCTCACTGTTGCATACAATGAAGTAGGTCCCTGTAATTTATCTTGGCACAATACTCTAAACACACCTTTACTTTAGGATTTATTATATCAACAGATCTTTCACATTTTATTTTATATGTAAACTCTTGATGGCAAGAAACATGTCTTCTAGGACATGTTTGCTCCATAATTTAGAGAAGGAATTTTTCTTCCTCTCTTTGAATTATTTTCTTTGTATTACAATGAGTTCGTTTCATCCAAAACTAACAGTAACTTAAAAGATATTTTCTTGTCCTTTTCAGTGAATGATTAGGCATTAGGATATTAAATATTTTTTCATTTTTAAAATCTTAAAAAAAAATTTTTTAAATGTTTTTATTTATTTCTGAGAGAGAGATAGAGATAGCGTGAACAGGGGAGGGTCAGAGAGAAAGATACAGAATCCGAAGCAGGCTCTAGGTTCTGAGCTAGCCATCAGCACAGAGCCCGACGCGGGGCTCGAATCTACAAACCGTGTGATTATAATCTGAGACGAAGCTGGACGCTTAACCGACTGAGCCACCCAGGTACCCCTCATTTTTAAAATCTTATCACTTGATTTAAAATAATTGGAGAAGCACCTGTGTGGCTCCATCAGTTGTGTCCAGCTCTTGAGCTAGTTTCAGGCCATGATCTCAAATGTGGGATGGAGCCTTATTTTGGGCTCTGCACTGAGCATGGAGNTCTCCCTATTTCCCTCTCTCCCCCTCTCCCTCTTCCTCTCTCTCTCCCTCCTTCCCCACTTCCCTCACTCATGCTCTCTCTCTCTAAAAATAAAAAAATGATAAATTGAAAACATTAAAGTAAAATAAAATAATTGGAAAAGTCACAACTTATTCAAAATTGTCTTAAATAAAGATATACCCCAGGAGTCTACTTACACTGAAGGATGTCACATTCTATTCTTTTAAGGTCCAGGATTCACTAGCCTGTGTATTTCTTGAAATTTTTTAAGTAAATGTATAATAAAAGTTAAGAAAGGAAGTCACATAAATACATAAGAAAAATCTATACAAATATCTCTAATAATAACTTTTAATCAGAATGAATGTTTCTTGATCCATGTTCCAAGACTTTAGGAAGTTTCTAGAATCACAATTCTTCTCAGTCTCTATGAATAATATGGGAATGTATGCATAAAGCAAATATCATAATAGTATTTTAGCTTTAGGGACATCTTTTTTATTTATTTTATCTGTACTTTCTATGGAATTGTATATGACATTTAGAGCAGCATAAGAGAAAGGAGCTAACAGTATTTCAATGAACACAAGGAATTAACAGATTGCCATTTACTGTAGAACATAAGCACATTCACAGAAGTTTGGAAAATGTGCTGCATAAATATGAATTGAATTTATTGTTGGCCTATAACTATTTGAATTAATCTCTCATTGATTCTTATTCTTTTTAATCTGATGAGACTTTTTTCTTTTTCTTTTTTTTCTTTTTGCTGTCCAATGCTTTTAAAAACAAAGTATTTTCACAGCATTTTTTGGTAGATACCTTCAGGGGTTTTATAAATCTTCATGCTAATTATTTTGAATTCTATAAATATANGCCCAACGTGGGGCTTGAACCCACAAACCGTGAGATCCTGACCTGAGCTGAAGTCAGACATTTAACCGACTGAGCCACCCAGGAGCCCCAAGGTTTCTAATATTTAAACTGAAGCCCTGGGTTATGTCTTTTATTAGATGTACTCATAAGTTGTTCTAACTTTTTAAAAAATTAGTGACCCATTTAACAAAACTTACTGAGTAGATATTAATACCGGGACAGTATGCTGGATGATTTTGGTATTAAAGAAAAGGGATTACACCAGGTATGACTTCTAATAGTGTCTTAAATATTTGAGATCAGAAGATGATCACACCATACTGGTAAACATCACCCTTACAATTAAACTCTTTTAACAAATAATGAAAAATTGCACAGAGATAATAAAAAAATATGTATGTCTTCTGAAAACAGGCTTTGTTATATTTTTTCTTGTTATTTATGGGTGCAGAGAGCAAAGCTGGTATTTCTAATAATCAGGTTTTTATTGACTTTTGTTAGCCCGATTCCCTCTGTAATGCCTCATATTTCTGAGGCTCAGCCAACAAAAGATGTTGCTTTTCCCCTAAGTGAAGCCCTTTATCTTTATTTAATTGACTACACAAAGAGTGCAAAGCAAAATCCATTGTCCAAAATAAAAATATAAGGGGCAAGAGAAATATCAGGCAGCAGTGTTCTAAAAGTGAGAGTAATTCGACTTAGGATTCAAGATATAATGGTTGTACTGAACACTAGACAGTCAATTGACTTTTTTCCTACTTTTCGCCTCCTTCTCACCTACTAGCTATAAATGTGATGATCTTTTAAATATTTTGTGCACAAATAGTTCGTAATAAAATTGTTCACAGAAATGTGGAATTTCTAGGTTTTAGTCTGTAAATGAGAAAACAATACAACTTTTGTAGAAAATAACAATACTCTAATTTTCCTTTCATTGTGTCTAAATAGAACTAAAACTTGTTTGTACCAGAAGCTGGGATAAAGCAAACTGCTTGTTTGGTCTTCTGAACAGGAGGATGAAACTGTTCTTTTCTCCAGTTTGATGAGACAGAGCTCCCTAAAAGAAAGGATTTATTTTGAAAGAGGGCACTGGGTTGACTTTTTCGGAAAGAGTCTTCCAGTTAGAGGGACTGCGTAAGAGGTACCAAGGCTATTGAGACTTTAACAAAGAAATGGAAAAAGGGAGAGAGACACATACACAAGAGTATAAGCTATGAGGAGATAAACAGAACATAAGGTGAAGCTTACCTTCAATGGGAAAAAGAGTAGGAAGGGATTCCTTGCATGTGGTTTTGGGTAGGGAGGGACGGACAATTTTGATAAAACGTGTGTTCAGGATTTGCATCTTTTTCAAATAAACTTTTGTTGCAGTGATTATTTTGATTTTATAATTATGGACTTCAAAACAATGTCTTTTGAATGCTGAGATTTTGATATAAATTTAATTGCTGACATTTAGGTGAATTTGACATTTACATGACTATATATGTACTCACATATACTACATTTTGTAGATAAGACTTTTTCTCCGTTATTAACATATCACAATTAATATGGCATAATTTATGACTTCACATCAGCTATATTTTTTGCCTATCCATGTTAACACCCCCGAAACCGGGGCGCCTGGGTGGCTTAGTCGGTTAAGTGTCCGACTTTCGCTTAGGTCATGATCTCGCGGTTCGTGGGTTCGAGCCCCGCGTCGGGCTCTGTGCTGACTGCCAGCTCGGAGCCTGGAGCCTGTTTCAGAGTCTGTGTCTCCCTCTCTCTCTGACCCTCCCCTACTCACGCTGTCTCTCTCTCTCCTAGAAATTAAAAAAAAAAAAACAAAAACAAAAACAAACAAAAAAAAAACACCACTGAAACCATAGCAGGATTACTTTTTCCAGGTAGATTTAACACTGGTAAAAATTATGTCTGTCCCTTACAGACTCATAGGCAATTCAAAAAAGGAAAAAATAAAGATTTTGATTTTCATGATCAGAAATCAAAATAGTTGTTTATTGTCAACTTAGTCTTTTATAGCCACGTGGGAAAATGCACAGTGATTTTTCAACCCCCAAAATGGGAGCAGTGAAAAGGTGAGAAATAACACCTCCTTACAGTGAAGGAGTAGATGTCCCAGTTTTATTCCACTTTGCTTCTCTGTACCACCTCAGCTTACTATTTATAGTAATTCATGCATGAGAGAGAAATAATCCAAACTGGTGCGGTTTGCAGGGAGATTTTTAGAGATAGTCAGCCCTTCACCTCTGCACTTTTATGTATTTCAAAGTCTGATGCAATTACCTTAGGATCTTTCTTTCAAGCAAATGTCCTGTGACGGTCAAAACCAAATGCTTCTATCTTATTTTCTTTCTTAATTCAACAAAAATTTGTTGAACTTTTTAGTTCCAGCAGAGGATACAAAGATGAATAATGACTTAATATTAACAAGTATTTCTTAATGACCTAACATTTTAAATTTCATGTACTTTTATAGAGATTTTTCAACTACAGTTCATACATTTAAACAGGTTTTGCATGCTTAATGTTTTTCATCCCATTGAAACACAGGCCAAGTTGACATTTGCTGATGATGACAGGAGTTATCTGGAATAAGGGGTGTTAGAATTGTCAAATCTTAGATCTAGAAAGGAGGATTGGAGATGTGTAGCCTGGCCCACTAATTTTATAAATGATACACTGCAGTTAACAAAGGAGTGCAGACACAAAAAAGACCATTTGTTGAAGAAGATGTGTCTTCCCTATTCTGCTAGTTCTTTGCAAGTAGGATTTGCCCCAATACTCCAAGTCTCCGAGATTCTTATTCCAACAGATATGGATGAGTTGTCCTGATTGGTGGGTTGAAAATAGGGGCGCCTGGGTGGCTTAGTCGGTTAAGCGTCCGACTTTCGCTTGGGTCATGATCTCGCGGTTCGTGGGTTCGAGCCCCGCGTCGAGCTCTGTGCTGACAGCCAGCTCAGAGCCTGGAGCCTGTTTCAGAGTCTGTGATTCCCTCTCTCTCTGACCCTCCCCTGCTCACGCTGTCTCTATCTCTCTCCCAGAAATAAATAAAACATTAAAAAAAAAAGAAAGAAAGAAAATAAGGGAGTGGGACCAAGGTGCAGCAATTCTGTGTTTCCAGAGCTAGGTTGCTTGCACCCGAAATGGTGACAAAATAATGGTAGCCTCATGAAGTTAACACTGGACAAAATTCACACCTTTTTAAGACACAGCTTTGAGATCTCCATGTGGATGTCTGTGGCCATACCACCCTGAACACACCAGATCTCTTCTTATCTCAGAGGTTATGCAGGGTTGGTCCTGGTTAGTACTTGGACAGGAGATCCCCATGTGGAAACGTCCATGACTGGTCAAGGCTGCTCATAACTGTTCTTGCACATTTGGGATTCACTACTAGAAACACCGTTATTATGGTCCGACTAAGTTAGTATCAGTTCTATCAGTAATAAAGATAGCATATTTTTCTCAATCATCTATTTATCTCTAAATAATTTAGACCTTGGATTGTCCTCCAATTTCAACAAGATTTCCTTTATTAGAATGCGTGTGTGTGAAGACTAAATGCACATTGTATGAAAAAGAGTATGAGGACCATATGAGTAGACGTACAGGAGCAAAAAGGTATGCTTATGTTGGCAGTGATGTATTGATTAGGTTTGCAAGATAATATATAGGACACTCATTTATATCTAAATTTCAGAAAAACCATAACAAAATATTAGGATAAGTGTCTTCTACCCGTCCTTTATCTGATATTTAAATTCACTGGGTGCCCTTCATTTTTATTTGTTAAATCTGGCAACCCTATCCGTAATGGTTTATTCTTTTAATAGAAGACAATGCAGTTAAAAAATAATGACTAGTAAACAATGCATGGTGTAAATTTATTTCCTGGATATTTACTCTGAAGTTTCTGAAAGACAGCCTTGTTTAAATGAAGCATATGGAAGAGAGAATGCTAAATATTATCTGTGGATTCATAACTGAGGGATTTACATTACAGTAAAATTAGTAGGCAAGGAATCCTTGGGAAGATGTATGAAAATCTCTTCACTCAGACCTCTCTCTCTCTCTCTCTCTCTCTCTCTCTCTCTCTCCCCCTCTTTCCNCCTCTCTCTCTCTCTCTCTCTCTCTCTCTCTCTCTCTCTCTCTCTCTCTCTCTCTCACCTTTTGTAGTTCACTGAGGAGCATATCTGGTCTTTGGTTCATGTGATGCCACCAAATTATTAAAGAAAATATTTCTATTTCTATCAGTCATTTTTCAGTCTTTAATGTCAGAAACACCGTCATCAGTGATGAAAAAGATAAAAGATGAAAACTAGGCAAAATAACTTTCCCTTACGAGATCTAATTTGGTAGTGAAAACAAATAATAAACAAGTATCCTAAATATTATGCTCTAAATACATAAAGTGAACTCAAATATCAAGTGGCCCACATTTCTCCAAAAGATATTGCAAGTAAGTTTGCCTTTTATGAACTTATAAATGTGGACATTTAATAATGTAGAAGAGAAAATACATTATATTAAATTAGTTGTGTACAGAATCCAACATTATATAAAATGTATTAATTTAGAGATAAATTTTGCCTGGTCACATTTAGTGAGAATAATTTTATTCAAACATATATACCCCTTTGACATCAATGCTGCCGTTTTAGAGATTTCTAAATCATCTAGCCAAGTTTTTCAGAGATTATCTTTAATGTGTTATTTGAGATGGAGTACACATTTTTATACACTATGTGTCTATATGCAAAGATTTCCTGAGAGTGAAAAAACCATATCCTTATTTGTTCAAAATTGATATTGAATAATTGTGACTGGATTTTATTTGTTTTTATATATTCCCCTCACCCAGGGCTCTGAAATAACTCATCCCAGTGGGACATACCATTGCAAATTCCTGTATATAATTTCTTTCCCAGATATGACAGGTTTTGGTGTTCTCAGCAGAATAGCACATTGATCCACAGGGATAATGGGGGCAATGGCTCTCTTCCATACTTTTATGGTATTGGGTATCTTGGTAGGGGTCCCCATTCTGGCCTATGAGACAACAGGTCCTACCTACGGTTGGTCATTCAAATGTATTAAAGCACTATCTCAGTCCACCCAGCCAAAGTGCCTTTACTTGTTAGTTATCTCATCTGCTGCTTTAATATTCCATTTGTCTTTTCTGTCTACCTGCTTCTTGCAGGTTATAGGGAAGACAGAACTTCTATTCAGTGTCTTCTTTTGGCCAGTCATGATCTTGGAAATGTGACTCCCAATTACTGTTGACCTGCTAGCGTTTCTTTACAAGGTATTCAGCTTCTACTTTTATTTCCCAGTTCAGGTGGTGACATGGGAAAGCTGGGGTAAGGCCAGATGTAGTGTCCACACAAACAAAAGCATATCTAGAAGCCTAACTGATAGAGAAGGGACTGATATAATCAATTTGCCAATTCTTGACCAGTTGGAAACTCTAGTGGACGGTACCACACTTTTTTAGCAGCTGCCTTGGGCACTGTTTAAACACAGGACACAGTGTTACTGCATCAACCAAGTCACTGTAATTCTAGGGTAACCCAGCATCCATGGCAATATGACATCTCACCTAGGCAGTGTGGTGTCTACTCTCTGCACCCAACTTGCAGTATCTATTGAAGGGTCAGTTGCTAGGGCTTGTACCTGTTTTAGGGCAACAGCTTCCTAATTGTCAGGGGTATCAGTGTCTTAGGAGCTGGGATATGGAAAACAGTGAGAACTGCCCCAAGCTCTTGAAGGTGAACCCAAATGTCTTTCCACATATTCTGACCCCATAGCAGCTTACTCATAATGAGCTACCTCTTCACTTCCCATTGCCATTACCTAGGGTTAATCCCTTTAGAATAGCCAACTGTTAATGGGTTAATGGCCAGGGCTCATGGGTGATCATTAGCCACACAGCTCAGAGTTCCTGTGTTTATCCAGATGGTGCCAGTATTAGCCACTGAAGAGCCACTTCACCTCATGTGGCTTGCCTCCACAAGACGCATGCATATACCAGGTATCAATAGGAATTTCCCCTGCTCCTACCCTATGGGCCACTGGAGCCACCACAGGAATAGAGCAGGGGCATTTGCTTCATACTAAGCAAACCTATTAGCCCTCACACTTCTAGAGACAGTAGGCTGGTGGACAGGGTTCTCCTCTGTTCCAAACAGCCATGCCACTTAGACAATGTGGCATTTGAGCCATGGCATAAGTAGGTTTATCAAGCATATTCTCAACCCATTTCTTGATAGGAAGGGAAGTTCTTATCATGATATATTACAGAGCTTTGCACCTCTTTTGCCTTCTTAGGGATTGGATAGGCTTGTACCTTGTCAATTATAGCTTTTGGAAATGTGTATGTTACTTGACCGTATGACTCCCCAAAACTTTATGGTAGTGCCTAGGCCTTAAATTTTCTGTGATTGCACTGCCCATTTTCTCTCTCATAGATGTTCTAGCAAAGTTTCCAGAGCATCCTATTGCATAAATAGTTCTCATATGAGAACATTATTTCATTGATGTAATGGCCCCATTTTATTGAAATGGGGATAGAAAGCATGGATAGGTTTTAGGTTACCATTCCATGACATACTGTGGGGCTTGGGGATCCACTTGGAAGATCTATTGTTGCCCTTTCCATATGAAGGGAAATTGACCTTGTGACTCAACAGCCAGGATTATACCGAAAAAAGTGCTTGCTAACTCCAGTACAACATGGTATACTCCTGGGACCGTAGCCAAAGTATCTAAGATAGTGCCAATCTTGGGCAGAGCTGCAACGATGGGGGAATTACCTCATTGAATTCTTGGTAGTCTTTGGTTGCCTGTCATGTGGCTTTTTGCTGACCACACTAGGCCGTTGAAAACGCTGTAGACAAAGCATGCAGTATTACTTGGTGCCGTTCTTGGATAGTTTCTCCTATTTTCTTATGCCTGCCAGGTAATTTACATTGTTTGAAAGTTAGCACTTTTCAAAGGAGCAGTAGACTTCGTGGTTCCCAGTTGGCATTTCCCCTTAACGCTGGGTTTGATAAGTAAAACCCAGAGGTAGAATTCACCAATAAAAGTTTGCAGAGTTTGATCTGGTAGGCCATCAATGCTCAAAATGTTCTGTGGCATTAAAAAAGATAAAAACCTTGTATACTTATGAAAGACAACTCCCAATTAGCAAAATGTTGTTGTTGTCATTTGTGTTTCATAATCATTGATGGCACTGAGGAAGCCAGGCAACTTCTTAGGTGATTATATATTACAGTACATTTGGCTCCAGTATGAAAAAAAGCTGTCCTCTTTTGTTCATTTCTCGGGGACCAGTGAATAGTGAGCTCAACATGAGGCCTTTTATTACTTCCAGTGGCCCTCGCCTAGAGGTGATTTGGGCCTGCATTTTGTACCCAGGGCATCAGAGGCACCCACCCTGAATAGGACTGTGTCCTGAGGCCTCTGCTGGAGAAAGCAGGCCAGGTTTGAAATGTTCAGTTTTTTGTTTTTTTTTTTTTAATTTTTTATTTGAGAGTGGGGGGGGAAGGATAGAGAGAGAGAGAGAGAGAGAGAGAATCTCAGTCAGGCTCCACACTCAGAGCAGAACCTGCTGCATGGCTCGATTCCATGACTCTGGGATCATGACCTGAGCTGAAATAAAGAATTGGACACTCAGCTGACTGAACCACCCAGGTGCCCCTGAAATACTCAGGGTTTAAGGCTTTCCACAGGCCAAGCAATGCCATACTGGTTTGCCAGTCTGTCTTTTCACGTGGGGTCTGGGCAGCAATGAAATCAAACCACAATCCTTCTCAGTTATTTCAAGCAGACCTTTTACAGCTCTTCTTTTCTCTTACAACTTGGTTGTTTTCCTTGAGTTAATAATTATTTCATACTTTTAAATATGCTTAATGTCCCATGTACCTATTACTAACATTTTTAATCTTCCTTCAGAAATCTCTAATGTCTCATTATAACTTTGAGAAATGCAAAGACAGTCTATCAGGTTTTTTGTTTTTTAAGTTTTTTAGACAATGCCTTACAGCAATTATCCTGGAATTCTCTTTTTGCAACTGTCTTATGTAAGAGTCCATGCTTTCTGAATCCTGTCATTTCACTTTTTGTTTTTGTTCACTAGTTCATTTTGCTGAAACACAATCTTAAATAAAGCCACATGAGAAAGTTTTCTAGGTCTGAACAGAAAATTCATCTGAGGAACCCTTAGAGGTAGTAAAAATGTAAAACTCAACCAAACTAGTGATCAGTAAAATGTGAACTGAAGCATCATCAATTCACATCATTTCAAATTGACAGAAAGTTAAACATGGCAATGCCAAGTGCCAGATGTGTATGCATCTCACAGGAGTATGAAAAGGTACATTTACTTTTGAAAGCTATTTGCATGATGTAAAAAGTTTTAAATCTTGTCATTATGTTACAAAAAGAGACATACACAAGAAGGAAATGCTCACCATGTCCAAGGAGAGGTAAATAAATTGTGGTACATTCTTAGGTTGGAGCACTATACAGTAGTTAAAGTTAGCATGCAAGGTTTACATGTCTAAGAAGAGAAGTTTGGGGGCACCTGGGTAGCTCAGTCGGTTAAGCTCCTGACTTTGGCTCAATCTTGATCTCATAGTTCGTGAGTTTGATCCAGCTTTGGAGTCTGTGCTGACAGCTGAGAGCTTAGAGACTTCTTTGGATTCTGTGTCTCCCTCTTTCTCTGCCCTTTGCCTACTCATGCTCTGTCTATCAGTCTGTCTGTCTGTCTCTCTCTCTCTCTCTGAAACACAAATAAACCTTAAAAAAATTTTTTAAATAAAATAAAAATAGAAATTTGGTTGAAAAAGCAAGTTGCAGAGGAACCATAATGTATATCATTTATATAAATTAACAGGTAGAGTAATAACATTTTTGGATATACTTTATGTGATGGGTTTTATATATAAATCACACATATGTGAGTGATAAGTTCAGGTTGTTCTTATCTTTGAAGAAAAACAAGGGGTAGGAAACAGATGTGGAGTGTTCTATAGAGGAGTTCAACTAAATGTGTATTATTTAAAGTAAACTCAAATATGGCAAAAGTTTAAGAGGTAATAAATCTGTAATATCTGAGTAATAGATAAACAAGATGTTCAGTATATAATTGTACTTCAAAATATATTTTAATAGATTGTATAGGGGGTATGTGTTGAATATTGGCCCATTAGAATATGTCATTATTTTTCCTTAATCCTTGATCTATAATGTATCGTTATAAAAAATTCTCAATAGCAAATCCCACAGAACTGTGAAGCATCACTGTAAACTGAGAATTGAAGTTGAGAATTCCTTAATGTTTTATCAAAATTCACTGCAAATTTTTTGGAATCTAGTGTTTTGTGTTGGGGAGACATACTGTTTTGGCAATTAATATATTATTGGTAATACAGAATTTTCCAGAAAATTAGATTTTTAAAGTTCTTTTTAAACATCTTTTCAAATGTTTGTTTATTTTTGTGTGAGAGAGAGACAGAAGGTGAGGTGAGGTGGGGCAGAGAGAGAGGTACAGAATCTGAAACAGTCTCCAGGTTCTGAGCTGTCAGCACAGAGCCTGATGCAGAGCTTGAACTCATGCACCATGAGATCATGACCTGAGTCAAAGTTGAACACTTAACCAATTGAACCACCCGTGAGCCCCAGAATTTTTTTAACTTAAAAAAAATTATAAATTTCTTTACAGTATTGCCTTGGTTTTTAAATCTCTGTTCTGTTTGGACTTATATACCCCTTTTCATTTTAATATTGTTATCCTGTATCTTTTAATCTCCTTTCTCTTTAATCAACAATCAGCAATCTTATTCCTTGATTCCTTTGCTTCTCTTTCCCTGCTTTCTGTTACTTTGATTGCTTCTTAATTTTCTTCACCTCTACTCTTGTCACTTTGCTAATTTGCAGCAGTGGGTTGTATCTCTGCTCATTCTCTCTCTCTCTGTCTGTGTGTACTCTCCCACACACATACACACACACACACACTTTTACATATATATTTACCACTAATACTCTGATATATATATACACATATATATTTGACATTCATAATTAACCATTTATTTTATTCCAAAAATATAAAGTTATAAAGCATTTTTCTCCTCCAGAGATCATTTTTTTAAAAACTGGAAAATTTTTTATGGATTTTTGTGGTGTTTAAATTTTAATTTAATTATGTGGTGTTTGAAAACCACCATTTTTGTGGTGTTTCATTTTTAGTTTTAATATTTTCAGGGCACAAAACATTAGTTATTTTCATTTATAGTGAATTACATTTGCCAATATATTCTGTCAACTCACGTTCATGATTTTGCTGGTATCTCTCCTCTTCCCCCTGTGTTCATATTTGCTGAAGAATGTTTTAATAGTTTACTTAGTGAGTAACTTGTGAATTCTCTTAGTCTTTGTCTGAAAATGTCTTCATTTTGTATTCCTCTTAAATGATAATTTCACCTGGTATCAAACTGTAGATCATCAGAGACTTTTTCAGCATTTTGAAGGTATGCTCTAGTAGCTTCTGAAAATACATTGTTACTTAAAAATTAGGGTAGACTAGTTACAAGCCAGTTAAGATTTTATTTTAGTCATTGATGTTCTGCAGTTTGTCCATGATACACCTGGGTATTAATATTTCTCATGTTCACTATTTAGTGTTCACTTTCCATTTGAAGATTCATGGATAATTCTTGGGTGCTATACCTTCAAGATTCTTTATAAAATTTTCTCCATGTGTGTTTTGGTGTTCATATGAGGAGGCATTGCTTTATCTTCCATCAATATCTAATTCTCTTCCATGTGTTTATATATTTTCTCCATAGAGCATTCTTAATCAACATTGCATGATACTTCATTATTTTTCTCATTAAAAAAGTTTATCTGTGTAGTTTTTTCCATTTCACTGTTTTATGATTATACTTTTTATCTCCAAAATTTCTTTTTTTGTCTTGCCTCTTTTCTCAAAACATTTATGTCTATTTTGATTTCATAATCATTCTTTTCTCCTCTTAAGTAGTATATTAAAGCATAACTATGCAGCTACAATAACTATACAGCAATAAAACAAGGCCTTAATCTACTTGTTCTTATTGAGGAGTAAAGTTCTTACTGAGGGTTATGGAATGAAAATTAGTATCTTTTGGAAAAACACAAATGTCATAGTTTTTGAGTGTGAAATAATGTGAAATAAAAAATAAAGGTCCATGAGACTTTTCTGATCTTTATTAGTACTTGCCCAATCAGATTTAGCCTCTTTCTTGATCCTCAATCTCTCTAAGTACAATTGACCCTTTTCCGGCTGTTGCTGGACTTTCATGATGATGAAATATGGGGTCAGAAGAGATGCAGTGATACATTTGTGAACTAGGAAGAGAATGAGAAGATACTAGCAAAGGGAGAAAAAACAATCTAGAGAAATGTAAATTATGCACACCACCAGAGGCTAGGGAAAAGAGAGACCAAAAAACTCACAGGCTACTATGTGAAGAAACTTTAGGAGTTTGGTTTACGGGATACTCAAAAGAGAATGGGGAGAAGGGAACGGGATTTTAAAATGCTAGTTGAAGATTATGAATCAAATTCTGTTTATTTACAATTCAGATAAATAATGGACTCACTATTCATTTACTTTTGTCTATAAACTAACTTTTAAAAATGTTTTATTTATTTCTGAGAGAGAGAGACAGCAGGAAGGAGGGGAAGGCCAGAGAGAGAGGGAGACACAGAATCCGAAGCAGGCTCCAGGCTCTGAGCTGTCAGTACAGAGCCCGATGTGGGGCTCGAACCCACAAACCATGAAATCATGACCTGAACCGAGGTCAGACACTTAACTGACTGAACCACCGAGGCGCCCCATCTATAAACTAACTTTTAAATGTGCATTGCAGACAGTGGTCCACAGAAGCCCTGGATATTATTGGGGTTATATTATTAAACATTCCGTATCACTATGGTAGCTTAGGGTATTATGGTTTAATATTTTCTTGCTCAACATTATGCTGGCTCCTGATGATGGAAGGGAAACTATAAAATATTAATACTACTGATGAGGTTGATTTTAATTTGTGTTATCTGAACAACATCTCTCTCTTGCCCCCCAATCCCTCCCACCTGCCCACCCTCTTTCTCCCTTCCTCCTTCCTCCCTTTTTCTCCCTCCCACTCTCCCTCCCTCTTTCCATCTTCTCTCTCCCACTCCCTCTTTTCCTGTTCTCTCTCTGTCATCTATGTCTTCCTATTGTTAATATTAATTTACTCCAGACTTATAGAACTGTGGAGAATTAAGTGTAAATTGTGGGTAAAATTAGCTTTGGCCAATGTCCTTAATCCTTGCAACATCTGTCTTGACAGTGAATAGATGACCGAGAGGGAGATGTTTCACTTACCCCATTGGAATGTGTGTTAAAATTATGAGGAAGATTGTGAAAGTAAAGTAATGAAATGATGGGGGGATGGCAGGGAGGAGGGCAGTTGCAAAGATCTCTGGAGGTATGGTGGTCTGAGATGGCTTCTCTGAAGATCTTATATTGACCATGATGAAAGGGAGACAGAATTGAGACAATGAGGGGAAATACATTCAAGGAAAAAAATCCCAAACAACTACAACAACAAGAAACATAAATATTCAAAGAAAAGGAAAGAGCTTGTTAGATTTAAGGAACTAAAGAGAGGCTAATGGAGACTAGTGTGACATCAATAGGGAAGAGAAGCAGGCAATGAATGTAGAGAGGTAGAAAGTACATGATTGTGCACTGTCTTCTTGGCTTAATTTAAGTGTTTTTTTAAAAGCCTTATAATTATTTTAATTGTACTGGAAAGTTGTTGGAGGGTTTTACATAGATAAAAGCTAACATATACAATTCAAGGTTAGTCAATAAAGTCTTTTTTTGAAAATCCATTATAATTAACATACAGTGTTATTTTAGTTGCAAGTGTATAATATAATTCAACAATTTTGTATATTTCTTACTCAGTGCTCATCAGGATAAGTGTGCTCTTAATCCTCTTCACCTATTTCACCCATCCACCCACCCACCTCCCCTCTGGTAACCAACAGTTCTCTAAAGCTAAGAATCTTTTTTTTGGTTTCTCTCTTTTTTTTTTATTTGTTTATTAGCTGTTTCTTAAATTCCAGATATAAGTGGGATCATATGGTATTTGTCTTTCCCTGACTGACTGACTTCACTTAGCATTATACTCTCTAGGTCCATCCATGATGAAGTCTTTTAGTGAGGCAAAAAACACCAAATGACCTGGAATTTGAGATGTCTGGATGCAAATTTTGGCTTTAGTAGAATGATGAAGTCATTCAAATGTGACAGTATTCATTTTCTTCATTTTTAGAGGGAGGAGTTACAGTGGATGCTACTTAATTTTTTTTTTTTGTGACTGGAGAGGATGTTGAAGTTGGTCAGCAATTTGCTCCTGATGTAATGATCCACTTTTAGGAGACCAGAGTACTTAATGAAAGAGCTCTTTACTCTCTTTTCAGGAGTCATTTCTTCTGGCAGCTCTTTCTTGGGCTGTCACTCCAAACAGTGTTCATTATTTATACTAACTTTTTAACAAACAGCTGCCTAAAGCAACAAACTACTTACACAGTTTAAGCTCTCTATAAATAGAGAAAAAGTAAATATTTATTAGAGAAGAATAAAGGGGACTCAACTAAAGTCTACATGAGGTGGGTAGATTATTCTTAAAGTTTCTTTGAGTTAGGAATTTATTTGTTGTAGAGGCATTTCCTCCAGCCGTTATCACTGGTATATCCATTTATGGCAGCAACATTTGGATATTGCATCTTGGATTTAGCATCTTAAAAATGCTAATTGAGCTTCTAAATTAGCACAGGTGCTATGGAAAGCAAGTGCCTGGTTATTTTCCAGCCATGCTGGAATCTAATGAAAGCTATAAAACCACACTGAGAAATATGCAAATATATTTTTATAAAGTTTCAGGGATTCATGAACTCTTTGAAGCCTTTCCATGGGTCCTCCACATGCAAGCCCTGTAGGGTGAATAAGAATGGAGAATAGGTACCTTCCAAGTTAATTTGTACTTCTCAAGACTGGCTTCTGCTTTAAATTGAATAGTTCTAATTAAAATAAATGTATATTCTGTTAATTTTTCTTCATACTGTAACAGTGTTAAAAGTGCTACTCAAAACTAAGAACATAAAGGGAGAATTCAAACACAGGATTTTCTGACAACCTGGAAGTGTTATCATAGATCATTTTAAACATGCGTTATATTGTTGTCCGTCCCCACCATATTGGCTGAAAGATTTTGTCTTGTGCCTAGTTAAAGTTTATTGACATATATAGGTATAAATCTGGGTTTTTCTTTCTTTTTTTTTTTTTTTGCCTTTTTTTCCCTTCAACTTGGCAATAAATTTCCATGTAGTTCTTTAAAATCAATGTTATCAATATGCAAAATCCCCTTAGGACTGCAGAAATCAAAAAGATAGCCACCGTTTTTCTCCCAAGGTAAATGACCATATTTACAACTGTACTTGTTTTTCAAATTTATCGCTATCTTTTATGTGCTGGTAAGCCATCATATATTCAGGTTGATAACTAAATGTGAAAGATACAGTGTTGAAGGTATTAGGTTTGCAGTGAAGTATGGTCATTTAGCAGTAGACTTCTGGCAGTCTTTCTAGTTTCTTCAGAAAAAGGAATTAGATATACAGAGTACCACAATTACAGTTATACATTAGTTAACATGTTATAAATTTTAGGACAACCAACTGGGGTAGTTGTTATTGCCTATTGACCTTGAGCTTGAAATGTAAACTCTCTGCGTTTCAGTATCCTCATCTGAAAAATGAGGGCAATCACACCTCAGTGTGTTGTTCAAAAGATTATAATGAGATAACAAATCTCTTGCTGACCAACAGATGCCTGTGCCCATTATTGCACCTTATGATCTCTGTGCAGCCGGTAGCCATAGAGAAATTTCTACAATTCGACTCAAAGTTAAGTACTTCTGTGGAGAGCAAGCTGAGATCATTTGAGGGCACATGAATGATGAGCCACGTGTGGGCAGCTAACAAAAGCAGGTGATAGTGAAGTCAAAGCAGACTCAGCTTCACCTGCTTTTAAGGACTCCTCTCTAATATGTCACCAGGGATTTACAGGCTCTCCAAGGGCAGTGGCCTCTGTTGCCAACTCTCATGTGTCTTTGGGAAATGGAGGTGGTGAGTAGGCATATATGTAACAGAAGGTCAGGTTAGGGACAGAGCTCCAGATAAGAAAACAGTGTTCAGTAAAATGCCTGCTAACCCATCTGAAAATGTTTCACTTAGAGCCAAGGCTTTGAAATATCTAGACATTGGTTATTTGATAAGTCCTGTTTGATTCATTACTCATCTCTTGTTTATACTTTAGAATCTGTAGTATTTAACATAGCTATAGAATAACAAGAGCATATTCTTCAATTAAGAGTATTTCATTCTTTGACAAATTTCAGACATTCTTTTATCAGAATCCTATTGTTTTTTCTGCTACTTCCTAAATGGTTTCAAATTTTTTTCCTGTGACTTATCAGAACTCAAAATTAACATCGAATGAATAGTGGATATCATAATTATGAAACAGCATATTTATGCTTTATCATGAAATAACAAATTGTAGTGAAATAGATATTTTTGCACATGTATTAACTCCAAGTAAAGAGCATGTTCATTGAAATGCTTCTGTTTCTCCTCAAGAGCATCTATTGATGTTCATATTAAGGTACAGAACAAAAAATGCTCCTGGCACTTTAGATAAGAGGCTTTGGACTCATGATTGGATCCAGCTCAATCCTTTAGCACCTTTGAGTTTGGACAAATAGCGTGAACTTTATAAAACCCATTTTATTCAATTATAAAAAGGGAGAAATATACCTCCCTTGCAGGTTTTTAAAAATTTTTTAATGTTTTTTATGTATTTCTGAGAGAGAGAGAGGCAGCGTGAGCAGCGAAGGGTCTGAGAGAGAGGGAGATACAGAATCCAAAGCAGGATCCAGGCTCTGAGCTAGCTGTCAGCACAGAATATGATGTCGGGCCTGAACCCATGAACTCCGAGATCATGACCTGGGCGGAAGTCAGATACTTAACCGACTCAGCCACCCAGGCACCACATCCCTTGCAGGTTTTTAACATAGATATGAAGTAATGTATATAAAATGCATAGCATATAGTAATCATCCAGCAAACAGTAGTTACTCCTGCTATTGATTGCTATTATTATTTTTTGCCTATTGGTGGTTGGTGGTACATAGACACACCACTGAGCTGTCTCTCAACTCTGAGGATGAGAATTTGAAACTATTTTGTAAAGCATATCATCTAAATACTAGTTTATAAACAGAGATGAGGGGACGTTCTGGGCGCTTATTTTTTCACACACAAAAAAGAGTACTCCCAGCTTAAAGCTAGAGGAGGAAAAAAAAAGATAAATATTTAAAAGAAGAAAATAATGTTCAGAGAACAGAGACATCATATAGTGCAGTGATTTTCTTTGGGGAGAACTTTAGTTACTTGTGATAGTCTGTGATCTCTGCCTCCCAGAGGTAATTGCCTGAGTATGGTTCCGGCTGGGTCCAGGGGTCCCTGAAGGATGGATGGTATCCACAAGGGAGGGATGAGAGAGGCCCAAGAACCGTTCTGGTCACCAGGCAGGCACATCTGCTCTGACTGGGGCTCAAATTTATTTTATAATTAACTGTTTGGAGGGCAGCACAGAAGTGGCATTTGCCTTAGACAATGATTTCGGATGACAGACTTCTTTGATATTTAAGAATTTCCCAGAACATAGATTTGTAGAAGACTCCTGCATAACCTTTATCAATAGGGATTGAGGTAGGTAGATGCTTATCCAATGGGGAAGGAAGGTATCTTTAGCATACAAGACAATGTTTTTAGCATAAAAAGGGTGAAGTTTAGTTCTTTGTGAGCAGGGGTCAATAGCTTGTTTCTTTAAGAAGTATTAAGAAATATAGGTCTTTCAGGAAACACGTTTGCTCCCATAATCACAGAAGAAGAAATTCCCCAGTAGGTTCCTTCACGGGGTGCAATCAGCATATTCAAGGCCAGAATAAGTTACTCTGAATTCTGATCAACAAAAATGGGTCAGTGCTCCAAGCAGAAACAATTGGGTGGGAGTGGATATCTGTCCTTAACTCTAAATTAGGCTCTTTGTCTCGGGACCAGACTCAATTGTAACACCTGTGTTCTTAACTCCCTTTATTATCTAAGTCTTGGATCTGCAAGACCCCTAGGAAGAGTCTTTTGACAGTCATCCACAGTGCCTTCAGCTAAAATCTCTTTTGAAAAGGCAGGAATATGCTTTGCCTTATGAACAATCTGTGTGGTGAATAACGGTCTGATTTGGAATATTATGAGGCCTGGTCAATACCAGCAGGCTCATTTTCAACATGAGCCAGTAGTAGCAGAAGGAGATACCAGTTTTTGTTTCTCATGGCAGGCTCTGTGCAAACACTGCCGTCTCCTCGCTGTGACGGTCATCCAGCGAGGCCAGTGTGGCTCCCAGCAGGTAATGTTCTTCTTTGCTTCATGAATATTGGGGTTGGCCATATGACTTACTTCCACCAATGGAGAATGAGTAGACTAGTACAGAAACATTTAGAGCCCTAGTATATTTCTATTACTTGTTTGCTTCTGCTTGGTGCTTGGAGAGAAAGCAGGTCCCATCTGGGGTTGCCTCTTCAGGCTGCAGCATGCAAAGACATGTGGAACAAAGCCACAGCCTACCCACAGTGCAGTACCGTGTTAGAATTTATCAGAGTCACACCACATGAGCCATCTATATGTAATATGAACAAGAAATAATTCTTTGTGGGGTGCCTGGGTGGCTCAGTTTGTTAAGAGTCTGACTGTTGGTTTTTGCTCAGACCATGATCTCTCATTCATGAGTTTAAGCCCCACATTGGTCTCTGTGCTGATGATGTAGAGCCTACTTGGGATTCTCTATCTCCTTCTCTCTCTGCACCTCCTATGTGTGCGCTCTCTCTCTCTCAAGAATACATAAATAAACTTTAAAAAAGAAAAACAATCCTTTTTTCCCCTAAATCACTAAGATTTGGGGGTTGTTACTGCAGCAAAGCTGACCAATATATCTGCAGAGCAATCTCATTTATCACACATTTGTATATTAATGTGGTCTCTGCCTCCCTGTTAACCACCTTTCAAGCATCTATACCCAGCTACATATAGGTTTTAAAACGTATCAGATTGGAGCACCTGAGTGATTCAGTCAGTTGGGTGTCGGACTTTGGCTCAGGTAATGATCTCCCAGTTCATGGGTTGAAGCCCTACATCAGGCTCTCTGCTGACAGCTCACAGCTTAGAGCCTGCTTTGGATTCTATGTCTCCCTCTTTCTCTCTGCCCCTCTCCCACTGGTGCTTTGTTTCTCTGTGTCTCAAAAATAAATAAATCCCGGAGCACTGGGGTTGCTCAGTAGGTTAAGCATGTGACTTTTGGCTCAGGTCATCATCTCATAGCTTGTGAGTTCTAGCCCCGTGTCAAGCTCTGTGCTGACAGCGCAGAACCTGGAGCTGCTTTCAATTCTGTATCTCCCTGTCTCTGCCGCTCTCCTCTTGTGTTCTGTCTCTCAAAAATAAATAAACATTAAAAATTTAAAAAATAAACATTAAAATTTAAAACATATATCAGATTATGTTTCTCTTCTATGTAAAATTCTACAGTGGCCTGCCACTACACTCAGCATAAAATCATAACAAGTTGTTCTTAAAAACCCTGCAGGTAGCTTAGAAGACAGTGCACAAGCATGTACTTTCTTCCTCTCCACATTCACTGCATGCCTCTCTAGCCTATTGCTGTTATAGTCCAGCTACATTTACTTCCTTTTTAGTTCCTCAAACATAATAAACTCTTCGTTTTTTTCAATATATGATCTCTTTTTCCTGGAACATATTTCTCCTTATTGTATGAATGCTGGCTCCCTTTCATCATCATGATCCCAGTTTGAATGTCACTTCTTCAGGGGAGCTATGTCAGGCAGCCACATCTCAATAGATGATGCATCTTGCCTCCATCCCTGCCTTTTCCCCAATATTTTTTTGCTTCAGTTTTTTTTCACCATCTTCATCACAATTGTAATACTGTTATCACTACACATAATAATAACCAAGAGACATTGAATACTTCATATGTTCCAAGCATTATTTTAAGTAAAAAACTTAGAATAACCCATGATGTAGGTACTATTTTTAAAGAAGGGGAAACTAAAGTCTGATAAGTATTAGTTTACTCCCCTAGATTATAAGATGCATGAAAGTAGAAGTTATGACAATTTTTTCACTGCTTAATCTCAGTATCTATTACAAAGTCTGTTACAGAATGAGAACTCTAAAGTATTTTTGAACTTTTCTAATTAAGTATTGAATTTCTCAATTGTTACTCTCCTAGAGATTGCCTTATACTCCAGTGCCTAAGATCCTTGGTAATTCCATTTCTCATTTTAAATCAAGACCTTACTAGGCCCAGTAAACTTCCCATACACACCTCCTCTTTTCAAGCCAATTTTATAACTGCACCCACCATTGTGCTGCTTATTATGATTGCAAGATACCCTTCAGCAGCGACCATAAGGAAATTCTGGGGAAAAGTGTTTATTACTTACATGACCTGGACAGCACGCCTGGGGTCATACAGCAAGGTCACATCTAAAGAGAAGAAAGCCCATGTGTGTACACAGGCCAGGGCCTCTGCTTTTATTGGGGTTCAGGGTGGGAGGCTAGGGTTAAGTGGATTTAATCTTTATTGGTGAATTTAAAACATAAGGGCAGGGATTTAAAACACTGCAGAAGAAAGGACGCATAGCCCAAATGGTCAGTTATAGAAATCAACCAAGATAGCTAAAACAAAGGAGTCTCAGCAGGGAGATGGGGCCTGGATTTTCAAAGGCTGACAATGTGTTTATCTGATATAGGTGCCTTTGAAATGGATATGTTGGCAATCAAAACTTAAATCAGGCACTTGCATTATAAAAAAGGGAAAAAAAATGTCAGGGCTTTAAAAAAAAGCCATTGCAGAATTTTAAGTAGAGTGTAACACAATCTCATGTTTGTTGTAACTAAATCATCTTTGTTACTATTTGGGGGAAAAATAGGGTAGGATAATGGTAATGGGAAACCAATTAGAAGAGTAAAAATATGGCAATCAAAGATGATGGCAATTTGGATTAAATGGTAGTGTGGAGATAAGACAAAGTATAAGGAATCAAAATTCACAACAGATACAACTCATTGGGCTAAAGAAGATTTATGTTTTTATTTCATTTTTTAAAAAACTTAAATTCTAGTATGTGAAATGGATTTCAGGTGTAGAATTTAGTGATTCATCACAAGTGCCCTCCCTAATGCTCATCATCTATTTAGCCCTTCCCTCACCCACCTCCCTCCCTCCATCAACCCTCTGTTTGCTATAACTAAGAGTCTCTTTTTTTCCCCTTCCCCTGTATTCATTGGTTTTATTTTTTAAATTCTACATGTGAGTAGAATCTTTTGGTACTTTCTCTCACTGACTTATTTTGCTTAGCATAATGTACTTTAGCTCCATCCAGGTCACTGCAAGTGGCAAGATTTCATTCTTGTTGATAGCTGAGTACTATTCCATTGTGTATATATATCACATCTTCTTTATCCGTTGATCAATCAATGGACATTGGGGATATTTCCATAATTTGGCTATTGTTGATAATGTGGCTATAAACATTGGGGTACATGTACCCCATCAAATCAATATTTTTGTGTCCTTTGGGTATTTATACCTAGTAGTGCAATTGCTGGGTCATAGGGTAGTTCTATTTTTAACTTTTTGAGGAACCTCAATACTGTTTTCCACAATAGCTGCACTAGTTTGCATTCCCACCAAAAATGCAAAAGTGTTCTCCTATCTCTGCATCTTTGCCAACATTTATTGTTCCCTGTGCTAATTTTAGCCATTCTGACAGATGTGAGGTGATACCTTATCATGGTTTAGATTTGTATTTTCCTGATAATGAGTGATGTTGAGCATCTTTTCATATGTCTGTTAGACATCTGAATATCATCTTTGGAAAAATGTTCGTGTCTTCTGCCCATTTCTTAATTGGATTAATTATTTTTTTAGGCATTGAATTTGATAAATTTATTATAGATTTTGGATGCTAACCCTTTATCAGATATGTCATTAGCAAATAGCTCCTCTCATTCTGTAGGTTGTCTTTTAGTTTTGTTAATTGTTACCTTCGTTGAAAGATTCATTTTTAAATTCCCTCTTAGAGATTGTTCATGAGGAAACTCCTAAGTAAATAAATAACAAAAATAAGTAAATTAGTAAGTAAATAAATAAGCCGTCTTGTTCTAAGTGGCAGCAGAAATCCCCTTGGGTGCATTTGATGTATTAATATCCAGAAATGATCCTTATTTTACTTAGCATTATTAATTCAAAATGATTTGAAATTGCACTGCAAATTATGAAACATCCCTGAGACAGAATTTCATGTAAGGGCTACATTTTTCAAGATTCTTTAGAATTAAAATTAATAGAAATTTTGACGTTTGAAAAAAAATTGTCTCTTAGATGTGTATAATTTTTTAGGTCAATATATTCTTCACCCGATCCTTTCTTACAGATTTTGACATTTTCAAAAACAGTCGTCTTTGGACACCTATTTCACCTGAAAAACAAAGGCATTGGGTAAAATGATCTCTGAAGTCTTTTCTGTGTCACATCTCTGTGAATGCTTTGAATAACACTATCTTAATCAGGACCCATAAACTCTTTTTAACTGAACTTAAAGAGAAAGCTATTTGTTTCTCTCTGATTATAGGTCTTTAAATATGACTGGAATGGTGGGTTAGTGTATAGAGCCAAATGTATTTGCATGAGAGAGCTCCACTCTAACACTAATAGATCACACATTTAAAAAAATCAATATATCACCCTGGGACACCAAGCTGCCCTGCCTGCTAATGTAATTTACATAAGGAGCAATAAATAATAACATTGAATCAACAGTATTACAATTTTCTACCTAACTCTGACTATCCAATATATCTTGGCATAATTTTTAAAAATTAAGCATATTTCTCATGAGCATTCCCAATGTCTTATGAGAATGTCCATATAATTCCATCATGTTATTTATCCATACAGATTTTTTTTGAAATACTTAGCATGTGCCAGGCACTTCTAAGGGTGAAGAGGTGAGTCATGTAGACTTAGTCTTCACAGAGCTCACATTCTTAAGAAAATAACTTAAATCTAAAATAAATACACCCGTATAAGAAAAGTTAAATGTTCTAGAGCAACATATAATAATAATTCCAACTGATTTAGGTATTCACTGGACACAGGTCATTTACTCTTCCAGGGAATCAGTAAAGTAAGTGGAAAGTAAGTGGGACTTAAAGCGACAAATAAGCTGAGATCCCATAGACTGGTGTCATTTTTATTTATTTTATTTTATTTTATTTATTTATTTATTTATTATTTATTTATTATGTCACTATAAAGCATACAAATGTCATAATCCAGTTAAAATTTTCTTCTCAGTCAATACTAAGTCTGTGACATGACAAGATACCAAAAAGAAATTTCAAAGCTATTTATAATGTGATGAAAGAGAATAATGAAATGCTGGCGTGAAAACGTTTCAAACCTAGAGTAAAAAACTGATTTCATTGTATAGTATGCTCCTAAATCACTCCATGGCTATCTCTATATACCATAGATTTTATTAAGTAATAAGATATGATGAAATAAATAAGATCTAGTTAAATAGACAGTCTACACATTTCACATCATTGGGTCTAAAATAAGAATTCTTCAGATGGTTTAGCTGGGTTGGGTTCTGAATACTGTTTATTTTATCTGGAGTTACATCTCTAACCTGACCTTTTGTTACATTTATGCCCACAAACCACAGCTATTCCCTAAAGACATGAAAGTTGTCAAAATGGGGCTACTCCTCTTGGAGCTCCTATAAATCCCTGGTGAATTATCAGAGATGTATCCTTAAGTGCAGGTGAGGCTGAGTCTGCTTTGACTTTATCACCTGCCTTTGTTGCCTGCCCACATATGACTCATCATTCATGTGCCCTGAAATTATCTCAGTTTGCTCTCCACAGAAGATGCTAACTTTGAGTCTCATAGTCTAAATTTCTCCATAGAGACTAGATGTATGGTGATCACAGAGAGTAATGAGGATGGTTTGAAACTAGCTCTCACTAATAATACCTAATTCAGTATTTTAGGAATCATTTGGTTGGTTATTGGTATGTTGTTTGGGTAAAAGAGAAATGATATTTTGGGGTACTGCCTCTCCAAAGATGAATGATGTTGCTGACTTCTTTGGCAGGAAATGTGACTCACTCAAATATCCTTGTAAACAGATTAATGACAAGACTGCTGGCAAACACACTTAATGGTAGGTACTAGCTGGAGTGTCCTGTCTAGGGGTTGCTTTAACAAGATGTGCCTGCCCTGTCTGGCTTCGCTTATGGATAATAAATATGGAATCTGAATTTATGAGATATAGTTCTTTAGAAAATATCCCTTAGACAATGTAACTATCTGAGGTTAAAAGGAAGTTCTATGAAATAAATGGCTCTTGCCATGGTCTGAATACTGGAATCCTAATGCCCAGTGTGATGGTGTAAGTAGGTACAACTTTTGGGAGGTGATTTGGCCACTGCCTTGGTTAGGAAAGTGGTTGAGTCAGGAGTTTGGGATCCCACGAACTCCTTGTTTAATAGTCTCTATCTGTCTAGTCCTATCATGGAATCAGTAAGGGATGACCAAGGATTAAACTAAAAAGTTCCTCCAAATGCTTTAGCTGTAACTGATATGCTAGAAAATGTACAGAGAATACAATGGACCATGTAGGACAGGTAGGCTAACACCTTCTTTTTGGTTTGAATTTTGGAGTCCAGCCAAGCACAATTTACATTCCTATGGAGAACATAGTATATGTTTACCATTTGCTGCAGCCCTATTTTATTTCTCAAGGAAATTGCCTTATGTAATGAAGTGGGATTTGAACTTGATACTCATTAAGTGCAAGTTTGTGGTCTACCTTGATAACATCATGGCCATTGCCTCCTCAGAGGGAGTTAAGGACTATAGTTACTAATAGGGCTAATGGAGAGTAGTTGATACATCTGACTGAAATTTTAGAGCTAGCCAGTTTATGAAATTTCTGAGATTTACAAAAGTTAGAATCTCACAGAACCTGCTCATAAGTAAGAAACAGACCTTCAGATTGGTTTTCTCAGGACGAAAAAACTTAAGATCCCCTGACTTGCAAACTGTATATAAAAACTATCTGGATTGTTTGGAGGAAAAAATGTGATTGCTCAACTGGCACATCATTGACTTCAGCTATCATTCAGTTTGTGGTTTGCAGGCTGTGAGTGAAAGGGCTAATCAAATAATGACTTTAATGAAATCATACACATCAACAACCTGAGAGGAAGCTTGTAATCTCATACAGTATATTCTTATCACTACAGTATCTGATGTCTTTATCCTCCTAAAGCTCTAAGGAGCCAGGCTAGGGGGTTCATGGTAAGGACCATAATGGGAAGCCTAAGTTATGGCAGGATCATTGGACAGTCTGCCTTTGTCATTGTTCTCTAATGACCTGGTGCCACATATAAAAAAGAAAGTTGCTTTCCCTGTGGTGCAACTGCTTGGGGTTCTACAGGAAAAAAAAAAAAAAAGGGAAACAACCAACCAACCAAACAAACAAACAAATAAAATACCTTATCATTGCTATGAGGGACAAAGAGGTGGTGCTATATAAGATTTGGAAGCTGGTGGCTGGTGTCTGTAAAACATATATTAATGAATACAGAATTTCATATGTAAAAGGTTTTCCAATTATGACCCAGTCACTAGATTTATGGTATATGAGAAAAGCCTCTGTTGTTGGGAAGAAATAAGTTTGTATTGTCATTTTATTTGATTATGTGATATAATGCACATTACTTTAATTTTCTACTGTAATTTATGTAGTGCAACAAAGGGTTTGTGCATTTACACCTTCAGGTTAAAAACTATTGTGAAAGTCTAATCCCAGACCCACAATTAATACAATATCTATGGAAAACAAACTGATGAAATAGGAAGTGAGTTTGGCTGTAGAACAATTATACAGAAAAATGTCTTCATCAACACATATAAAAAAATTCAAGTGTAAAAGAAGTCACACTGATGTGGATAATGGAGGGGGTAAAAATAAAGCTGATCTACTGAGAGAATAAAAAAAATTCTGAAAGAATATCATTATATTTTATAAATAGGGATCCCTAATCCATACTGAATGTTCAAATACTGGTCATTGTTAGGGTGCTGGGGGACTTCTGTCTTTTGCATAAAATATTGTTCAAAGATGAAAAGACATCTGAGAAATATATGGAAAATAGAAACCTAAGTGAGAGGGTGGGCAGGGAAAGAAATGGCTAAGAAATAGCAATCCATGTACTTTCTACTCAAGGAAAGAAAGAATGTGTCATTAGTATACCTACTAATGACAGACTTCCTGATAAACACACCAGGAGTGTTTAATAGGAGAGTCTTTATGGAATTATTTTAACAGGATGTACCTGCTCCATATAGGATCATTCATTATAAACACACCTGGAATCTATGGATTTATGGGGCATGTCTCAATGCACAAGTTTATGTAAGCTACCTGAATATGTCTAACCGTGGAGTTCCATGGCTCCCTTCAGAGGATCTGAGCCAGAATGTGCCTTGATGTGCTTTAAGGGTCTTGGAACTCTGCCAATTCTACCTGTACCTCATGATTACTGGTAATTGGTAATTATTAGTAAAACCTAGGTAAGATCTCTGATTTGTGTGAATCTGATCTGATGACCTGATCTTCCTATTTCACCATGATTGTACCACTTTAGCCATTACAACCAACTTGTATCATGATCACAGCATAGATTGTATTCATATTTTACGTATACATGTGAGTTGAAAAATTGGTCAGAGCAGAACAATTCAAAGAACTTAAAAAAATATTATGAGGGGCGCCTGGGTGGCTTAGTCGGTTAAGCGTCCGACTTTCGCTTAGGTCATGATCTCGTGGTTCGTGGGTTCGGGCCTCTCCTCAGGTTCTGTGCTGACTGCCAGCTCAGAGCCTGGAGCCTGTTTCAGTCTGTGACTCCCTCTCTCTCTGACCCTCCCCTGCTCACGCTGTCTCTCTCTCCTAGAAATAAGTAAAACATTTAAAAAAAAATATTATGCATTCAGTTACACATTCACATTTGCACACATACACAGACCTACACACACTATGGAATAGTTTAAATCTTTGAAGAAGGAATATTGCATTTAGTAGGTGTCTGTGATATCCTTTTGCCCCCTTATATTAAATGGAAAGTTCTTTTTTAAAGTTTTTTAACCTTTATTTTTGACATAGAGAGAGACAGAGACAGAGAGACAGAGTATGAATGGGGGAGGGGCAGAGAGAGAGAGGGAGGCACAGAATCTGAAGTAGGCTCCAGGCTCTGAGCTAGCTGTCAGCACAGAGCCCAACACAGGGCTTGAACTCACCAATAGCTCATTCATGACCTGAGCTGAAGTTGGATGCTTAACCCACTGAGCCACCCAGGTGCCCCTTATATGGAAAGTTCTTGAATTTTCTCTAATCCATTAGTTGTATCCTTCCTTTCTTCTCTCTTTCCCTTCTTCCTTCCTTCTTGCTGTCCTACCAAAAGGTAGGTCTTTTTACCTTGCTTGCCATTTTGTTTTCCTTCTTGATTTCATGGAAATATGTATGAGCCCCTCCTGTAGACCATTCCTTCTCTCAGATGCTTGTAATAGAGTGTTTAACAAGACAAACAAGGCCCCTCTGGCCAGGAAACTTACATTCAGGCAGGAATTGAAAGTCAATAAACATGTTTACAACTAAGTAAATAAGATGATTTCAAACAGTGATAAGTGTTGTACAGAAAGTAAAACCGGACGAGGTAAATTAGGAGTGACTGTAGGGGTGGGTACAGCCCCTTCAGATAGGGACAGAAAATATGTCTTTTTGGAGGAAATATTTTAGCTGATGCTGAATTTCCATTAAATTCATTCATTAATTAAACCAGCTGCTCAAGGAAAAAAATCTTGAGACCGTATTAATATATTCTTGCCCTTAACATCTGCATTCATTCCTCACCTAAAGAGTGTTATCTCAAATATTTCTCAGATCCAAGTAGCCCTCTCATCTTTAACACCATTGTCATCCTAGACTGCCCCATCATCTTGTCCCCTTCGACCTGTTCTCATGACCACACAGAGATAGCCTTGTATATATTTAACTATTTAACTTGTTTATTACATACTAGTCTATGTGTACAATTCAAAGTATATGTTGAGCATCTGCTCATCAGACACTTTGCTTAATATCTAAAATATCCCACTGCTATTGAATCTACCAGTGTGCTTTTCCCAATTCCATTGTTTTTTTTTTAATTTTTTTATTGTTTTTTTTATTTCTAAGAGAGAGAGACAGCGTGAGCAGGGGAGGGTCAGAGAGAGAGGGAGACACAGACTCTGAAATAGGCTCCAGGCTCTGAGCTGGTAGTCAGCACAGAGCCCGACGTGGGGCTCGAACCCATGAACCGCGAGATCATGACCTAAGCGAAAGTCGGACGCCCAGCCGACTAAGCCACCCAGGCGCCCCCCAATTCCATTGTTTTATCAAGTACATGTTTGTGTTTATAAATATACATTTTCGTACAAATGTACTTTGCCTAATTTGGGCATTGTAAAATTAGTACTTTGGTGTTTTTGATTTTGTTTTTTTGATGAAATTATATGTCACATTTATCCATATTGGTGACTGTGATGTTTATTTAATTGCTGAATAATATTTTGTTCTGTAAATGCTGCATATTTAATTTATCCTCCTACTCAACATCTGGGTTATGGGCCAGTTTTTTTTTTTCTTTTTCTTTTACTATTATAGTCAATGCTAATACAAATATTCTTGCATATTTCTGTTTGGATACATGTGCAATAATTTCATTATTATATATCCTAGAGTAGAATTTCTGGTTGTTTGGCATATGTACAATTAACTGTACAAAGCACATCTAAATTATTATTTTTTAAAGAGATTCTACCAACTTACACTTGCACTAACAAGATGTAAAGTTTCCTAATGTTCCATGTTTCCTGGACACCTGACATTGTCAGAATTCTTTTTTGTTTGTTTACAGAGAGCAAGTGAGCACAGGTGAGTTTGAGCAGGGAAGGGATAGAGAGAGACAGGCTTAATGCTTAGCACAGAGCCTGATGATAGGTCATGACCCTGGGATCATGACCTTAGCCAAAATCAAATGTTAGATAATCCCCTGACTGAGCCACCCAGATGCCCCTATCAGAATTCTTAATTTTTGCTTTGAGGAGACTAAATTTAAATTTGAATGTTTTTTTATAAAAGTAATGTTTATTTTTGAGATAGAGAGAGACAGAGTGAGCAGAGGAGGGGCAGAGAGAGAAGGAGACACGGAATCCAAAGCAGGCTCCAGGCTCTGAGCTGTTAGCACAGAGCCCAACATGGGGCTCAAACCCATGAACTGTGGGATCATGACCTGAGCCAAAGCTGGATGCTTAACCTACTGAGCCACCCAGGCACCCCTAAATTTGAATGCTCTTAATTAATACTGAAATTTCACATCTTTTCACATTTCTCTTGGTTGTTTTTAGTTTTTCTTTTTTCTCTGAGATGCCTGTTCACGTCTTCTGCCCATTTTTCCTACTGAGTCACAGGGATAGTTCTCTTTGTTCCAGATTTCAATTGTTTATCAGTTATATAAGTTACAAGTGTATTTTCCTAACACGTCGTTTGTTTTCATTCTCTTTTATGTACTTTTTAAGAAACAACTTCTTGGATACCTGGGTAGCTCAGTCAGTTGAGTGTCTGACTTCTGCTAGGGTCATGGTCTCACGTTTTGTGATTTTGAGCTCTGTTGGCCCTGTGCTAAGAGCTCCGAACCTGGAGCCTGCTTCGGATTCTGTCTCCTCCTCTCTCTGCCCCTCCCCCACTCCTGCTCTGTCTCTCTCAAAAATAAACATTAAAAAAAAATAGATTCTTAATGTGGTTGTATTTACCTTTCTTTCATATTGTAGGTTATTATTCATTGTGTTCTAAAAAAAAAACCACCTTCTCTCTTCTGAGGTCACAAAAGAATCTTTATACCATGTGAAATTAACGTTCTTGTATGACATGAGATAGGGGCTAATTACACATTTTGTCCAGCACTATTTCTTGAATAGTTTATTCTTTCTCATTTTGCAATGTCAACCAGGCCATATTTCAAGTCATGTATTGACCAGGACTATTGTAGGCTTAAACCCATTGAAAGACAGTAAGGATTTTATTTATTTATTTTTTTTAAATCTGACTGAGGTAGGAACATATCATAAACACTATAGTGGCCCCCAGAAATAGCCACAGCCTAATCTCTGGAACCTGTGAATATTTTGCAGATATGATTACAGGTATTGAGATGGGAAGATTATCTTGGATTATTTGCATGAGCCTAATCACAGTGGTTATTACAAGGAGCAAGAGGGTCAAAGTCCATAAAAGGAGATTTGGGTAAGGAAGCAGGTATGTGTTTTGAAGATGGTGGAAGGAAACATAAGCCAAGGAATGTAGGGGACCTCTACACACTGGAAAAGTCAGTGAAAATCATTCTCCTATGGAGCTACACTTTGATTTTATCCCCAGTAAGCCTCATTTCAGACATCCAGGATTATAAGAAAATAAGTATGTGTTGTTTTGATCCATTACAGTTGTGATAATTTGTTGCAGTAGCAGTAGGAAACTAATATGGGGAGTCATTGAAGAGCTCTGCCCAGGGAATTGCCTGATTTAACTTACACTTAACAAGAGTACTCTTACTGCTCTGTTGAAATCGAGTATAGGGGTTCAGGGTAGAAACAGAAAGCAAGTTAGGGACTATTGTGATAGCAGAGGAGAGCCACAGTGATGGCTTGGACTAGGGCAAAACTGGCAGAGGTGGTAAGTAACCATATTCTGAAAATATTGTAAAGGTAATGATGTCAGGATTATGGATAGATAAGAACTGATCTGTGAAAAAATAAGGTCAAGGACAATCCTAAGAATTTATGTTAAGCAACTTCTAGTTGTCTAACTCAGTGTATTTCACTTAAACACAGAGATTCTCTCCCATCTATCTATCTGTCATCTATCACCTATCTAGCTAGCTATCATCTATCTATCTAATCTATATCAATCTAACTCTCTGTGTATCTAATCTCTATCTAATATTATCTACCAGGACTTTTAAAAGTGATTTTACTGCCTACCTACTTTGTGTACATACTGCTTTCACCAAGTAACTTTTTAAAATCTATATTTAAAAGAGTTGGTGTTCTGGTCTGAAAAAAGGACCAAACTAGGTTTAGGTTGAGTAAGCAAGCCTCTGTGATGGCATTTATAGGACCCTCGGATGATTGTGTGACTGACAGAAATCTCCTCTCACTCATGTATACATGACACTCAAAGGTCATTGGCTAATACAGTAATTCTCAGTGCTTATTATTGTTATGCTGTTTGTTTCAGCACTACAGTCCTAATAGTAGCATCTCTCCAAGTGATTCTCACCAACTGTGGTAAAGAAGAGGTGAGTGGGTGGTAAGGGATTAGAGGGGAAAGTTCCCTACATAGAGGGGTGTATCCTCTTCTTCCAGAATGAGGATGGGAACTACATAGTGGGTGTTAAGTTATTAACAATCAAGTAAGTCCTTTTTGTAGACAAAGGAATTAAACTCAGATTTTACAGACACTCAAAAACCTAAATGAACATGAGCACCTTTAAGAAAGAAAAATAAAAGAGAAGTGCCTGGGTGACTCAGTTGGTTAAGCATCCTACTCTTGATTTTGGCTCAGCTCAAGATCTCGTGGTGGTGAGATTGAGCCCTGCATCAGGCTCTGCACTGAGCATGGACTGAGCATGTTTCTCTCCCTCTCCCTCGGTCTCTCCCCTGCTTATGCTCTCCCTCTCCCTCTCTCTGTCTCTCTCTGTCTCTCTCTCTCTCTCTCTCAAAAAAAAAAAATAGATGTCTAGTGGGAACTAACACAAATCAGTGTACGGAGACTTTAGAAAGTAGATTTGTCTATAGCCTCACTTCCTGCACCCCAGAAGAAAGCCACAGAAAGAACATGTAAACAGAAACTTAGGTGAATAATAACTTACTAAACAACAATGTGATTCTTGTGTAGAACTGAAAGTGGATATTTTATAGGTATGAGGCAAGAATATTGTACTTGGTCTTCTTCCTTTGATCTAATGAGTCCTCTAACCTGAGGTGGGAAAAATCTGACACTGTCATTAAAAATTGATCTACAAGCCACATTTTGTCTCCTTGGCCCTCTTGAAAGTAGATGTTAGGTCAAAGATTATTAGAATATTGGATCTATGCTGCTGAACAGCTTTCCTGGTTCCATTCAATATGTCAAGCTCTTCACATACAGGTCACTGGTGTGACAAATGAGACTGAGATTAAAAATTTAGAGCGAGAATAAATGATCAAGAAAAGTAATGTAGATGAAGTTGCAGTGCAAGAAATATTATTTTTCCCTAATACAAAATTCACTTGCCTATCTTGTTGCAGTGTTCTGAAAGTCTCTTAATTAATAGGTCTAATGTCTGAAGCAAACAGCCTTCCAGTTTCAATACCTTAACACAATGGACATTTATTTTTATCCTATCAGGGCCTAGATCAATCAGTACAGGGCTTCATTACATCCAGTCAGTGAGCAACTCAGGTTCTTTTCACTAAGTCACTGAAGGGTTTGGATTCCCTCCTGCTCAGGGAACCAGGATTCATCCATTTTTGTATGTCTGCTATGTTCTAACTCCGGATCATTTGCCTCCAACTGACTGATGAGCGTAGAGAAGAAGAATCATATGAGAAGTTTTAGAGGTTAGCCTGGAAGTTCTATTGCTTGAACTTAGTCTTAACAGGCCCACCTAATTATAGAGGAGGATTATTAGAGGAAAAAGAAGAAAAATGGATATTGGTGGACATAAGCATTTCCTGTCCAAACTGTTTCTCCCACAAAGAAGTGCAAAAGCATATTTTATCTTTTATTCATTCAGGCAAAATTGAGGGCATACAGTCTCTCAGACTGTGCCTTAGACTGTGAATGCACACAAAAGCCAGCTTTGATTTTCAAGATAATTAGAGTCTGGTAAGGAAGATAAACATACAAATAGGAAAAAAAAAAACACATCAGAAGATAGGATGCTATAGAAATATAAATGTGGTGTGCCCAGTACTTCCTCAAGGGCATTATGGAAGATTTTCTGGCTGGGATTATCTTCCAGTAGAGTCTGAATGGAGTTAGCCAGGGAAAGGAGCAGATAGGGGAAGGAGGCATGCAGAAGCTTAGGACTGTACAAATCTTGTTCCTTTCCCAAGAGATTGCCTTAGAATGGTTAAAACAAGTAGCGACTATCTGGAGAGTATGAAGCAGGAGCCAGAACACCAAGAAATGTTTGTGTTTGGTGTGTGTGCGTGTGTGTGTGTGCACACACACACACACATGCACGTCTTTTTCAAGAATTTGTCCTTTATTTTGCAGCTGCACATATTCATTGATAAAACAACCTTTATGGCAGGGAGAACATGATAATACTTTGAATGTCACTGTCAGTCATCAGAAAGTGTAAATTCTCCAAAGTGACCTCTGCAAAACAAGCAAAAGGAAACAAAAAAATAAAAACAAAAGAAATAAAAAACAAAACAAAAAGCGACACTTTGGTGCAGTTTCAAACATGTGTTTTGTTCACTGACCCATTATTTTCCCCTGTTGAGCTAAGGGGAATTCAGAAGAAGGCCAATCAGATAAGAAAGCTTTTCAAAATCTTTCCTGGATAGGAATGATTAATGTCATCTTGTTTATATGTACACTTGTTGTCCCTCATCTCCTTCCATATATACTTCAGTTGAAGAAATTTGTGACAGTGAATTAACAAGTATGCTGCCTAAGTCGGTGAAAATCCCAAATGCTTTTCAATAAGAACAACAAAATTAAGATATAAATGTGATGTGGTCTTTTTTTAAAAAAGAGTGACATGATCTTTTTGATTAAGGCAATACTTATGAATCATTTCTTCACAATGTGCCCAAGTAGAACTATTTTTCCCTAACTGCTTGAGTCCAGCCTCTTGAATAATCTTCCCTCATCTCCCTCAGAGAAACAAGGGTGAGTGAAGAACAAACTAGCAGAACATCCTATGTAAGTCTAAGGCAAAAAGTAAATGCATTTGAACTCTGAAACTACCATGACATGAAACTGTGTGTTTGAAAGATGGCTGCCAAGGAGTCTGGCTGTGGAAATGAAATCATATGCGGGTAACCAACACTCAGTTTCCTCATTGTAGAGTTGCTACAAATGGTTAATGCTCCACACCCTCCGTCCCTCACCCCCAGCCCCGTGGCACAAGTTGGGAGTATTTTGGAATCTTTAGCTGTACCATGGATAAGCCAATTTCTATCGTAACTCTTTCAGAAGCAGGTGTAATTTAGAAAGTTTGCAAATAAAGGAAACTGCAGTGTAGCTATTCTTGGTGGCCAGCAATGTGAGTGATTTTTGTTACTATGCAGGTAGGGTTGATAGAGCAGAGAACAAATGGGCTATAGATTCAGCCTTAAAGGAAGAGGAATAAGTGATGAACACTAATCAGCTGAGTGATCTTATTTATAGCTATCTTTTCTAAAGTTTCTCAAGTAGAAATTTTGGATAATACTTTCATTGTCAAGTGTCTTGTGGATTAAGGGTACTATTCTCTAAAAAACTTCTAGTGCATGGAATTGAGTAGATTACCATTTGCCTTAACCAGTTATATTTTGTTATTTCATTCAGTCTAGATGCCTGAGGTACAACTTAACTTTTTTCCTTTTTAACAGTTGCTACAAATAATGGTAAGGGCAGATGATGGATAAAATGTGGTAGTATGACATGATTTTAGTCTGTAGCTCTCAGATGAGACATGATATGAGAATTTAAAGAGGGTACTACTTGAATAAGCTTAGCACAACAATGGCATATTCTTTGTTAAAAGAATCATGGGAATGAAATTGGCAAAATGACTATGAATGAAGTGGACAATGATGACTGACTACCAAAAGCCATTCATCCCTTCTATCCCACTTTTATTCTGTCAGGCAAAAACTCAGGGAAAATAATCTCCTCTACCAGCCACAGAAGATAAACAGTTGTTATCTTCCATTGTTTCTGTAAATAGAGATACCAATCCACTTAATGTGTGGTTTAGGTGCATACATGGCCTAGTTTTAGTCATTTGATTTAAAGGTAGGTCTTTGGCATTCAAGGGAAAGTGCAGAATTCTGGGAAAGTTTTTGAACCTGGATAAAAAGGAAAATCAGAAATACAAAATGCTGTCTCCTTCTTATATTCAACATGGTTTAATAACGTTAATGATGCATAGAATTTCCTCTATCATATTCTAACAATGCAATAACAAGTTCATAGACAACAACAATAATACTATGTTTTCACATTGATAATGGTAGAGAGTTGCAGATACCTGAATATATTTTGAGCACTTATACAAAATGTATGTCTTCATGACTTTAGCCACTATTGTTTGGGCATTATGTTACTTGCAGCTAAATGTGCCCTAATTAGTAAAAGTAAATGCTGGAAAAAAAGGGAACTGGTAGCCAGTGTTAGAGAAGAGCAAGGCTGTCATGAAAACAACACAAACCTTTGTGTATCCAATTTGTTTTCTTTATGTTTATTCATTGAGTAAATACATATATTTTATAACACCTCCTTTTCGAAAAGCATGATTCTAGGACAATTTACCAAATCTTAAATTCTTTAAAAAAAACACAAATATATAATATAAATGCAATTTCATAAACAAATATTATGCATCTGTTATACACAGTGCTGAGTGTTGGTATATTTCAGGAGGAATACATTTTAATAAATACATAGAGTGTTCAAGAAGTATCATACTGCTTAAGACCACAGAGTTCATAGTCAAATAGACCTAGGGTTAAAATCTGACCTTGAAATTTCCAAATATGTGATTTTCGACAAGTTATTTATCTTCTCCCAGCATTCATCTCTTCATATGGCATTAAGAATCATACCTACCTTGGGGCGCCTGGGTGGCTAAGTTGGTTGAGCATCAGACTCTTGATTTCGGCTCAGGTCATGATCTCATGGTTTGTGAGCTTGAACCCTGCATCGTGCTCTGCACTGACAATGGGGAGCCTGCTTGGGATTCTCTCTTTCCCTTTCTTGTGCTCGCTTTTTCTCTCTCCAAAAATAATAAATAAATAAACTTTAAAAAATTTAAAAAAAGTATACCTACCTCATTGGATAGCTGTGAGGATCAAATAAAACTATCATATAAAATATTTAGACTACTTTTGGGACATTCTAAGTATTCAGTGTATAGTAGCAGTTTTTATTATTCCTTGGATTACAATATATTTATTAAATACCTGATTTGTATCTCTGGTTTAGGTATTAGGAAAAAAAGAAAGAAAACAGAAAAAAAAGTCCTTCCATCACAGAGCTTATTTTCAAGCAATAAGTTTTAAAATAATGCAATAAATACTGATGACATCAAAGTTAAAGAAACACTCTGTATTCAAGGGATTTCACGTATAGTTGAAAGAGAGGCAAACTAGTATATGTTAAGTATGAGAATCTGTGATAATTATTTGAAGTACATTTTCTCCAAGGCTAGGAGAGTCAAATAATTCTCTAATGCTTTATTTCTAAGTGCATTCTAATGCTTTATTTCTAAGTGCATTCATGAGCAAGAGTTAATAGATTATCTTTCACACCCAACGTCTCTAGAAACTTGTCATTCTTTTCCTCAAAATTTGAAACAAAGGGGGAAGAGTATTGGTATAAATATCTTGCCTCCTCCCTGAGTTTGAAGATCATGCATTTCCCAAATAGAACAGGGAGATATATATTACATATATATTAGGGATATATCCCTAATAAGTATAATGTTCATAAAATGTTTTAAAACTCTATCTCCCTCTCAAGCAGCACAGAGATGGTAAATTAAAATTAACAGTTCTTACTTTTATCCAGCTTGAATTGTTCCTCTCCATGAAACTGAGGACATTTGTAACAGTAACCAGCCCATCAGTTTTATGTATAGCTAGGTTTAACCACTAAACTCTAGAAGAATAATTAAGTATAAGTCAAGCTATTGGTGTAAACTTAAGTGGAATGTATCCAAAAGATCTCTTATTGTTTTCAATAGCCTATGTTTTATTTAATATACTGTTTAGACACCATTCACAATTTGTTGTAAAATTAGTGGGTTGTTGGTAGCTCTGTGAGGTAGAAACTTCATTTGACTAGTGTGTAAATCAGTGCAGACCTAAGTGTAGGTCCATCAGTCAAGGCCACCATAAAACTCAGTATTTCGCCAGTTGTAGTCTTCAGTACCACCATTCCAGCTTCACCTTGTACTGGAACTCATATATAGGTAAGAAACTCAATTTGTTCAAATAGAATGATAATAAATAGAAAATCTTAATTCCCTAGTACCTAAAACATAATGTATTCACCCCTGGAGCACTGTTTAAATAACATTTCACATTCCTTTATTAGAAAACAAAATAAAGTTGATTCCCTGGGAAACTGAATGATGAATCAATTCAGTGCTACCTTTGATTACATCATAAGGCTGTATCATTATATGGCAGGATTGTGTAACCCAAAATGAACGATATCATGTATCTAACTCAGTCCATTTTATTGCTTCTGCCAAGCATTTTCCCTAATTATTAATAGTATAATTACCAGGAACTATTATGCCATAAATAGTTTAACTCCTGTCATGCCTCAAAATCTTGTGCATTACAGTTTTTTCTACATGTTATTATTTATTATGTATCATGTAAAATCAGCAATGATGCATTCTGACCTGAAAGACATTTTTTAAAGTTTTTATTTATTTATTTTGAGAGAGAGAGAGAGCCAGAACACATTCATGTGGGCTCGTGCGAGTGGGGGAGGGACAGAGAGAGACGAGAGACAGAATCCCAGCATGTTTCACACACAGTGCAGAGCTCTCCCACAATGGTTTGATCATGACCTGAACTGAATATCAAGAGTCAAATGCTTAACCGACTGAGCCACTCAGGTACCCCATGACATCTTTAGATATTGTTACATTTTCTTCCTGAAATTATGTCTTCCTGGTGAAAATATTTAAATGGAATATATCATAAAGAAAAGAGTAAATGAAAACAGATTTATGTGAAGTTAAGAAAATGACCGTTGAATTGAAAGCACTTGTACTTAAAGAAAAAGGTGGGTTTTTTTAAGTAAGCAGTAATTAAATGAAGATTCAGTGCTGCTTCATAGCCTTGATCACAAATACTATTTGTTTATCTCCCATTCTCTCTCTCTCTCTCTCTCTCACACACACACACACACACACACACACAGGCTTAATCTAAATAATGTATTAGAGTATTCCTTCTATATTTAATCAGATATCCAGATTGTTGCATATTTAAATGAACAGTCAACACCATTTGCTTTTCCTATTGTGAGATCTGTTTGTTTTTATTTAAATTTCTCTCCAAATAACTTATTTTTATCCTAGAAAGGATTTAAAAGTGCTAAATTCATTTTATCATTTAAACATGTATGTATTTGTGTGTATATACATCTGTATATATATAGTCTCCACTTACATGTTCAGCATAATTAAGTCCCTGAAAATAGTCTTCTCAATTAGATTAGAACTCTGAACTCTGGTCTGTTTCTCATTAGGTAGCCTTCTCAGATAACACACTGTATTAGCTTAAGTTACTCCCCAACCATGACCCTGTTACCACCCTTCTGAAGTTATCTTGGACATGGACCTCTAAGTGAAACTGCTAGACATTAGCACTAGGAGGGTTAAATACGGTACAGTCAAATTCATCACTGTGTCCCTGGAGGCCAGTGTTGGAGCTCAGTAATTGCGGCTAAAAACGGCAACAAAATCAAATGGGCTTGAGTTGTCCTAGACGTAAGGCATCTTTCGTTCTTGAACAGCAGGGTTTAGCAGGAAGAACATGAACTCCAGAGACACAGAGCATGCCCTTGTACCTTGTTTTTATCCCTTGCCAGCTAGGAGTACTTGAGAAATGCACCTGAGTTTTCTGAGATGCTATTGTAATTCATAGTTCAAGGGGTTGTAAGTTCATTAAGTATGCATTTGGATGTTCTTAGCATAGTATGTGGCACATAGTAAATATGTAAATAATACAAGTTTCACTCAGTGCTTGTATATATGTTTAATGAATCTTCCCATTTTGATTATACAATCTTTAACCATTCTGTATTCACTTTCTCCATTTTTAAGATTTTATTTCTCTTTTAGATGCTTTATAGAATTTTCAAATGTGTCTTTTCCATTCATCTTGTGTGCTACTTCTTTTTCCTTTTTTGTTTTACTTATTTTACTTATTATTATTATTATTATTTACTTATTTTGAGCTTTTTCTTTTCCTTCTGGGTTAGGACATCCTGAGAGCATATAAGGTTGTTCATTGTAAGGTATAATACATACCATGTAGGAGCCAAAATTTTATCTGTTTAATAATCACCACAATGTAATTATTTGATCCCATGACCTTCAAACGTCTCAGGTATCACAGACAAAAAAAATATCATGTACATGATTTTCTTCATGTACAATTTTCTCATTTATTCATTCAGAGATGTGAACTTATGGGTGCATTCTGTCCTGTTCTTAGGTTGCATGTTACAAGAAAAATAACCAGAGGGACAGATTTTAGAAGATTGCAAAAACAAAGAGAAATTGTGATTAATATTTCATGCCCTTCATTTGGTAATGAGTGGCAAGCAAATCCTTAAACATTTTTGCAGTTTGAACTATCAGGGTCTGAAGGAACTCTGAGAAGCATTTTGCTTTTGTTTTTAAAATGGTGTCTTCTCATTGTGTCTGCTTGTCATTGAAAGCATCAGTTTTGTTTCTTCCTACAAAATGACAGAAAGAAAGAAGAGAAACAATGAAATTAATGGAGAGCTACAGCATACCTTGGCAGTAAAGTAGATCTGTCACAAAGTCATAATTTTATTGTTCCCTCTGCATTATGAAGTCTGTCCAATAGACAATGAGTTGCAATCATAACCCTGTGTGCGAAGAATAATAATGGAATAACTGCAGACGGGGGGAGAAAAAAACAACTGTTCTCACTGGTGAGCTCAGTGACTTCATCTGGATGAAAGGGTCAGGGGCTTGGGAAATAAATTTGAGTACTTGCAGATGAGACCTAAGACTGCTCAAATAATAATCTAATGGGCAGCTGATCTTGTATTTCCATTCAGGTTTCAGCTCAAATGTTACTTCCTCAGAGAGGCTTTCTCCGAGTACCCTAGGTGAAGTACCTATGGCAGGGCATTTCTTCTCATAATGGCACTGAACAACATATTTTGTTATTGTTGTTGTTTTTAACTGTTTGTGTCCCCACACAAGAATATGAATGACTTGAGCAGGCCGTTCAGATTCTTGCTTACTTCATACCTCCAGAACCTGAAACACTGCCCACAGCCTGTAGCTAGTGATGAGTAAACATTCACTGAAGAACTAGATGAATGACTAAAATGGAACAAAAATAATTTTGAAGTTAATCTTTTACATTTTTTAAATTTAAAATTGAGGAAACCAAACCAAGACAAAGGAAGTACTTTCTCCAGACTACACAAAGACCCTGTGTCTTTGTTCCTAAACCACTGTACTCTGGCTTGAAATAAATTTTCCACCACTGAAATGGACAAAACCTTTTTATTTCCTCTGCATTGTGCAGGGGCAGTAAAGTTGGGCTACAAGATTGAGTTTGGGGAAGCTAAACTAGTAAAATAAATAAATACATGATGATAGATAAGAGATAGATGATGGGGGAGGGGACTGATTAATGGTGAAGAAAAACCCTCCCTTTCCTCTCCTACTGAGATGATATGTGTCCTGTGTTTTCATTAAAAACAAAACAACACAATGCAAAAGAAAGACAGATAAAAACAGCTTTTCCACTGAGAACTCCTTGACTTCAGTAAGGCAACAATCTTTTTTGTCTCTCTTTCCCAGCGGGAAGTTGCCTTGCGAGTCCTTTCTGTGTGAAGTGTATCTTGTCGACTAGATGAGAAACTCATAAAGGGCAAGGCACACTGGCTTTTACTTATTTATTTTCTACTTCATGCTGTGGCATCTGGTACTGTCTTGTATACAAAGTGCTTTTTTATTAGTTCTCTTGATTGACAAATATTTACTATATTTGTAAAAAAGTGAATGTGAACAGTAGCATCATGAATTTCTCCAATATTTGCTGTCCGCTGCATGAGCTTTCACTGTGTTGTTTATTATCTTCTAGGTACTTCACTGATTATTAAAATATATTGCCCCAGGTGATAATATAGTGTGTCCTTTTCACATGTTGAGTTTTTGCAGCTGAAGGTAATAGAATATATTTGTACTTGCTCTTGATAATTGTGAAAAAGAAAGATGAAATTCTCTTCAGAAAATAAAGTGTAATGTTAGTAATTGGTTAGAAATCCTCTTTTGTAAGCCCAGAGAACAAAATATTAAAGAAAATGCCAACTTTTAGGTTTAGTTTGTTTTCTTATTTATTCATCTTTAACTGTTAAAAGTTGCTAACTATTGTAACTCCAGTTTTATTCTCAACTTTCATAGAGCATGTCTTTTTAACTGACCTTGAATTCTTAATGTGCACCCCAAGCTTGCCTAAAATATGAGACTGATTTCAGTGTTCTCAGGGTTTTTTTCCTTGTCATCTTTTTTCTCTTTCCCAATATTTTGATGTTTTAGCTATGGTTTTCTACTAGAATACAGTGATGAATTTAACAATTGATCATGTGGAAGATGATATTATGTATGTTATTTAACATTTTCTTAATTAGTGTGAAAGAAACAAGGTCTTCTCTGGTCCATTGATCCTGATTTCCTTTCCTTGACACCACACACTGGAAAGTACATTTACTTATAAAGCAGCCTCAGATACCTCTTTCTAGTGAGAACAGTTAATACCTTTCATCTTAACCTAATCAAAGTCCTTCAGTTTCATTACCAACTTAGAGCAAACTATTCATCATGATTTTGTTTTTCTTTTGTGGTTTTCTTTCTTTCCTTCTTTCTTTCTTTCTTTGCCATTAGTACCCATCAGTGATTTATGCAAGTATTATTTCAAATGATACTTATATTCAGTCATCACCATAGAAACAAGCTTAATCCATTACACTACATAGAAAGCATTTTTTTAAAGTTTGTGGTTAAAAAAAAACCTGTATCTACATATTTATCTATACCTATATCTAGATACAGAGATAGATAAGATAGATAAGTTTAAGCTAAAACAGAGCAATTAAAACCAGTTAAATGTTAGAGCAAGAGCAATAATCATAATAAGGACTTCATAAAAGAAACACAAATGAATTTTAATCAATGTGCCCCAAGAGACAAGTGCTTGGGTTAGACAGAGTTCATGATTGTCTTTGCATTAAAGAATGGTTTGAATGGTTTGAATTCTGGGTCTCTATAGTAGTTAGCTGTCCTTACCTTTCCACATCTTTCACCTCATGTTTTTGCTTATCAGACCCCAATTTTCCTTCAGCAGTGTGCTGAGATTATAAGCGGGCCATGCCAGCAAGGGGCTTGTGAATAAAGCTCAGATGTTTGTGTTCCACCACATTGGTCCTGGTGGCTCATTCTGGAATATGAACAGGAACCAAGCAGGGACATGAGGGCCAGACCTGGCTGTTGCCGGAACTATGTCTTCAGTGAATGTGGTATTTATTGGAATATATATTGGAATATTGGAATATATTGGAATACGCACACACACACACATTTAGAATGTAAGATTGGATTTGCTGCTAGCTGTTTTTGCCACCATTTCTTCTGAGATCAGATGAGGTGGGGTGCATTCAGGGTGGTATGGCCATGTAGACTTTGTCATCATTTCTAATAAGCTTATCTGAGATGGTGCCAACACAAAGTATAGCAAGAGAAAGAGACTGATTCCTGTCAAAATATTTTTTAAAAAAATTTAATGTTTATTTTTGAGAGAGAGAGGGACAGACAGAGCACAAGTAGGGGACAGGCAGAGAGGGAGATACAAAATCCCAAGCAGGCTCCAGACTCTGAGCTTATCAGCACAGAGCCCAATGCTGGGCTCAAATTTACAAGCTGTGAGATCATGACCTGAGCTGAAGTCGGACGCCCAACTGACTGAGCCACCCAGGCACCCCACTGTCAGCATATTTTTGAGCACTCTATTTTGTCAATGGTATGAATAAAAAATTAAAAAAAAAATTTTTCAGCTTAAGCCAGTTTGGATGGAGTTTTGGTCATTTGTAACTAAAAAAAAGTCCCTATTATAGTCTTATTTGACTAAAATTTTAAACATATGGTAGTTATTAACATATATAATATATAAAATGTGTATTAATTATTAACTTAGTTGAACCATGCTGGTTCATGTCATAGGTATATGAAAATAAAATTTAAAACAGCATAATAGGCCATTCTTTTTCAAGTTTTTCTTCCTCCAGACTGGTGGTAACATTAGTTCAGAAACACTCATCCAGTTTGTTGCAATTCTATTTCCTACCCTCAATAAGGATTATTTTGTATTGTTTCCAACATCTGTATGTTTAAATATCTTGATAACATGAGGTCAACATCTCAGATAACATAAATTTACTAATGAATTAACTGAAACAAGGAAACTGGTAGTAATTTAATTAAAAGCAATAGTAAATTTGAAAGTTACTTTAGGAAAAAAATAGTAAATATAAAAAGGAAACTAGAACAAAATGAAAAAGGAAACAAGAGCCATGGGAAGAATCACTATGACATGGAATGTTAGAAATACCAATGTAAGAAACGATATTTAGGGGCATCTGGGTGGCTCAGTCAGTTAAGTGTCAGGCTTCAGCTCAGGTCATGATCTCATGGTTCGTGGGTTTGAGCCCCACGTCAGGCTCTGTACTGACAGCTAGCTCAGAACCCGGAGCCTGTCTTCAGATTCTGTGTCTCCCTCTCTCTCTGACCCTCTCTTGCTCACGCTCTCTCTCTCTCTCTCGCTCGCTCAAAAATAAATAAAACATTAAAAAAAAGAAAAGATATTTAAAATTGATTCTGTGTAGATTTGTCCTTCAGGCTGCCCAAACATATAACTTGAGTCAACACAATAATTTATGTTGTAACATGTAAGTATCCAGACCAAGTTAACATGTACTGCTTTACATTGAGTACAATAATTAAGAAAACATTTTTCTCTCTTGCTGTTATGTCTGTAAGATTCTCTAAAATAGTCACAGAAAAGGGAAATTCTATGAAGTAAGGATCTTAGACATAGGGGTAGAATTTTGCTGGATTATTTGTTACAATTTCTCTCTGAATTTAAATTAATCTATATATAATCAATATTATTTTTGTGCCACACGCTGTGCTAGTACATTAATATACAAGAGTGCAGATAGTTGAATACAGTTTTAGAATACCCCCATAATTAAGATTAATCACAGTCTGAGGACATTAAATAATTAGAAAAAAAGATGCTTTGTATTATATGCAGTACTATTCAGAATAGAAATTTATGTTGTAGCAATAAAAAAAGTACTTAAATCTCAGTGGATTAAGGCAATGACAGAGTTCACTGTCTAGTTCATGATACATTTCTAGTTCATTTCCTAGTCTAATTTGAGTCAGTGGAAAGGGCTAAAGAGCACTTGCATATCACTGTCACAAAGGGTACTAGATTGTAGAAGCTATATCTGAACACATGTTTTGTCAACAACTAAAACCATGAGAAGAGAGATGTTGATGTGCATATTGTTTTTTAGGTTTGTGTGTGTTGATTTATTTTGAAGGAGAGAAAGTGCAAATGAGGGAGGGGCAGAGACCTTGGGAGAGAAGGAATCCCAAGCAGACTCCACACTGTCAGTACAGAACCCAATGTGAGGCTCCATCCCAGGAACCGTGAGATCATGACCTGAGCTTAAATCAAAAGTCAGATACTCAAATGACTGAACCACCCAGGCACTCTGCATACTAGTTTTTATAGGCTTTAACCTAGAGTGCTATATATTAGTACTGCTCATGTGGCATCGGACAAAGAAAGTCATGAGATTCCACTTAACTTCCAGGGGTATCTGGAAGGAGGAAAGTTGGAAATATTTATTGAACAACACTGATGACTACTGGAGTTCACTGTTCTAGTCATCTAATATTTGGTTCACTCTCCTCTCCACAAAAAACACACTCTCCCACTCACCAAGGGAGATGAAACAAAATTTTATCCATATCAAAATCAATTAATCTAAGATCCCTGAATGTTTTACAGTAGTCGCCATCATAGGGAATGATGTGTAATACTTCTAAATGTCAATCATGGAAATTGGTGGACTAAAAAGGCAAGTTAGTTGAAACCCACATAACCCAAATATATTGTAGAAAAGATAACACCTACCATTTATAAATAAAGAATAAAGCGTGATATGCCAGTCAATGATGTGTCATAACTCTTAAATCCTGGACACATGTTTCCAGTATGGCTTACCCCAGGGTAGAGAATTATCCTTTATTTGGCTTCATTTCTTCTTTGGAAGAGGTTTACCCATCCATTCTTTGTGACCTTTGGCTCTAAACTCTGAGAATTTTATCTTTTTTCTGTTTCTTTAATCCATATTTACAGTGGGCATTGGAGAAGATGACTTATTTGAGGGATACTTTCATTAGTTCCCTCATGGTATGAATGCTTGGTGACTAAGCTATCACTGTAATTCTTCTTAGACAATCACATTATCTGTTAATCCAGCCTGGCAGTATTTTTAGCAGTATAAATCTCTCAGGGGAATTCTGTAATCTCCATGTACCTATAGACATAGCAACAGTTCTCTTATAGATATACATTTCACATGTGTATGTGTTTAATATAGTTTTTTTTAACATGTATTTGTTTTTATTTTTCAATGTAGTTCTTTGGGTTTTGGTGGAAGAACCACATTTAGTCAGTCTTTTCTTGAGCTCTTTTGTCTAGTTGAAGGATTTTAATCCATTCAGAGGTTCTAACATCAGGTATAAAACCCATATCCTAGATTGGATGCTTTTACCAAGTTGGATTTTTTGGTTTTGTTTTTGAGAGAAAGAGTGCATGCACACTAGTGAAGGAGGGGCGAAGGAGAGGGAGAGAGAGAATCTTAAGCAGTCTCTATGTCCAGAGCAGAGCACAACATGGGGCTCTATCTCTTGGCCCTGAGATCATGACCTGAGCAGAAATCATGAGTTGAAAAGTCAACAGACTGAGCCACCCAGGCACCCCTACCAGGTTGGGTTTTTATCAGCTTTTGTCATTTGGTATCCTAAAGTTAGTTACATCTTCAAACAGTACAAAGTCCAGCTATTTGTGACTCTTCTCTCTTCTGTTTTTTCTTGCAAAGGGACTGTTGCTTTTTGGAGTTCATCTTACTCATTTAATAGCTTATTAACTACAAATAGTAGCAATCACATGGTATTAAAATTCTTTCTCCTTTCCTATCCTCTTATCTTAGAGCTAATATTTATAAGTGCTTCCTTTCAAGTTATTCCAAATCATAGTTTTACTACTTCGCCATTAGATAACATGAAGGGGCTCCTGGGTGGCTCTCTTGGCTAAGCTTCAGATGCTTGATCTCAGCTCAGGTCATGATCTCACAGTTGGTGAGATTGAGCCCCACATCAGGCTCTACACTGACAGCACAGAACCTACTTGGGACTCTCTCTCCCCCTCTTTCTCACACTCTCCCCAATTCTCCCTCTGTCAAAATAAACAAACATTAAAAAATAGATAACATGGATTATCAACCTTTCAGTCTCCAATAACTGTTTTTTTCACTGCTTCCTTTCTGTCTCTTAAGCCAATACCATCTATTCTGAGAGGTTTTTTTTTTTTCTACTACCTATATCAATACCTGTCAATATAGGCTAGGTTATGCTGTGTGAAAAAAACAATCCAAACTCTTGGGTCAAATATCAATAGTTTATTTCTCAAAAATGTTCTAAGTTTCTAGATGACTCAGAAAGATATGAACACCCCCCCCATGAATTCCACATATACTTAATAAATTTGAAAATCTAGATGAAATTCCTTTTTTTTCTAACAAAGTAGATGCATTGTACATTTGAATTATGAAGAATTAGAGAGCCTAGGTATGCAAATAATTACAGAAAAAATAAGACTATTATAATCATGATGGGTTTAATAAGATCTTTCTATGCTTGAATAATATAAAACATAGACTACAAAACAGAAAAAGATATAGAATTTACCAAGAAAATAAGTAAAATATCATAATCAAAGTTGATAGATGCACGAAGATTTTCAAACTAATCTCTAGACATTAAAAAGATGGCCATATAATTAGTATTAAAATATATGATTTTTTACTTCTTAAATTAGTGTAAAATTGAGGTGATTGAGAATATTCTTTGTTAAAAAGGTTATAGATATAGCCATTGTCTTATATAGTATAATACAGAAGATAGAAATGTTCTGCAGAGTAATCTGTGTAAACAACTCTAGTTTTACAAATTTGCTATGTGGAGGCAATTAGATGTGCAGAGAGATATATACAAAGAATTTCATTGTAGCAGTAGGATTATTTATATTAGTACAATGTTGGAATAAAAATCAAAGAGCAAAAGGCCAAATAAACCTAAACATAAATGAATGGATATCAGTAGATAGTACTAGATCCATGAAAGAAAGAAAGAAAGGAAAGAAAGGAAAGAAAGAAAGGAAGGAAAGGAAAGGAAGGAAAGGAAGGGAAGGAAAGGAAAGGAAGGAAAGGAAGGGGAGGGAAGGGGAGGGAGGAAGGAAGGAAGGAAGGAGAACCAGAGAATCTTATTAAATAGAACATATATTTTGGCTTAGAAAGATATACTGACATGTGAAGATGCTCATGATATATATTAGTGACAAAGCAAGTTTGTATAATAGTAGATTAAAAATTTTTATTTCTTGGTAAAATTACTCATTTTCATCAACTGTTATATAAATCTTCACCTTTTTTTCATTTTTTTCCTGCTTTAAAAAAATAGATGTGACCAAAGTTATTAATATTCCCATTTTAGAGGGGAAGCATTTTAATCATAAATATACTTTCCCAATGCCAAACAGAAAACATGATATCAGATAAAGAACTTTAATTTTGTTGAAAAATGGAAGTGAAATGAACAAACAGGAGCAAAAATTGTGAATACCACTAGAATTTTTGGCAAATATACTCTTGTCCCTACCACAAAAGCTACTGGCAAGAAATTACAAGATATTTTTTCTGTAACTTATACTTTTAGTTTTTGAGTCAACGATACCTTTCTTTATTCTAGAAAATTTGATTACCTCTGGAAAACACTGAATTTTCTAAATAGGAAAATAAATATGTTTATTATTAAATTATAGCATATACTGTTTGTGCCTCTGTATATTGGGCCCTCTTTCCATTGAACTAACCTTGTGTGATTTTCATTGAAAACAAATTATTGTTCATGCATTCAAAGGGCAATGAGCAATTAGAACATAATTGATCCAACTGAGCATCTGATTTCAGCTTTGTGCTGAGAAAATGGTCTTGAAATAATGTCTTTTCCATTAGCAATTTCACCTAATTCAGAAGAACATTCTCTTGAATGTGAGAGTGTATTGACCTGAATGAGACTTAACTACTATCCCCAACACTATAATTCTAACAGCTTCTCAGATAGTTTAAATATGCACTCTCCATTTAAAGAATGAAACACTGATAAATTAAAAATGATAAATTATGTTTACATTTTTTTGTGTATTCCAAATGGTATGCATTCTGTTATTTTGTATCTCACTATGTTTTTTTGTAATTTGGAATTGAATATTTTGATAAGACAACTTTTCTTCATTTATTAGATAGTCATTGAGATATTTACTGAGTTTCTGATAAACTCAGGAAATGCAAAATTGAATAAGCTAAGTATTTTCCATCACTGTAAAAGAGCAAACAAATAGGTAATAAGAAATTGCAGTAATTAATTGGATATAAGTGGAAAAATGGCAGTGGGTACTAGAAGGGAAGATCAATGTGGACAGAAGTAAGGAACCCTGAGCAATGCGATGCTATTTAGCAACTGCCAGTCATTAGTGTCTTCTAGGTTGCACATGCTTTACATCATTTGTCATTAATCTACGTAATAATATCATAACTTCATTGATAAGGAAACTAAGACTCAAAGAAATGAATAAATCTGCTGAAGCTCACAGCTGATCTGTTAAATGACAGAGTTTGAATTCAGGAATCTCTCTCAAAAGCCATGGTTTCCAACCCCTCCCATGACACCAAACTGCTCCATTTATTACACAAAAAGGCCATTTCAGAGATAGGCAAGGGTGTGTTATTAGAGGCATGGAAGTTAGGGATCACAACAAAATTGACTGAAGCATGACAAGTGAGCCTGAGTGCTGATGACACCGGGCTTGCAAAAGGAGGAAAACATGGAGGGGAAGATGGATAGGAAGGAATTTGGAATTTTCAAATCAGTTATAAGGAACCATTGAATAAGTTAAATACGAGAATAATTTTGATTGATGTGTTAGAAAGCTGATAGTTTACAGGTGCAATCTTTGAGGAACTTATCTAATAAGCTACTATTAGGAAGAATAGCATGGAATAAAAAGGAGGAATCAGAGGTATTAAAAGGATATATGAGGAAAAGAGGAAGTTAGACAGACAATGAAAAAAAAGGGAGACAACAAAGGCCTTCTGATTTTCCTCTTAGGCTGATGTTGAGTAACCCCTGAAATATCATTTGGGTTTATTCATGTTCAGAAGGACCCTCCATTTCCATTTAAACACAAAATTTCCAGTTGTATTACATCAAATTTAATGATAGCAAATGATAATTTATTATCAAATGATAATTTAATGATATCAAATGATTAAACAATACATTGTGCTAAGAATGCTGATAGAAAAGTAAAGAGGAAATATTAATGTCAATAGCATCAAGTTTTCTCCAATCCTCTATGTTCTACTCCAGTCAAAAATGTTCTTCCCTCACACAAGTCTTCATTTGCTGTATTCTATTATTCAAAACTGTTAAACATTTATTAAATAGGCAACATGTGTTAGGAATGGGGATTCACAGTTGTATAAGAAATGTACCCTGCTTTGAAAAGTTTCACTATCTCATAGACCAGCAGGCTTATACATAAGTAAATGATACTATAAGGCAAGGAGCTAAGTAACAAATGTTTGTGTAAGAGAAAGTGGTAGAACAGAATATGTAGTACTTTGCACTTCTTAGGAATAAGAAAGAAGCTACAGAGAAGCAAAGATACTTGTATTAGTTTTGAAAAATGGGTAGGAACCAGGAAATAAAAGGTCTGTGCATGGTCACAGTGGGAAGGAATTTAGTGCAAATATTAGTACTACTCTTTGAAAGGAGAAAAAAATGTATGGAAATGTTGTGGTAAAAGGTAATTATAGGACACAAAGCTGAAGAGAGAAACAAAAAAGACAGGAATGTCTTGCTACAGAGTTTAGTTTGTAATGTTAAAGAGGGAAAAATCTATATAATGATAAAGATGAAGCAAATAATGGAAAAGTTTGACTACTAAGCATTTAACTCAGTTTAGCCGAGAGTCTGGGCATGGAACTATTAGGTTCAGGGGACTACAAATTCTCTTTCCCATTCTAGGAAAGCTGTCTCTTATGGTTGTTAATTAGCTGTTGGGTTGTTGATTAGTGCTCAGCTAAGCACTAGACTGGCTAGAACTGGTCTTCTGCAGACATAGGGCATCAACTATAAGAATGTGGTGCTCTGCTGCTTGTGTGACATGAAGAGCCTGAATCAAGGTGTTAATACCCAGTCAGGTTGACCATGTTTCAGTGGGCTAAGTGGTCAGGTCAGGGGAGGTACATCCGTGTACATTAATATATGATAATAGAGTTACAGAATCACATATATGAATCACTGGCTGAGGATTCTTAATTAAATACTATGACTATTTCTTTACATCCGTTTCTTTCTTAATCGATCTATTTAGTAAAAGTAGGGACATTGTTAAAATTTTGGTGAGAAAGAACAGATTGAAGGATGATAAGAGGCAAGAAGACTATGAACTAAGGCAAGTGGATCCTGTGCTAAAAAAGATAGAGAAGTAGAGCTTTCGGCAGTTGGTGAGAGATTCAGTATTGAATTTGGGGAAAGAGAAGAGGAAGACAGATTCCATTTTGCCACAATGAAGATTCCAGTATCGAGAATAGAGTATACAAGAGTAAAATTAGAGGAACTGGGAAAAGAGAAAAATAATTTGGTTTTGGAAGACTGGATTAATGTACTATCAGGGTGTATAAATAGATATATCTTTTAGACGGTGCAAATTTCTGAATATTGGATGAGAGATTAAGGCTAAAAATAGGCAATTTGTGGTTGGGAATATAGTGTGGTGATTAAAACTATACATAACTGTTTGGATAAAAAAGTCAAAGTATAGATTAAGTAGAGAAATAAAAAGTCACATAGCTGAGCAATGGGGACAGTGTATTCTCTGAAGTTAAGATGACAATTGAGTGGAAGAGCAAAGAGTGGTCAGAAAGGTAGAGAAGAACCACAAAAAAGAAGGGTAGTAGACATCAAGACAACAGAGGGACAGAGAGCCATCAACAGCAATAAATGTCAGAGGTCAATGATTAAAAAGGAAAAGGATCAACACTTTTCTAAGCTGGTGGTTAGTGGTGACCATATGAAGAACTGCTGCGATGTTGATGTGGGTATAGAATCCAGAAAGCAGTGGTCAATTCTGTGAATTAAAGGTCAGGAAAAGGAGATTAAACACACACACACACACACACACACACACACACACACACAGTAAAAGCTTGATTAGGAAAGGATAAGGTCCCGGGAATACGACTGTTAAAAGAACAAAACTTTACTGGAAATGTATGTAGCATGAAAAAGTCATTAGCAGTTTCAGAGGCTGAAAGTTTAGAATCCACTAAGAGAAAGAGACTGAAAATGCAGAGGAGAGTTGAAGCAGCACTATTGAGGGAGACCAAGGTCCGAAGAAGAGAAGGATTTGGATAAGAGAATGAAGACCTTCTCTAATAGAAAGGCAAAGCAATAGGATTTGTAGGCACATTTGTAGGCTGAGAGGAGGAAGTTAATGATGTTAGTGCCTCAGAGTGTCTGCTTTCATGCTGAATTTCAAGGACAATTTATATGCTACAAAAAAGTGGACAAAATTAGTTTAGGAAAAAAATTAGAATAGCTGTTGATGGGACTGGGAGCTGATTGCTACCAAGTAAAAGGATTTCCAAGTGGGATTGAGTCCATTTGAGATTAGTCCTGTACTTGTGGCATCAATCTACATAGATTTGCCATTTTATGCATCTCTATTTTGGAAAGGGTGATGGGGACAGTTGAGTTTCAATTCTCAGAATTTAAATTTCAGTGTTTAAATTTTCAGCGTGGGTATGGTGGAAAGGCATTGGCATTCAGTGACTATAGTGCTGGTAGAAAAGCAACGAAATGATAGAAATTAAAATCAAAGCTGGGTAGATGTAGAAGTGAGCTAAAAGTAGTGCTAATTAAGAGGGAAAAAGGGAGTATAAATCAATGAACAGTTTAAAACAATGGGAGGGAGAGAAATAGGAAGAAATAGGAAGGAAGTGAGAAAGACTTCTGGAAGGAAAAATAACGAGTCATTAAAAATGTACTAGGGTTTGCTTCATAAATGAATCAACTTAAATATGAGATCATATGCATGTTTTTGAGAATTAGTAAATCAAAGAGGAGTTGATAAGTGTAGTTAAGAATACAAGGAATAATGTATTTAAAGCTTAGAGTGACTCTGAATGAACACTAAAACCCTAGAAGATTGTGACAGCATTGGGACTAAAGAAAAATAAAATTAGTGTTAATAGAAGTCAATGACTGTGAGGACTCAACAGGAAATATAGGCTATAATGACAATGTGATGTAGAAAGCAAATTCAACGTGGTCTTAAAGGAGAAGAATTTACATACGAAGAAGAAAGAATAACTGTCAGAAGGTGGAAATGGGAGCCATGTTCTTACTGAGTTTTGGCCTTTTTTTTTTTTTTTTTACAAATAGTTTATTGTCAAATTAGTTTCCACATAACACTCAGTGCTCATCCCCAAAGTGCCCTCCTCCCTGCCCATCCCCCCCCCCCACATCCATGAGCCTAAGTGTCCATCAACAGATGAATGGATCAAGAAGATGTGGTTTATCTATACCATGGAATACTACATGGCAATGAGAAACAATGAAGTCTGGCCATGTGTAGCAACATGGATGGACCTTGAGGGTGTTATGCTGAGCGAAATAAGTCAGGCAGAGAAGGACAAATATCATATGAGTTTTGTGCCTTTTATTTGAAGAAAGATGTTAAGGAATGAGGAGAGGTATCTCCTGTTGGAAGGAAATAAATGATGTTTTCTGTTAAGGTGGATTGGAGCAAAGTACTCTCTGAAAACATTAAGAATGACTTAGACATACACAATGGAAAGGTGTGGGGCAGGGTCAGAGTGAGACAGAAAGATGGGGTGAGAGAGCAGATGAAAATAGTTGTAAAAGAAAGAAAATAGTTGTAATAGGAAGAACACAGTTGATCTGAGCTATGTGTATGTTCAACTGAGTTTGGTATGAATAGGATGCAGGAATATGCATAATTCCCTATTCTTGAGGTTCTAAGTATTTGTTTTATATAGTGTTGTTTAATGTAGTAGAAATAAGTGAAGATCCTGACTGGTATCTGAATTTGAAATATCCATGTTACTACTAGTTAATATTTAGTAGGCCAAGCTAAATTTGACAGAAGGATTGCTATTAATAACGCATTATACATCACTAATTTATTTTTTTTAATGTTTTATTTATTTCTAGGAGAGAGAGAGAGAGCGAGAGAGAGCAGGGGAGGGTCAGAGAGAGAGAGAGTCACATATAGAAACAGGCTCCAAGCTCTGAGCTGGCAGTCAGCACAAAGCCCGACGTGGGGCTCGAACCCACGAACCACGAGATCATGACCTAAGCGAAAGTCAGACGCTTAACTGACTGAGCCACCCAGGCACCCCTAGACATCACTAATTTAGTTTCTGCTATGAAGCATTGTTTTGCTGGTGACATGCAGCATTTAAGAAAAGACTTTTCCTTGGACGATGACTGATTTGGAGGCTCAGATAGTAATGGGATAAGATGAGCTTGAACTGTTTTGTTTCATCCATACTGAAAGGAAGCATTATTAAGGTTGATGGGGTGGGGGACATAACAAGGATCCTGGAATCAGCATGAAAGGGTTGCTTCTGGATAAATCTCGAACTATTTGAGCACCAAAATAACTAAGGACTATAATGAATGATAAGTCATTCACAAAATGTAACTCTGTTAGTGTGTAGCAGTAATAAGTAGGTAAAGAAAAACAGAGAGCAGGAAGTAGGACTCTTGCTTATAATAGAGCACTAAATTCAACTGGTAAATTTGGAGAGGATAGGAAGATTCAGATGTCTCATTTTCTAGCCATCATTTAAAGATTCGTTCAGTTAAAAATCATCAGTGAATGCTAAGTTTAGGAGGGAAGCAGTTTGGATAGGAAGAGATATTTGTGATGTTTTCTTACAGACTTTTTATTACTAGCAATGAAAAAATAGAACAATACAGTAGAAAATTGGACACTCTGAAAGATTTAATTTAACATAAAAAAAGAAAGGCAAACCCCATCAGAAAAACCCAAATATTCTACAACATATTTGACTTGCACTTCTCAAAACTGTCCAACTCATGAAAAATGAGGAAAGACCAAGAAACTGGCAGAGATCAGTACAGATTATGGAGAAATTTCTACTAAATACAATTTGCTATCCTGGACTTGCTTCTAGAACAGAAAAGATACTTGTGAAAAGCCTGGTACAACCAGAATGAAGTCTGATTTATTTAATAGAAAAGTAGCAATGTTCATTTTTTAGTTCTGGGAGAAGAGCATGTGCTCTTTGAAAACTTTTTGTAAATCTAGAATTTATTTCAAAATAAAAGCTTATTAAAAGTTGAGAGAAGAAAAGCAGATGGACATTGTGTGTCTTCAAATGTGACGGCCTGAGAAGAGGAGAATATTGCATATATAGTATTCCAGTTGGAAATGCATAACCTGAATTTAGCCACAAAGAAACATCAGAGAAATTCAAAATGCAGAACATTTTATTAAAACAAAAAAATTTACTGCATTTGGAACTGTGTTATAAAAGAAAAATATATGCTGAAGGAGTATTCCAGATTAAAGGAAATTAAAAGAGATGACAACTAAAATATGGGGTCTTAGACTGAATTTTGTATTGGAAGTAGAAAAATTACTATAAAGGACATTGGTGGGTAAATTTTTTTAAAAATTGGAATATGGATGGTATATGATTATATTACATCTAAATTTGATTAAGACAGTTGTGTTATATTTATATAATAGATATGCTATTCTAAGGAAATATACACTTAAGTATTTAGAGATAAAGGGACATGGTGTATGCATCTCAATCTCAAAAGCTTCAGAAAAATAAGCATAATGTGAATATTTAGAGAAAAAAATTAAGACAAAATATCGATAATTGGTGTATCTGAATAAAGAGCACATGGTTGTTTTCCTTTTTTTTTTTTTTTTTAACATTTCTTGCAACTTTTCTGTGTATTGGAAACCTTCTAGCTCCCCTCCTTTTTTTTTTTTTTTTAGAAAGAAACAACTTTCTTCTAAGAAAGGCACCATGACTTAATACCTGAAATGGAATGATTATAGTAATAGAATTTTTAATCTGAAACGAGCTTCCTAAGATGTTGACCTTAGAGAACACATTTTTCATGTTGTACTGTCAGAGCTTTGAATATGGTACTTGGTCAGTAAAAGATGTTTGAAGATGCTGAAAGAATAAAGGAATGGAGAACTGCTCTTAGAGACAATATCCAGAAATGGCAACAGCAGCTACTACTAGGTGGCAGAATCGTTTTTTCTTTCCTGGAATAAGTAGTTTGTATAGATACAATTTTATAATACTGTATCTAACTCTACTGAATAAACAATAAAGGTAACATTATGATGGCAGGAAGGTAACAGGCTCAAGCTTTCGCATCCATGGTCACTGCTAAAGGATCCTTGGTGTCCATGATGGATTCAGATATTTAGAAAGAGAAAAATGGTGTTCAGGTCTAAGTAAAATTGTCGGGATAGGGATTTCAGGCTGTGTAGCCTAACCGTGGTGCCTCTGCCACAGTGCTATGGGAGTTTGGATGAAAGCATGCTTTCTCTTTGGACCAACGAGGTAGGTGTATTTGGTAATAGGTCATACATGGAAGAAGTTAGATTCTTTCACTTCAAATTGGTAAACATAGCCCAGTGAGTGAAAAACTGGAGGGAAAAAAAAAAACGCATATTAGATCGGGAAAATTTGAAACCATGTAGATTTAAATAGAAAAAAAAAAAACAAGCCATGTGTCTTTGAATCCTTAAAATCTGTGGGCACATGATCTTCTGCTGTGTATATACAGAAAACATTTTTCTCTTTTTTTAATGTTTATTTATTTACTTTTGAGAGAGAGTGAGTGAGAGTGCGAACAGGGCAGGAGCAGAGAGAGAGGGAGACAGAGAATCCCAAGCAAGCTCTGTGTTGTCCGCACGGAGCCTGACTCAGGGTTGGAACACATGAGCCTGAGCCAAAATTGAGTCCCATGCCTAACTGACTGAGCCACCCAGGGACCCCTAGAAAATGTACATTTCTTGCCTATACATCAACAGCTTAGAGATGTCCTTTTTTCAACTTAATATCTTCAAATCTACTTTATCACTAAATCAGGGGGTTGGCATATACACAATATCTTACTAAGATTTATAGTGGGCACCTAATAAATGATTAAGAAACAATGAATCCTCAGATAGCTACAATACTACTTTTCCTTTCCTAGAGGAGCAACACAGATAAACATGTATTTCTCTGAGTAATCTAAATAAAAAATACGACTTTATTCTTCCTGTTTACAGAAAATTCCTCTGTAAGTAATTGCCATGTTTTCCATTTCAGTAACTGTTCTTAATGGAATTTTAACAAGCTAAAACAAAAATTTAGCCTTTTTAAAAAATAGATCCCTCAGTGTTCAAGGTATCTGTTTATCAAAGTGGTTTTCAAAGTGATGAGTTGAATGCTAGTGAGGAAGTGACTCATGGAAACAAACCTTTTAGTGTTCAGACAGGATGTTGAAATGTGAACCTTGCTGTTGCCTTTGTATTAGCACAGAGCCAGGTGTTAAGGCTAGACTTTAAACTTTTTACAATTCTATGCATCAATGAATGGATTGGTGTGTTGAGGTTTTCACTGTTGTCTTAACTATTATTTGTACTGCATTCTGAGACCTTTGCAGGACCATCTCTAGAGGAATAAAAAGTCTGTTTTGTTGGGGGAGGGTGGAAGAGAAAGAGAAATGATTCTTTTTCTATGACACAGATTATCATTTCATTCATAGGCAAATTTTAAGTGAATGGCACTGGGTAATCACACTAATTTACCATATTACTGTTAAAATTACAGTTTTATGGGAGGAGTTTGGAAAACTCAGAGATGATTCAGAAAGAATCACAAAGTTGGGTAACGGAAGGAAAAAATCAAGTAAATGAAGTATAAGAATAAAATGTGAAAAACAGAGGGAATGTCTAATAGAATTCAAATATATATTGGCTATAAAATCCAGATGAAGGGAACTAGTTATGTTCTGCTTCCAATAAGGATAGACAAAGAGAAACTGAAACTTGTCAGGTAAGATCTGTGTTTCTCTGTAACTGGGACCAGTTACACTGAACAAAAGTAACAACAGCAGCTCAGGTCATGATCTCACAGTTCGTGAGCTTGAGCCCCGCGTCAGGCTCTCTGCTGTCAATGCAGAGCCCACTTGAGATTCCCTGTCCCCCCTCTCTCTGCCCCTCCCCTGCTCTCTCTCTCAAAAATAAATAAATTTTAAAAAATTAAAAAAAAAAAAGTAACAACAGCAAAATGAGGGCATAAACAAATTATATTTTTATTGTTTGTTTTTAATTACTCCCAAATAAGTCAGTACTTCCATGATGGCTCACCAAGGATAGAATTTCCTTCTCTTTTTGTCCTACAGCCTTTTGTGTGTACTTGTCATGTTGAAAGTCATCTTAAGGTGTAAAATAAAGCCAGACTGTAGCTATCTAAACTATATTTGAGGTCAAAAATAAGAAGAGAGGGGGAAGACTAAAAAAAAAAACAAAAGTGTATTTCAGTAAGCTCTATTCAAGTGTCTTTGCTTACGCTTACCAGACTCCCCCATTTTTTCAGGTGAAATATATGTATACATGCATAGATACATACATATATACACATATGTAAGCATGCATATACATATGTATATATCCCATATATACGTCTTTGAAATGTCAGCTTTGTATTAATTAAAAAGAAGGAAAAATAGATATTGCCATGAAGACCATGGCATCAACCACACTAAAACCTAAGTGGTGTGAATAAAAGTCCTTGAGATGGCTTGAAATAAAATGAAAGAATATATCCAAGGTATAGAGGAATAAGAGACATGGAAGAAAGGAAAAATTAGAGTTCTTCAATTTTACCTACTTCTGAACATCCTCCAACTGTTCATCATTCTGTGATTATTTGTGTGAAATTCCTGGCGGACATACAAATTACATGCACTGAAAGATCCCATTTGGCTCCAAGTATAGGTCTTTGACTCATTTTTATACAGTAATGTCATTCAAGAGGTAGGAGAAGGCTTATGATCCAAATACTCTCTATACTGACCAGCGTTTCTCTAATATTTCACCATTAGCCACTATCTAACAACAGCTGATGCTCCTATTAGCTATTCATTCTTTGAGTTTCAAAAAGCTTTCAAAATACAGATGGAGCTTCAGGAACTATTGGCCAGGCACTTGGTGAAAAAGTGAGGACTATAAAGACTCATAAAAGGTGTTCCTTGAACTCAAGAAATCTATAGGCCAGTGGGGGGTCTGAATAAATTTACAGAAAATAAAGTACAAGGTTGTAAGTGTTATACTTTTAAAAGCTTCAGGTGCTTGAAGTACAAGTGTCTGAGATAGACTTAGTAGCTTGAAACCTGAGAAAAATTTCTCTGGGAGGAGAAATACCTTAAGCAGTTATACACATTTATAATAATATTGTGGAGCAGATTTTTTGCAGTTTTAGCCTACTGGACTAAAAAGACTAACTTGGAATTTTTATAATAGTGAAAAAGTACGAAGAGCCTTGGGAGTAATGAACACAATCTAGGTAAATCAGATTAGATTAAAAAAAATTGAGGACTAATGAGATGTGGCTAAAGGTTATCTTTGTTTTTTGTTTGTTTCTGAAATACTCATAACAGTATTGTGTGTGTGTGTGTGTGTGTGTGTGTATGGGAGAAGCTAAAATTGAGTCTGTCTAGTTTCCCATTGGTTCCTACCACTAGCCTATGGAAGAATCTCTGCATTTTGATTGTCTTGGCAGTATACACGGAATAGGGTATTTGCAAAAGGTGAGCACCATCACCTTTTTAAACTCTTAGCAACTGTAGTATCCAGAAACAACATATACATCTGTGCAAAACAGTGATTCTCACATTCAGCAAGTCATATAACCCAAACCTTGAAATGTTCATGGGTCAGGACATAGGCATCCTCTCCTTTTCTCTGTCTGTCCAGCAGGGCTTAGATCTTTAATGTTTATTTTACACTGCTTACCACATAGGTAAAGAGAGGAGGGGAAAAACATTATTAGAGACATGGAGAGGATTGAAGGAGTGCCTTTTGAAGGTTCATCAACTTCTCCTAACTCTGAATCTGATACCAAGAACATATAATCATGAAATTAAGTCAAAAGGCATACTACAGTCAATGTATGTGGAATGACTTGGCCAGATTCCCATGTGGAGGAATATATTGGGACAAGTAGAAACCATACCGTTTAAAGGTAGCTTTTAAAATTAGTATATAATGATTATTTATTTTTAAATCTAAGCTTTAAAACTTACAATCTTTCAAAAGAATTTAATGTGGCTTATGGAGTTAAACTAATATAAAATTATATGTAAAAAGAGTAGAAATTATCAAAGAAAAGTAGTGAGAATATGCTATTCCACATACCCAAGATAATGATGTTGTCTCTTTTTTTGGTCCAAAATGAAAATAGCTTTTATTTTTGTTGTTATTAGAGAAATGGTACTCATTAAAATTTCACACAATATAAAAAAGCTCTAAAGAAGAAAGTGAAATTTACCAAAAGTATTAATACTAAAGATGATTATTTATATTTTACTATATAGCTTACCTTTTCTAAAAACACACATATATATACAAACAGCTTCCTATTTTATAGCCTGCTTTTTTGCTCAGTACAATGTTGTAATTATATTTTTGTGTTAATAAATAAATGTAAATGTGTATTTAATTTTAATTGCTGGATTCTGTATCATTGTATAGAAGTTTCATATACCTATATTATTCAATTCCCCGTCATATTAATTTAAATTGTTTTCAACTATTAAATATTATAATCAGACTCAGAACATTTCTGAGGATAGCCATGCAGTCAAGTATTTAATTGCAGAAATGAGAAAGCTCTGAGCTTTTTATCAACAGCATTAGCATGGCTAGAAGAGTGAGTTCTAGACTAGGCTTAAAGGAATAGTTTCCAGAATAACACCATGGAACAAGGCTACCTGGAGAATGGCTCTTTCCCATAAAGCACAAGACTGGACATCAGGAAGTAGTCCTTTGAATTCATGGAACTTCTGATATATAATCCAAACATCATGAAACTCTGGATTCAAGGAATAGAACATTGAAACTCTTGTCTCCAGAATCAGAAAGGCACTGCTGCCATCTCATCTTGGTCCCAGGAAAATTCTCCTGAGCTGTGATTCAGGTATCAAGAAACTCAGGCAGAGATTACACAGATCCAGAGTTTTGCCATACTCTTAAGATTTGCACTGGCAAAGTGGATGTCCTAAGACTTGACTCCTATAAAATTACTGATTGGTCCCTAGGCTACTGTCACAAAAAACCACAGCGCTCCCACACTGCCAACAGAAAATGGAAGAAACTGTTAACATGGCCTCCACACGAATCCTGGCTTCCCAATCTCGAAGGAGTATGCCTGGGTAAATGGACCCTTGACCCTGGCACATTAGGATGTCTAGCTTCAATGAGTCCTTGTGATAATGTGTGTTTAAGCTTTCCTGATTCCACAGTAAAGGAAGGTCAAGAAAAGGGTGGAATGGAGGCTGAGTCATTCTACTATAGTCACTAAAATTACCTGGTTAAAAAGAGCTGCTCAGGAGATAGGCAGAATAATTTCAACACCACTGTTATTTTGACACCGATCAAGTTCTTTAACTTCTGTCATCCTGAGATTCCTCAAGTATAAAACTGGAATAATAATAAAAATAACTTGTAGTGTTTTATGATGATTAAGTTAGATGACTTACATATGAAATAATTTTGCCATAATTATATTTGCCATTATTATAATTTTAGGGCATCCTTTGCAAGCTTGCGTTACTATTTCTTTAGGATAAATTTCTGTAAGTAGAATTTATGACTAATGGACATTCTCATTTATGTATTACAGTAAGATGGCAAATGTAAAAAATAGCCAGATTTACACTGCTGCCAGCAAATTGTAAGGGTGATTATTTCTCAACAACATTTCCTAGAGAGGCTATCATATTTTTGTTCATATTTGCAATACTTGGAGTGCCTACCTGGCTTAGTCATTTGAACGTCTGACTCTTGATTTCTGCAATATCATGATCCCAAGGTCACAGGATTAGCCCCGTGTTGGACTTTGCACTGGGCATGGAGCCTTTCTCTCTCTCTCTCTCTCTCTCTCTCTCTCCTCCTGCTCTGCTCATATGTATGCACTCACTCTTTCTCAAAAAATAAAAATAAAAGTAAATTTGCAATACTTAATTAATGAGGATAATCAAATTTTAGTAAATAAAATGATTACATTTCTCTCTACTAGAAATTGTATATTCCTTTTGTTAATTTTCTATTGAGCTGTTTATATACTTATTTATATAACAAATTTCTCGTAGATATGGACATGCTCACTACAAAGCAAGTATTTTAACATTTTGTCATTTATGTTATAAACATTTTCTTTTTCCCCAGATTAATTGATAATTGACAAATATATGTATTTAAAGTATACAACGGGATGATTTGATAGATGTGTACATTATCAAATGTTTACAGCAGTCGGGTTACATTTACCACCTTACATAGTCACCTTTTGTGTGTGTGTGGGGGGGGGTGGGAATGCTTAAGATCTACTCTATTAGCAAATTTTAAATACACAATTCAGTTACTAACTATAGTCACCATGCTCTATAGTGGTCAGATTACAGTATCATATGGTAGTTCCATTATTAATTTTTTGAGGAAATTTCACTGTTTTCCATAGTGACTGCACCAATTTACATTCCTACCAACAATGTATAATATAAGATTTCTCCTTTCTTTATACTTTCACCAATATCTGTCTTTTGTCTTTTTTATAATAGCCATTCTGAGAGGTGCAAGGTGATATTTCATTGTGTTTTTGATTTTCACTTCCTTGATAATTAGTGATACCAAGCACCTTTTCATATAACTTTGCTTATTTGTGTATATAATCAAAATCATAAATATTTTATTCTGATATAATATTATAATGCATAGTGAATATATTTCAAAATAGAAAATAAAACCTTGAGATTCAACACATGTATAAATAATACTCTTAAGATCCCTCCCCAAACCATTTTGGATCCCAACACCCACAGAGGTGCCCTGTTCTCCTGGGGATTGCTACTCTAGATCCCTTTTCTATTCCCTGTGGTATTGCCTTGGAGGAGACAGAAGAAATCAAGCAAAGTTGTATTTTTCTTTCCCTCATGTTACAAGGGATTTTAGGTTTTTAAAACTCGGCAACAGCCGTGTGTTTAGTATTTTTGTTCTGAGAATAAAGAAAGAGGCTAATTCTGATGCTAAAATAGATGATATCTGTCCAAGCACAGAATCAACTGGCCAAATGATCCATGCTATTGCAGAAGAAATACTGAGACAGGTTGGGCATCCTTGTCACACAGCTCTGGAGCTCAGAATCATCACTATAATGATGTTAATTTAGAATCTTCTTGGTCATAACAATACTATGTTACATGAAGCACTATTGAAATGTTAAGGTTGGTAAAACTCAGTGCTTTGAGATGCTGTATCTCCCTTAGTACAGTCTCCCACATAGCCCCACTGATGAATATCACAATTAGCCCTGAAAGAAGAATCATAAGAAAGATACTGATGCATTCTGCCAAAAAGATACCTTCCAGGGACTTTAAAAATTTTGTGCTTTTCGCTTTATTCATTGTAACACCTTATTTTTGAGACCAGTCCTATAATTAAATTTCCAGAGCTTAAATAATTGGAGACTTTGAAAATGGAAATAAATACATGAAAATTTTAAATAGTCTATCTTTACAGTGTAAATTCCCATCATAATTTTGAGTTTAAAAACAATTGTACTGTAGACATCAAGTTCATTTTTTTTTGTTTTTCTTTTCTTTTAAGCTTTGACTTGAATTCTGATTAACGTATAGTGTTATATCAGTTTCAGGTATGCAATAGTGATTCAACAGTTCCATACATCACCTGGTGCTCATCATGACAAGTGTACTTCTTAATCTCCATCTTCTATTCTCTGCATCCCCCCACCTACCTCCCCTCTGGTAACCATCACTTTGTTTTCAAGTTCATTTTTAAGTAATGACCTAGAAATATCTGAACTACAAGCAAATATAGTTTATTTAATTATAAAAAAAATCTTGAATGAATATTTGGTGCAGGAGAGACCAAGAACAATTTGTCTTCTGCAGCTTCAATTGTTATGTTTTACAACTTTAATCCCAGTTCGTTTTCTCTAGCCATTTCTTCTAGATTCCCTTCTTGCTTGCTTTCTTATTTTCCCTTCCTTCTCAGATTGGTATTTAAATACATACTTAGGTATTTGGACAGAGGTAGGTTTAGGGATGATAAGTAAAATTAAAATTAAAACTGACGTGTCAAAAGGTCTTAAAAAAATTTAGCCAAAATCCCATTTTTTGTAAATGGCAAAATGAGCTTTGGAGAAGATAATTCTTTTGTATCTGTCTGTATATATATGTGTGTATTTTCCCCCTGAGTTAAGAAAAGCAGTAAAGGAACCAAGGCTAGTGTTAAATATTGTTAATTATTCATTAAATAGTGTTATATATAAAAATTCAATGCTACTGAGAAATTAAATTGAGAAAAAGAAACGAGATAAATATAAAGCTATATATACTTTCAGAATAGCCTATCTTACATTATATCTTATCTATTATCCATTTATCTGTATCTTGTATACTATACGTTGTATTTTATGTTCTATTTTGCAGAGCTCAACCTTATGGTACCAAGACTACTTTTACTCCGAAACACTACTCAAGAGACATTGAATCCATGAATATAGTCTTACTTCCTATTGTCGACTTTTGTTTACTTAATTACTAGAATATTGATATTAACACGCTTGAAAATTACAGCTCTTTCATATATTATTTACCTTTGATAACAAAATAGTTGGGTAATATTGTCCCTATTTTAGAGATGAGGAAACTAAAATGTGCAAAACACATGAGGTACAGACTTAACACGGAAAGTGAGAACACCTCTGCTTAGACCAGAACGTCCACTCTTCCCTGCTATCTCCCATTTTCTCTAGAAAACTAACCTAAACTAGACATCTTTTCTCTCTAAGGCCTCCTAGTTTTTGCTTCCTACTAAAAAAAGACCTTATTATTTTTTTTTACTTTGTGTTTTACTTTTTGTCTGTCTCGAGATTGAGCATTTGGGATGCTCATTTGTCAGATAATAAAAAGACAGTAATTGCAATTCTTAATTGAATGAAGGATAAGTCTCCTTCTCTAGCTTTTCCACAGCTAAAGCTTCAACTGTGAATTATAGGGAAAATTGTCATACCACTTGTTTCCAAAGACACTTCAGAAGAGACTGTCACATAGGAGTCTGCTTTATCACTTTATCACTTAGGAGGTGGAAGAGTGTGTCATTGGTGAAGTAAGTGCTTAGGTTGTGGACTGCCATTGGTTTTAAGATGAAAAATCCCATTTTTCTGTTTCATCCTCATGTTATAAGGGAATTAGATGTCAAGGCTGGTCGTTAAACCATGCTGAGCATTACTAATTTAGTAAGGCTGTTATTTGCTGCACACCAAGACAGGTAATTAGGAACACTTCCATGAGTAATTTTGAAATGTGACAACTCACTAGGTAATCATCGCCAGTGTATCTTTGGTCTCTGAAAATGCCAAAGAATACCTTTGAAATGCTCAGTGTTACCCACTTACATAGGCTGAGGACATGGCTTAATTATCTGTGACTTGAAATTATACCATGCTCAGTCAAACTGAACACTTGATATATGTACTGGAATCCAAGCTGCTCAGCATTTCTGGGGATTGCTAGACCCAAAAACACTAGTCTACATCTGAGCTTTAAGTGTGTAAGCCTGTTTTGCCTTTCTAACAAATTTACTACATATGCTACCTATGCCTTATTATTTTCTGTCCTTCCTTGAAAACCTAAGTGAATAAATGAAGGCTAGAGTCTGGAGAGTGCCCTAACGAACTTCTGTGATTATTTTGAAGTGTTTTTCAGGTTTCTTCACCACTATTCCCAAATATTCTGTGATATTTCAACCTCTGTGCCCCTTTCCTTTTTTTCTTCTTCTTTCAGAAAACACATATTTCTTGAGATCTCCAAGAATCTTCACAAGTCTTACTTTCTCTGTAAATCTGTCTGATACTTCTCCAAACCTGACATGATGGCCTGCCCTTCTTGGCTGTTGGCCGGTACTTACTCTAAACTCCCAAAGCAGTGGCACTTAGTGTTATCATGATTCACTGAGGTTTGTTGGTTTTTATGTTCCTCTTTCCACTAGAATGTTGGGTCCCTGTGGCTTGGAGATCCCTTAATAATCTTTGTTCCCAATGTCTAGCACAGTGTCAACGTACAGAAAATGTTCAATTAATGTTAACTTGAAGTAACAACAGACGCACTTCACCCTTTTGGTGACCCTCCCACTTAAGAATTATTATTCTTTTATATGATTTCAGTCATTTAAAATTTATTCTGACTTGTTTTATGGCCTCCCTTAGAGTCTATTCTGTAGAATGTTCCAGGTACCCAGAGAAGTATGTGTATTCTGCTGTCGTTGGGTAGAATGTTCTGTAGATGTCTGTTAGGACTAACTTGTATATAATGTTCCAATCTTCTATTTCCCTGGTGATCTTCTGTCTAGATGTTCTATTCTTTATTGAAAATGAGGTATTGAAGACCAACTGTTGTTGTAGAATTTTCTATTTCTCCAATCAGTTCTGTTAGTTTTTACTTTGTGTATCATGCTCTTAATGCAGTGAAATGAAAGTAGAAATCAATAACAGAAAAAAGTTGTGAAATCCATAATTATGTGAAAATGAAGCAGCACATCTTAAATACTACATGCCTCAGAAAAACTCACAAGGGAAATTAGCAAATAATGTGAGAAGAATTAAAACAGAAACACAGCACACTAAAACTTATGGAATGTGACTGAAGTAGATCAGATCGAAATATGTTTTTTTAAAATTTCATTATTGATTTGTGAGTGTGTCTGACATAAAAAAGTATGTGTGTGCATATGTGTGTGTGTGCATGTGTAAGACCAAATGACACAATAGTGTGTACAAGATTCCATTGTATTTTTTTAAGTTATTGTCATGAAATTTATATCCTAGAGGGGGAGACCTAGAGAAACAAAATAAACAAGAAAATAATGAAACATTTCTTATTCCCATTTTACAGATAGGAAATCATGATTTAGAGACTGTAAGTGAATACCCCAAGTTCATATAGCTAGGAGACAATTTGCTTTGAATCCATCTGGTCAGCATCTTTCCTAAAAAAGACAGTCAAGGTAAGGGTGAGTACAGCAGAGATCAAAGGAGTGGGGAATTAATGACAGTTTTTCTAGGACTCAAAGATTTTAGAATGAATGTGTGGGGAAAATCTGTTCTTCAGGCATAGTTAATCTTAGAAGATAATCTATTTCAAGTTATGGCATTTTTGCCATTTTGCAGTGGTATTTTTGTAGAACATAAAAATGTCTATTTCAGTGCCATGTGAGCATAACTTTATATAGAATGTGCAAGTATGGGATGAGGAAGGATATGCTGGCTGCTTTAGCACTGCAGTGGAGATATGCTCTGAATATGATGCCTGTCCTCATAGATTAAAGGTGAAAACAAAACTCTTTGTGCAGCAAGGAGAAAATACAGGGAGTGTCTCTTAGCTGCACCTGCCCACACAGGTAGTTGTATCCACCACCTGTTGTTGCATTTATATCTGCCACCCACTGCTGGTGTTTCCTGCTGAGGTCCGGAAACCTGGAAAGAGCCATAATTATTCTCTTGTCTAGACTCTTCTCACCCAGTACCTCTATGAGAGATTTAACCCTGACGAAATGTTGATGACAGGAGACACGGAAGCAAATGACACAGGGAAAAGATTTTTACTGTCCCTCCAGCATGAGAACGCAGCTGATAGCAATGTATATACTTCAGACTTGGCTTTGAACCCTAGCACTCTGCCTCACTTTGTGATTAGGGGTATATTGCAGAAGCCAAGTCACAGCCTCAGTGACTTACTTGGTAAAATGGGAGAAGAATGGTTACTGATACTTGCGGTATTCAACAAATAGCCTCTCTGTTTAGTACTAAATCTAGGACTTGGACCCTCCCTGTTTACTCAGTAGAAAGATTAGCTTTCGCTGAATCAATGGCCAAATACTTACAACTCAGAATATTTTTCTTCCTGGTCACATTATGTAAGTCAAAAGAAGCATGCATTTCTTATAGTGCCAGTCTTCAGGTATATTCATGAATAGTAGTAACCACTGTTCTTTTTTTCCTTCATCCTTATTAAAGCTTCCTTAATATTTTATTTATTTATTTATTTAAATGTTTGTTTATTTTTGAGAGAGAGTATAAGTGGGGGAGGGGCAGAGAGAGAGGAGGACAGAGGATCTGAAGCTGGCTCTGCACTGACAGCAGTGAGCCCAGTGTGAGACTTGAACTCAGGAACTGTGACATCATGACCTGAGCCAAAGTTGGATGCTCAACCCACTGAGCCACCCAAGCCCTCCCTTAATACTCCTTTTTTTAAAAGTTTATTTTTGAGAGAAGGAGAGGTAGAGTGCAAGCAGAGAAAGGAAGACACAGACTCCAAAGTAGGCTCCAGGCTCTGAGCTGACAGAGCCCACCGTGGGGCTTGAACTCATGAGCTGTGAGATCAGGACCTGAGCCAAAGTTGGATGCTTAACCAACTGAGCCACCCAGCTGCCCCCCTTAATATATTTTTAACTACATATTGATTGGATGTTGAGAAGATTATGCTAATAACATAGATGCTATAATGGTATTGTCACTGGTGTCATTTCAGTTAGGAACTTTTAACAAAGGACAGCTGGATGATACAATTTGGGGGCCCCTTCCCTGCCTCACAATGAAAAGTACAATTTTTAAGTCATTTTCACATTTTGAAGAGTCATATAATGTTTCATCTGGCTAAAGAATTACACTGTGTTAAACAGTTTGAAAGTTGTAAACCTTTAAAAGTTTTTTTAGCCTAATTTTATAGATAGTTGAAACCCACTAAGCAGATGTGATTTTGAACAGGTTTCCCAGTGTTTTAATATGAAAGGAAGAGAGTCTGTTTTTCTCCTGTCCCTCTCCTTGTCCTTGTGAATGAAGAACCTAAATGGATGTTGACTAAATAAATAAGAAAAGGAAAGAAAAGAAAGAAGATGAAAAGAAGAGAAAAACATTGAAAGCAAAATTAAATCACTTGCTGGTTAGTGTCCTGGGGCTACCAAGACAAAGTACCACAAGGGAATGATTTAAAACAATAGAAATGTATTTTCTTACAGTCCTGGAGGCTAGAAGGGTGAAATCAAGGTTTTGGCAGCATTGCGCTCTCTCCAAAGCCTCTAGGGGAGGGTGCTTCTTCCTTGTCTCTACCAGCTTCTGTTAGTCCCAGATGTTCCTTGGCTTGTAGGTACCTTACTCCAGTCTCTGCCTCCCTCTTCACGTGGCCTTCTTCCTGTGCCTCTATGTTTACATCATCTTCCCTCTTACAAGGACACCAGCCATATTGGATTATGACCCATCTCATTCCAGTATGTTTTCTTCTTCACTTAACTAATTATATCTATAATGACCTTATTGCAAAATAAAGTCACATTCTGTGTCTCCAGGGTTAGGACTTGAACATACCTTGTTGAGGGACACAATTCAATCCATACCTCTAGTTGTTTTGGAAAGTCAAAGTAGGTTCTGTGGAGAAAACATTAAGCTTCAACTGGTGAGCACAGATAGTGTCAGCCACAACATAGGCTTAGGACCGGCTTTCCTGGAAGACAAAATAGCCTGCAGGAGAATTGAAGTGAGTCAAAGCCCGAGAATCTCCTCACCCAAATTCCCTTTACAGATCGCCAGTGAGGACACCATTAGAAATATGCTTGTTGAATAAATTTTTCTATTCATTACAATTCACATATCCCTTGACAAAATAATGCTTTGAACTGTTTCTTTTTTTTTTTTATACTATATGAATAAATGGGTTTGTCAGCCTTTTCCCTGAAGGCAAATTTTGAGTTTCTGATGTAGAGGGTATTAGAGCAGTGGATAACTACCAACTTATTTATTTTTATTTTATTAAAAAAAATTTTTTTTGGAAAAAAAAAAGAAAAAAATTTTTTTTGGATAACTGATTTAAATAGAAGTCAAGACTACCATAACAGAAACTTAGAATGTGTTGAATCAGGGGTAGGGGAAGAGCAACTCTTCATAACTCCTCACTAGAGCACAAAGGTACTCCATGAATAGTTAGAGGAGAACACAGTAATTCTGCATTTCCTGTTAAATTTTGAAAGCACGACAGTAAGAATATATAGATGTCCTGTGTTTAGTTAAGACTGGGGGGAAAGGGAAAACAACTTATTCTTCCTTCCTCTACCAGATGCCTCAAATTATTATGCTGAATGAGTGCTATCAAATTCCAATTTTCATATTAGTTTGCTCCCTGAATTACACTGTCAGGCTGGGTTTTTGTTTTCTGTTTCTTAAAGAAAGTGTGAGTGCGGGAAGGGAAAGAGAAACTTAAGCGGACTCCACACCCAATGCAGAGCCAGATCTCGCAACCAAGAGACCATGACCTGAGCCAAAATCCAGTCCGAGGCTTAACAGACTGAGCCACCCAGGCATCCCTGTGAGGCTGGTTTTACTCTTCATCTGTTTGCTGTTTTTTCCTCGTTCTTCTGTATCTCCTGAAAGTTACACATCTAAAAGAGCATCTAAAGAAAATGAAAATGCACCACACAGATGGATTAAGATTGATTGGCTGGACAATAAAATATACTCTTAAACATGCCTATTTCTTATAAGAATATTTTCTTAAAATTGTATGTTATTTTTAAAGCTGCAAATGGATTTTTTAAAAAGCTTAAATAATAGCACACTTAGTGGAAATATGATTTTAAAAAGTACCACAGGGGCACCTGGATGGCTCAGTTGGTTAAGCATCTGATTCTTGGTTTTGGCTCAGATCATGATCTTGTGGTTGAGGAGTTTGAACCCCACATTGGGTTCTGCACTGACAGTACTTGGAATTTTCTCTCTCCCTCCCTCTCTCTGCCCCTCCCTGACTTGGGTGCATTTTCTCTCTTTCTCTCTCTCACAAAATAAATCTACTTAAAAAAATTCCCACAGATATGTTTTGTCAGTATAGATAAATCTTTATTTTACAAAATGTAAATGAGTCAGTTTATCACCATGGTATATAGATGTCAACTCTTCAATCACACTGGTCTTTTCCTTGAAACAAAAATAGATTGGGCCAGCACTTGAGACTAGTTCTTTACATATCTTACAAAAGGCAGTAAACACATATGGCCCTCTGACTATTGGCCCAATTGGATGTTTTTAAATCTGCATTGGTAAGTTTTTGATAAAAGAATAAGAAGAAGACAATTGTATCAGGCATATCTGTGCCTTTGTGTTGCACACAGTCCTGTGTTTTCACAGTGGAAAATAGATCCCAACTTCTAAGGGAACACCCTGTTGAACAGATAAGAGGTTTCTGCACTAACTAGGGAGCAGATTCTCCATGAGCTCAAGACCTGGAAACCATGTGTTTCATAGCGGAATTAGTTGAGTTGATGCCAAAAAGTGATACCCTCAGCTGGGGCCAGAAAGAACTTTTGTCATGTGTTTGTGGCCTGCTTCTTTCTCCCTGTAACCTCCTTTCTCATACACATCAGGCAGTGGGTCTGTTTTGAGTGCATTCTTTTTGAAGTCAGTGTTCAGAGCTTTTGAGTCAGCTTGTGAAAGGCCATTAATTCTTCGTTTCCATGAGGTTTATATTCACTACCCACTAGAAACGATGTAGAAAGTGGAGTTTTACTTTCACATTTGTCACTGAAAAAAAGTCACAATAGGACATAAAAGGATGTGGAGTTTGTGATATTGGCATCTCAGTCAACACTGTCTGCTGCATGAGGTTTTTATCACCACTGGGAGTGAAAGAGCACAAAGTCTTCCTTGTAGCACAAAATGAATGCTGCTCTGTGGTTTAAAGAAACCATGAAACCCCTTCTCATAACAGGAGGAAAAAAAAAAAAAGGTCCCCCTTGGATGAAACCGAATGGTGACAAATGAAGAAACAACACTAGAAATAAAATGGTCCAGTGGGGAACTCAGGGGGTTACCTTTTCTTTGAGAATTAGCCAAGACTGCTTACCACATAAACCTACCTCCGTGAGCTTTAAAAACTCTCTCAATCTAATAAACGTCAGCATAGCCCTGTCCAGTCGCCATTGTGATTCAGCCCTATGTTGTTTTTCATTGGTTCTGCACTAACACTTTATGTGTGTGCTTTGGAGGTAGGGATGGTTATGGGGGTAATGGTTATATTGTAAATGTTTCAAATCTTTCATTGCTGCCTAAACTTCTTTGTTCCTAGCATTTTGTTCTTCCAAAACATCATGGTTTCTGAAGATCCCATGGCACTGCACTTGCCATTTTTTTCTATGCAGAATATCCTACTATTTATCACACATATATCAACATGGCACACTTTACCCATCCTCAAAACTGGTTTCTTTGCCAAATGTTTCACATCTGACCTATTTGATTGTTCCAACTTGTGGACAGAAGTTAGGAAGTTATATTGAGCTCTGTTTTTACTCTTATCACATTACATTATAGTTTGTGAATTCTTTAAAAATTCAAGAAATATTTCATTTATCTTTATATCACTGATCCATAGCACAGTATCTGGCAAGGAGTAGATACTCACATTATTCAATTGAACTGAGTCAGTGAATGAAGGGTGGATGTTGGGATAAGCCAATGGACACATACTGCAAGACTGTTATCAAATTCCCGAAGGGTAGTACTGACTGGTCTTCTGTCCCATGTGGTCATTTGTCCATTTATTTGTGTTTCATTAATGTGTTTCTTTGGCAAATATTTCTTGAGGCTCCACTCTGTCCAGAGATTATAATGGACACTGGGAATATATCAATGCCAGAGACAATTTTTGCTCTCAAATTACTGAAAGATAACCAGGCTCATGGTTTATCTTTGTTTGGAGACTTTTCCCTCTTTAATCAGAGAAAATACAAGTACACCACAAAAGGTAGTATTCAGCATTACAGCCAGTGTTCCAGTCTATAAATACCTCTAGCTGAAAGCATGACAAAGACTCCACTGCTGATATTACCCAACTGAGCCAAAAAGTGAGCTTCACAGCCTCAAAGCCACCTTTGTTATTTACTAATTGCTTCTAACCTTCCAGGCTGTGCATTCCTGCTACATTACTCCTCTTTGATTTATAGTGTTCATCCATGTTTCTTTGTTATAGGTAATGGTCGGTTAGAAAGGGGGCTGTGCACACTTTGTCTCTTCACTTGCTTATGAAAATAACATGTTGCATTTTCAAAAGCTCTTTATCCAAGGACAATTTTTAGGTAACAATCATAGTCATAAACACCATGCAAATACCCATAGTCACAGACACAGATATATATCATGAAAACAACTAATAGTCATTTATTCTATTTTTTGCAATGAATTTAATAGTTTTGAGTTCTAAAATAATGCATGCCTTATGAACATACCTAAGATTAACACTATTAGAAGAAAAAAATCTATTTGTGGAAATCAGACTTTTAATATCCCTGCAGTAATGCATGTGATCTTGTTACAGTGTCTGACAAGGGAAGGAAGATTTAAGATAGACTGCAGTTACCTGCACACCCCTTCTCCTGGCAAATTAATGAATTATATTGACTGAGAGGGTACCTTTCATTTCTTTTTAGTGGTGGAACACATTTTCATCCTCATTCACATTAATCATTATATTTTCTAAGTTAAATATATTATTTCATTAAAAAGAAAAACGCAAGCTTTTCTTCCTAATTTTTATGGCAGATGTGTCTTCAATTAGAAGCATAGATTTAAATTGTCAGTTTATGTGGGAATTGCCCCTTTAAATTTTTTCCTGTTTTTCTCACCAGTCATTGTCTTACCTTCTCCCCATCTACTTACTAGTGCAGTTTTGTTATAAATACATTAGACAGTTGAGATAAGTAAGGTGCAGGGAAATATTCATTTGGCATTGCCTGTCAATACTGGTGGGCAGAGGCAGGAATATGGGAATAGCATGTAAATTATTTAAACTATTCTACTTTTTCAGTGTCCTGCATTATGATGCTTCCTGGGAAGGTGATTTTAACTGGTATTTTCATGAGTTAAAAGTAAAAGTTTGGTAAATATTAAAATTGTTTTTCTTTTTTTAAATTTGAGGATATAGCCTTGTAGAAGTTTTTCAAATTAACAAAAATGTAAAGCACTTTTTTTATTAATAATATAAATTCTGCTTTGTTTCTAGCCACAGTCTCATTGCCCAATAGAAGTGAAAGGGTTATAATATATGTATTATATATATATTTGGCTATTGCTCTCTGGTGAATTGTGACCCCAATTCCCACATGGAATGACTGTTTTAATTAGAAAATCAGTTAGCAAATATTAATTTAATAGTTAAGGGCAATACTATGAATGGGGCGCCTGGGTGGCTTAGTCGGTTAAGCGTCCGACTTTTGCTTAGGTCATGATCTCGCGATTCGTGGGTTCGAGCCCCGCATCGGGCTCTGTGCTGACTGCCAGCCCAGAGCCTGGAGCCTATTTCAGAGTCTGTATCTCCCTCTCTCTCTGACCCTCCCCTGCTCACGCTGTCTCTCTCTCTCCTAGAAATAAATAAAAATATTAAAAAAAATACTATGAAGAAATTTGAAATTATAGATGTTTTTCCTTTTGCTCAAGAGCTTTTGCATAAAATCAAGGAGATACTTAAGAAATGCTAAAGATGCTTTGCTTTTGCCTGAAGTGTGTTTTCCCTGTTGTTGAATTCTTCCCCACAATGTCACCTCCTCCAGGAAGCATTACTGGACATCTCTGTCTATGTTAGATGCTTTACATCTACGTTCCCATAGGAAGGAAAGGGGTAGTCGCTACTGAGTCAAGGTCTAAAACAATCCAAACTGGGAAAGAGCAGTTTGGCTTCGATATTTAGGAAATTTTTCTTGGAGGAGGTGCCATTTATGTTGAAACCTGAGGGGTTGTTAAAGTTGGTTTTGTAGAAAGGAGATGGAAGGATATTTAGTGATTTTCAGTAAAATTTCAAAGAAAAATAAAAAGGAATAAGTGTACACATTTCTACTTCATTAAGAAAGAATAAAATATTATATGATGGGACAATTGAATAATCACAGGAAAAATAAATTCCATTACTTCACACTAACCACAATTAGTTTCTTACTTCATTTCCTTACTTCACAATTCCAGGTAAATTAAAGACAAGAGAAATCAAAGCAAAACTGCTTTTAAAAAACTATTAGGTAAAAATATCAGAAGATCGTGTTATCAACTTGGTTAAATAAGAAAATTTTTTTAAATCACAAAAATAAAAATTATTAAAGAGAAGATTAATAAACTTACCATCAAAACTTTTAGAATACCAAATAAAACCAGTATAAACAAAGTTAAATCACACAATAGCCTGGAAGAAATTGATAACAACCTACATAACAGGTAACACAATTACACCCAGAATATAAAAATACCTGCCATTCGATATGAAACAAACAAAAAAACTATCACTTTGAAAAAATATGCAAAAGCTTATAGGCAGAAAGGTTCACAGAAGAAGATAATAATTGCCTTGTAAATATATACAACGATGCCCAGTGTTTTTCTCAAAGGTTTTTTTGTTTTGTTTTGTTTGTTTTTGGTTTGTTTTTGTTTTTGTTTGAGAAAAACATAGAATTCAGGAGAGCATGGGAGGGGGGTGTCAGCATGTAGACTGATGTAGAGCTTGAACTCAGGAATGGTGAAAACATGACCTGAGCTGCAATGAACACTTAACCAACTAAGCCACCTAGATGCCTATATGTCAAATGATTTTTTAACCAAAATTAGAAAAATGACGTATTTTCTATTGTAAGTAGAAACTATTAGGGGCGCCTGGGTGGCTTAGTCGGTTAAGCGTCTGACTTTCGCTTAGGTCATGATCTCGCCGTAGTGGGTTCGAGCCCCGCGTCGGGCTCTGTGCTGACTGCCAGCTCAGAGCCTGGAGCCTATTTCAGAGTCTGTATCTTCCTCTCTCTCTGACCCTCCCCTGCTCACGCTGTCTCTCTCTCTCTCCTAGAAATAAATAAAATTTAAAAAAAAAGAAAGAAACTATTGGACAATAGTCAAAATGTTTTGTACTATCAAAGTTTGGAAAGGTCATGGGAAATTGGGCGCCATCAATTACAACTGGGTACTGTGAGCTGGTTTTGCTCTTTGTAGGTGAGTTAAGTAGTAAAGTGAACATCTTTCATATTCATGGTTACCAGTCATGTTTGAATAGCCTTACCGCATTTAGGGATATTTCAACATTATGTATTCTACTTTCTTTACCTAGAACTTACACAATAATGAAGGCTCTGACTTCCAGCCTCACTTTTATGTTGAGCACAGACATGTGACCCCAGTGCCATCAGTCAGAACCACTGTTATCAAACTTGTATTGGGAAGTGAGCAATGCAGATAAAAAAGGCTGGGCATTGGAGTTTCCATTTTCTTTCTCTCTCCCTTAGTCACTTTCTTGCTCTGGCTCTCTCACTCTCTCCATGTTCAAGTGGCAGCAGAGGCTTCTCCTTTCAGGGAAGATAATGGCAGCCTGGAAAGATACACTGAGGCTACGTGGATAAGTTTCAGGGGCAGAATTGGTGTCAGTAGGTTCCCCCAGTGCTCCCTGGGGCTGCTGTGGTGGTTGTGGGTTTACTGTGAAGCAAGTTCTGCAGCGCCACTTGGGACATGGTTTCTGGAAGCACAGACTCAATTCAGGAAGATCTCCAGGGCATTCAGCAACCTTGTGACGCTCCCAATATCCTTAATTTTTTTTTTTCTTTCTGTTCTACCAGCCAGTCAGCTTCTGTAGTGTTTAGTCAAAAACTTTCATTGATAGAAATTTTATGGAAAATTAAAATAGAAAGGAAGAGAGGAAGGGGGAAAGAAAAATGTGCTGCCTTATGTTCTAATAATAATAAAATATACCATAGCACATAGCTTAAGACATTCTGACCATAAGTACACTGTAATAATGAAGAAAAAGGTGGAGGGGGTGAGGAATTCCTTTTAATTGGGAAATAGATAATAAGATGTGGTAGAGTCATATTAACTAAACATGTATTTATTAAAACTAATTTATATAAAACATACATTACAAAAACACAAGTCTCTATATCTTTTATTTTTAGATGAATATCTATCTACTTCATTTAAATCTAAGGGGAGATAGAATTAAAGGAAAGCAGTAAAAGTGGGTAATGAGAAATTAAAACTCCAGCCTCATTTATACTGTATCACTCAAAGGAAAATGTATTCTTGTCTTTCTAATAAGTTAAAAATAAGTTTAAAAACCAGTATCTATGAAATTTTTCAAAGAAATATGAATATAAAATAAAAAATAGAACTGATTCCAAACAAGTACATATGAATCAATAAGTGAAATTTCCAGCTTTAGTGTTTTAATAATGAGTTACAAATATATGGAAATGTCTTCCATCTCCAAAAGTCACACTATCTGACAGGAACTTTTGAAAGACTTTTGAAGGGAATTAACTTATATGGTCTCAAAATTTGGAATGGTACAGAGTCCTAAATATTTCAAAATTTATGAAATATGCTAACAAATGAGATTAGAAATTTGAAGATCTTTTGTACCAAAATAGCTTCTCCTTTGCAGGTGTGTTTCTTTTAGGATCAAGATTAAGACATATTACTATGTGAAGATGAGGTTTTCTCCCTGTTCCCAGAAGATGTCAGTTCCTACAATAATCAAGTCTGGAGTTAAATTTACTTTTTTAAAATGAGGTTTTCAAATTATAAAGCAGATTATAACCATGCCCCAGAGCCATCTTCTTTTTATTGCATTATTCTTACATAGAAGCCATCGTGATTTGGATGGCAGAGATTAGCTTGAGTAGGTGGTACTGAGTTAATTCATATCCTGGTTGCCCTGGGAGACCTAAATTTAAGCTGCCTATTCTTTCCCAGGACAAGAAATAAAAATGAGTCGAGTGCCATTTTCCTAGTGCTGTGCATTTCAGAACCTAGGTTTTGTCTCATTTCTTCTCTTAGAGCTACCATTTATTTACATTTTCTCTACAAGGAAGGTTTTACACTGCCAACTTTGGTTGAACACCAGGGAAACCGAAAGGATTTATTGAACATATAACTGGAGTTTATGCATTAAATGAATGAATGGATCCATGAATAAATTGAATGGTGAGTTCGAGTTCATTCATTCACTTGTAAGTCATTCAAAGACAGCACATTTAAAAATCATCAAGTGAGACAAAATCATATTGGGAGACTGCTTACCAAGATAGTAAAGGTCCTTAAAGTAGGAAGCGTATCTTTATGTCAGTGATCCTCCTGAGGATGTTTCCTTGGAGAAACATTTGTTGAGTGATTTCCCTGTGGCAGACATCATACCAGGCATTTACAAAAATGAATACATCATTGTCATCACTCCCAGTGAGAACTTGCACTCTGGTGTAGTCAGATGTATACACTGATTTTTTTTAAAAAAACAAAATCAGAGCCAAGTGGGGTAATTCTTTATATCCTCTAGAATATCAGTAATGGAGCTCTGCTCTATACTTTTTTAAAAGTGCTTAATAAATAGTACTTCAGTGAATTGATGTTCATTATAAATACCAAAGACTTATTACCTGATGTCCTTCTCTCTCAATGACTTTGGTATAAGGCAACTGACAAAAACAAAGGCAGGTCCATGGTTTTTTCATGCCGTTCACTGCTGTAATAGGGCAGAGGGGTTAAAGCTAGAAACTACCCATATCAGAATTGATTAAAATCAACAACACACTTGGTGCCTAAATTACTTTCTGTGGCTACCTAAAGGGAAACCTCTTCTGCTCTTCTACAGCCTCTGATTAAGAAAAGGGGAAAGACAAGAAACATAGTCAAAAGCTGCCTGACCTTTTGTACAGAGCTGTTGTCAAGACTGGTACCATTTTGCACTTGTATGATCAGAAATTGCAACAGTGCTGCATAAAATAGAGTCAAATGACGGCTCTGCATGTAAAACAGGGCTGTGAGTGTCTGCCAGCACCCTCCTCTTAAAGCCTTCTCCCACTGCTTGCTGTCTCCACGGTAACAGCATCACTGGGATTCTGGTGAAGTATATTTTCAAAGCTGCTTTTACCTGAGAAGTTAGCATATGACAGAGTTGCCCATATCTCTGGTCCTCTCCGGTTATTTTTCTAATAAAAAAAAGCATGTATGGAATAGCAGTTGCTTATTAATAACCAGAAGTCTATTTTATTCCTTTTTAAAAATTTTTGTGGGGTCCTAAAAATAATTATGATGTCCAGAGTGTATCATGTTTTTTAAAACTGTTATGTGCACAGTTTTAATACATGAATAAACAGATTTTAGTTCAGCCAAAGCATTTGTAATATGCTTCCAAATTGACGAAAATATTCATGGCAAGAACCCTGGATCAAGAACCAGGAGGCATGTGTTTCTGTTCAAGTTTTGCTACAGACTAGTATTGTGATCTTGGTCAAGTCACATTTTTAGGATTCACTTTTCTCATGTAGAAAGTAAGGCTAAATGAGATGATGTCAAAAGGGTCTCTCTAACTTTCCCTCGTTCTTTCTGTAGATTAGGACTGATTTTACTTAATGAATGATGGATTCCATGGTCCTATTTTCCACTGAAGATTCCCCAGTGCCCAATATTTTTGTCTATGAAACCATTCTCTGTTTTAATCTGCATTCTGTCTCTAGTATTCTGTCCGAGCCTTAAAAGAACACTGAGAATGGTAATAGTCTTATTGTGGCTTTGCTTCTTTACATAAGTTCATGAAAAAGTCAGTAAAGTGTAGATCTGTGCTGTCCAATTCTATAGCCACTGGACACATGTGACTATTTAAATTTAAGCTGAAGTTAGTTGAAATTAAATTAAGTTGAAAAAGGTCTAGCTACATGGGGCTAAAGTTACCTCATTGAAGAACACAAACGTATAACACTTCCTTCACCGCAGTACATTCAATTAGACAGGGCAGGCTTAGATCAATTCTCATTTCTGCTACCAAAATGCCCTTTTTCAGTCTTAAGGAAAAAGGAACAGCCTTGTGCTTGAGGATTCTGTTCTATCTGTAAACTAACAACGTGACCATACTTGGGGAGCCAGCTAATAACTTGTGAGGTGAAGTCCTAAGACTCAGTAGAGTACCTAACATGTCTGACACCTATAAGAAGCTCTAAAAGTATTTACTGAGTGAATAACTAAATGAAAGAATGAATGAATTCAAAGTCAAGTTTGGTAATCTTTATCAAATCTGAAGAAGCAAACTTGAAGAAAAATAATTGATTATTTTTGTAGCAGCTGTTGAGAGAAACTTCCCAGTGGAATAAAAAAAAAAAATCTAATGGCTTTAATCATTTGATCATAAACTCATACGCTTATGTACACAGGAAGGTATATAATAAATTTAAGGGACTAGATGTAAGAAACTTTAAGGAGTAATAGGTCTGTGCCAAACTTAAGGGAACATTCTATTGATTTTCATGAAAGAGAGGCCAGAAACCTAGATATTTATGTGAAATCTTGTAAGTTTCAACATTGCCAAATATTTATCTATCTATAATCTACCTAATATTATTGACTTGGAACGTATAGTAATATTTTAGGTAAATGGTAGATCAAGTACTTTATTAACATTTTCTAAGTCATTAAGTTATCATTTTGAGAGGTTATGTAAAGTCCAGATTTTCATAACTAAAAAGTAACAGGGCCAGGAAGAAAACTCCAATATTCTGGGGTTGATGTTTCTTTTCCTTGAAAGAACTTAAGTTTTTGTTTTTAATTTTTTTATTATGTTTATTTTAAGAGAGAGAGAGAGAGAGAGAGAGAGAGTGTGTGTGTGTGTGTGTGTGTGTGTGTGTGTGTGTTTGGGAGGAGCAGAGAGGGAGGGAGACACAGAATCCAAAGCAGGCTCCAGGCTCTGAGCTGTAAGCGCAGAGCCCACACAGAGCTCGAACTCATGAGTGTGAGATCATGACCTGAGTCAAAGTCAGACACTCAACCGACTGAGCCACACAGGCACCATTTGAATGAACTTATGTTAATGACAATGAATAACAATTTTTTTAAAGGGATTCAAGAGGTGCTATATTTATTTCTGCACAGCAAACTGTTCCAAGCGTACTATACTAAATTTTTGAAACATGCACTCTGCCCAAAGTCTCTTTTAAAAGTAATTAATTTATTCCTGATTTATTCATCAAATAGTTATTAAATTTCTGCTATAATCCAAATATCATGTTAGCTTCACAGGAGAATGGGACACAACTTAGCCTCTTATAAAAGAAAATAATAGTAATAGTTATGCAAAGCCTTATTGTAGAGGAAAGGCTTATATGCAAAAACTCATCAGCGGGGATGTTATGTCAGCTTCTCTCATTTCCTACCACTCCTGCAGAGGGGACTGAAAAAGTTCCTCCCATCAAGGGGCTGAGTCTCAGAGACAAGCTGAATTGAAAGGTGTGACAAGGATTGTGGACACATAGCACCTGACACAATATAGAACAAAGGGGTGAGACCAGGATGTAGAAGTGTTCATTGACCTGCAAACTCACCCCACACATAAATGCTGCAAGTATTTTTTTTCCATCTATTTTTTTTAGGGTAGAGTTGAGAATAAAACTTATTTCTGTGGTACTTTTACATTTCCTCTAAAATGCACATACCGACAACAAAGAGAACTAGCCTGGTTTAGGAGTAGTTTCTTTAGATCATGGAAAACTGATGAGATAGTTCAGCATGAACTAAAATCAAAGTCTTTTTCCTCCCTTAAATCCCAGCTTTGCCATTTTCCTGTGCAATGCCCTATGGCAGTTATTCTCCCTTGCCTTGGTTTCTTTATTTGTAAAATGATGACCATAGTAGTGTTGACCTCACAAGTCATTCTGTTAGGATTACATGAATAAGGTGCTTATTAGAAAAAGACCTTGTATTAGAAGTACTTCATAAATGTTGACTATTTTCATTACTACTTGCAAACACTGATGGCTCGCTCTATAGTCTGTGATGACACATAGGACTTGGAGAGCAAACAGCTTGGAATCAGCCTCCAGGTATACACTGGACCACCTGGTGTGTGAAGGTTTGGGAATAGCTTGTAGGTATTCTTTAAGTCAGTCTTAGATGAAAGGTAAGCATCTCTCCTCACGCTTGCCTAGACTGGTATCTTCTTATTTCATGACCTATAAGCCATATATTTGCTGGGTCCTATCAAACAAAATGTTCACTGGAGATATACATGGCAATACATGCTTTAATATAGAATAAAATAAACACTAATGTTTTTGCCAGTAAGCACTATCATATTAATCTGTTTTCTGCAACTTTTCTGCCTTTCCAGAGCCACATTCCATGTCAGCTAACTGTCTTGGCCTTTTGAAAAATCTGCTTCTCCCTTTGTTTCATTGTTTAATATAGCTTTCTATCTCCAGTGGCTGAAATAGAATAGATTTCTAGTAAATGTGGATTGAATTAAATTGAATTAGAAGTATTTATTTCAGACGTGTGTGTGTGTGTATCTATACATAAAGTTATAGTTTTCCATTTGAAAATATCTAGGGTAGCTTTCAGTTAATGATCATCAATAGGAACTTTTTACTTTACTGGTTTCTTTTAAATGCCATGATAAATAATAAATAGGTGAAATTTTGAGAGATAGAAAGAGAGGCATTGACAAAGAGAAATGCCATAGCCCTAAGCCAGTAACCTTGTAGTACGTCTGCCAAATGCTATAATGTATATGACAAGGACCATGCTGGGAGCTTACGCATGGCACCTGGGATGGCTGGGCAGCATACAGATTTCCTGCAAAGTAAATAGCATCATCCTAAAAGGTATATTCAGTGGTGCTTTGATTTAAAGCAGGTGGTCTAAGGCTGCGGAGAAGCCACTCTGAAGGTGGGATATGTCCCTATAGAGACAGTTCAATACCACAGAATGTCAGATGAGAGGTGAGACAACAGGAAAAACATGGAAAGTTATTTCTATTGCCTATGACCGAATGTTCTAGCTGAGGGGACAGTCAGAGCTAAAGTGGAGTGACAAAGGAAGAGGCTGTGAGTACCACCTTGAAGTCCATAGATTCTGAACCATGAAGGACTTTGTTATAATGACACTAAACTCTTGAACAGGAAAACCAAAGGGAAATATGCCATCTTTCCTGGGGTGAAGTCAGTTAACATACTGGATGAGAGGGTGTTTGAGACAACAAATCCAAGTAAGGATTTCTCACTCAGTTGTGCCACCCTTTGAATTATTCCTTAGCAAGCAGCTGGTCCTTTTTCAGAGTATTGACAAATATAAAGAGTCCCATAAAATGAAATTGGCATGAATAAAATCTGCAAAAATTAAACATTTTAAGTGGAAAAAGAGNTTTTTAAGTGAAAAAAAAGAAAAAAAAAAAAAAAAAAAAAAAAAAAACCACACATAATATTATCCTGAGTCTCAAATACGATAGACAATGTGAGTTGTTTTCAGAAAGTGATAAAAAAATTATAAAGGTTCAAGAAGAGAATAGATGACAATTAAAAGGATACAAGGTGCAGTAGCAAAACCCAGGGAACAACTGACTATATACAAATATATATAAAAAGGACCTGAAGAAAACAGAGATATGAAATTGAAGGAACAGTGACCTACAAGTGGTAAAAGAAAGAGTATAATAGGGAGAAAGGAGATTCTCCACATAAACATTGCTATTAAGAAAGAAAAAAAATACATTAAACATAAAGCTTTTATAACATAAAGACCCGTATATTCGATTAAAAATGACAATTGTGTTCTAGGAGAAATTGGTAGAAATAATCACAGCAAGATATATCTTGGTAAAATTAATAAGATTTGAATAAAAATATCATTTAAATATACAAGCAGGTAAATAACCTGCAACAATAGCCACAAACACCCAATCTATAAATTATTTTGGACAGCATGGGTTTGGGTGGTTGTAAGAAATCAGAAAGCTATGTCCTGGTTAAGGAAATCATGGGAAATACATTATACTGCTTTCTGACCCTGCTGAAAACAGACCAGTGTCTAGTTAGTGGTTATAAGGGTTGGACCCTGCCTGTGCTTATAAATTCCTTAGACCATGCTATCTATGGAATATTTTATCTTCTTCTCCATCCTACTTTCTACATCTGCTCTTTTGTAGTCTTTGGAACACCTTGGGTTTTTTTTTGCACACTTTCTATGCTTTCTATATGTTCTTACTGGCATGTAGCCATGGAAATATTGTGCCATGTCTTCCCCACATGTATGCCTAATAAATATGGGAGTTTGAGAGCAGCTAGAAAAGACTTCCCTTAGCCTCCCTGTCACCCCTCTTGACTTGTGGAGTCTTGAATAATCCATTCTGTGGTACTTGGCTTTGCCGATCCCACAGGTGGTCACATGATTCTCTGAAGGCAGAATATAAAATAACAGATAACATTCCTAAGGGAAGGGTGTGGTCCATGGGTTTTATATACAGTCAATTTGGCCTTAAACTGCAAGGTCAATGGAAAAACACTTTTGAAAGCCAACGAGACTATAGCACCTAGGTGTTTGTCTTCACAAAACCACCTGATGATGAAATATAGCCTGTGATTAAAATACATTAAAAATAAAGAGATTAGGGGTGCCTGGGTAGTTCAGTTGGTTAAGATCTGACTTTGGCTCAGATCATGATTTCCTCGTACGTGAGCTCAAGCCCGCGCTGGACTCTATGCTGACAGCTCAGAGCCTGGAGCTCATTTTGCATTCTGTGTCTCCATCTCTGTCTGTCACTACCTCATGCTCAGTCTCTCCTTCAAATATAAATAAACATTAACAATTTTTTTAAATAAAGAGACATACATAAGGTAGAAGGAGATACATTTTTCTAAAAAAATAGCATTAGGGGTTGAGTTATACTTAAATTTAACCAGATGAGAAGAAATCAGATGGAAAAGATACATGCATGACTGAACTCCAAAAAAACTTTCTTCCCAAGAAGCCATGTTGTTTTTTAGAAAATTCCTCCAAAGAAAAGGAAAAATATCTTTACTTTTTTATGAGATTAGATACCTGTTAGTATAATATTATAGTATCTACTGACTCTTTACTATTGAATACTGATGTCCATTTTCCTTCTATTGATCTATTTTATTATGTTATTTTTACATTAACTACATCATTATTATAGTTTATAATGAAAACACTGAAAATTCATTTAACTTGGTATTAAATAACTTTGGGGTCTTTTTATGACTATCCCAATTCCTATATTACTTTCTACATGAGAAAAGTGAATCCTAAAATAAAGTTTTTTTGGAGTTCAGTCATGCATGTATCTTTTCCATCTGATTTCTTCTCATCTGGTTAAATTTAAGTATAACTCAACCCCTAATGCTATTTTTTTAGAAAAATGTATCTCCTTCTACCTTATGTATGTGTGTATAGGCACAGACAAGTGGTTGGGATATTGTTAACTAAATGTCAGTAAAGGCTTTTAATGGTGAGATTTGGTAAATTTTTATTTTTATGTTTTATGCATGACAAGTCTCTCAAGTTTGTATACATTATTTGTTAACGGTAATAAAAATTTATTACTCATTAAAAATTAGCAAGATATTTATCTCAAACCAAATTAATTTTTTAATTTTTTTTTTTAAATGTTTACTTGTTTTTGAGAAAGAGAGAGAGACAGAGCACGAGTGGGGGTGAGTCAGAGAGAGAGGGAGACACAGAATTTGAAGCAGGCTCCAGGCTCCCGGCTGTCAGCACAGAGCCTGACACGGGGCTTGAACCCATGAACCGTGAGATCATGACCAGAGCCGAAGTCAGACCCTTAGCCAACTGAGCCACCCAGGCACCCCCCAAATTAATTTTTGAGAGTGTTCTCTCAAAAAAGAGAAGATAGCCCAGTTTGGAGACCAAGCTTACCTTAAGTTTTTAGACATAAATTGACTACAATTCTTCAGAAACTGTCATTCTGTGCATGTGTGTGTGTGCGCGTGTATTTGAGTTGTTGGAGAATTATTTAGGGTTCTGGTAGACAAATTACCTCACTATCAAGATTTCATTCATAAACACTTTATAAAGCCAACAGATTCCTCAAGCCTATCAGTATGAGAAAATGAACAGAGTGTTAACCAAAGACAGTACCTTGGAAAATGTCCCTTGAGGCTCCAGGTAGAAAGAATATGGCAGTCAAGGCATGCACCATAGAATCAAGAAGAAAGGACAACCTGAAGCTAGTACATTTGAGTTCTCATAATAAAGTAAGCCTCAAGGGAAACAGAGATAGAAAGGAGAAGAAGGCTCATTTGTGATGCAGTCATTCTTGCTGTCAAAGCTTTCATGGCTTTTCAGCAGGCCACAAAAGGCCAATCCACTAGAATATGAATCAGATCTACACAAGGCCCCATGGAATAAGTAAGAGACATCAGATCTCCCTGTTTGGATCCTAATAGCTTTTTCCACCTCAGTAACTTTTCACTGTAAACAGAAAGCTAGGAATTTTTTTCTCTCTCTCTCCCCCTTGAGGGTCCTGGATAACTGTCAAAGATTTAATAGCAAAGTGGAAATCCATGGACCAAATTTTTGAAATTCTTTTTCCTCCATCAGCTCGCCTGTGGGTTTAAAAAGTATGACGTTGTCCCTTGTTTAGACTTGGAAGGATGTGATCACTATGCAGAAGGAAAGTAAATGTATAAGAGAAAGCAAAGAGAGATTTGCATCCCAATTTCATGCTTCAACATATGGCGGAGGAAACACCACTTTGGGTAATGGGAAGACTTAATGATTTTTTTCAGGCAAATGAGGACAATAAAAGTGTGTTGTGCCTTCTCACCCTTAATTTGCTAAATTGATTCAACTTGTGAATGAATATTGTTTAAGTACATAAAGAAGGCTCCCCATCCTTTTACTGACAGAGCTTTGTAGAAATATTCTCATGATGGGCTTATAACAATCATAGGTCTAGTGCCAAAACTTTTATACTTTGCAACACTTTTTGGTTCCCTTCATGGATAATTTTAATCATGATATCTAAAGAAGCTGTACTGTATTGGTTGATATTTGTTCCTATATTTTTTCTTGCAGAAAAAAGACAAAGGATACTGTCCTACCCCATTGCAGATTTTAGATGCTATACTAAGCTTTATACTAGGAAGCCTTAGGGAGACTCTTGAGTTCCTAAGAACCCCTCGACCCCATTTGATATAATGCTAAGACTTTTAGCATATTCTAGTTATGCTTTTGGTGCCTGAAGGTATTGGGCATATGACCCTTGGCTCCATTCTCTTGGTAGGTCTTTCCTAGTCAGGACAAACCACTTTGGTGATTTGACTCAAATAAGTAAGGCATGAAACTAGACACTAAATTACATGATATGAGAGACTATCTATCTATCATCTATATGGCTTATTCTTATACTGGAACACGTAGCATGATCACTGATATTTAGAAGTGATTAATATTTAGTTTTTTAAAGAAGAGTAAAAAGAAAAAAGGAAAAAAAAAAACCTAAGAAGAAAGGAAGGAAGATTATGACGTTTTGTGATGGCTTTTGTATTATATCCACATGCCTGAGCTGGAAATAAGTTTTCTCAAATCACTTTGGAATTGTTTCAGGTAGAGGTGTCCAAATGGGAAATTGTTAGTGTATTTGTGCAAAGTGAAAGAGGAAGTAGAAGCCTCAGGTGTATCAGATGGGCTTCATGTGACAGGAGACAGAGGAAGAGGTGCTGGCTGATTCCTGCTCTTACTCTCTTTCCCTTCACTCTGTGTTCGGCTCTTCCTTCTGCATAGGGTTCTGCTGAGCAACAGCAGTGCCAGACCCACAACCAGACAGGCAACTTCCCTTCATGGACAACTCCACCAGCTCTCCTTTGAGACCCACTGTAGCAGCTGCAGAGATGCCCTTGTCCTTAGGTCAGAGCTCCAGGAAGGTGGCTTAAGAACCTCTCTCTGATCTTCTAGGTTTCTTTATTGACCCTTATTTCTACAGTTTCTTCAATAATTATGTAACCTCTTAGTCCTACAATAAATCCCTCATTCCATAATAATTACAGTACATTTTTTTCTTTCAATGAATGCTGACTGATAAACACTTTTTTATAACACAAAATTCTGGAATGCATAAAAATCTCAACCAAAAAATAAAAATTAAAAAAATTCTGAAGTATATAATCCTAATTCCCCCTCCTGCCCCAGGCCCTCTTATTTTTGAATCTATCTGGGTCAGGCTTTTCCAGCAATATTTAAAGAAAAAAAAGACATATTTCTTTGCTCAGTTCTGATAAATTCATCATTTAATTTGCACAGAAGGAAAAATACTCACATTTATATAATTTACAGTCAATTCCTAACCAGGCACTATTTCCATATATATTATTGGTCAAAAGAGCAGTCCAGTAAAAACGTTGTGAAGGGTTTACTTTTGTGTGAGTATTCTGGGTTCTAGGTCTGCTACAAAATTCTCTTTACCTCTGTATTCTTTCTCTGACAGAGACACTAAGTGACACATGTTAAAATACATGCTTAACAATACCAAGGCTTGCAATGTAAGTAAAACATGTTAGTTTTGCCTAATTATGCACTGAACATTTTTAATCTGAACTTTGTCATTATGTTGCTGAACCTATGTACATCTTCAACTTCTGGACTTATTTTAGAGTAAAGGATTTGATAAATATTAACATTATCAGAAAAAATATACTTTTTAAAATTTTATTCAAATCCAATTTAGGTAACATATAGTGTAATAATGGTTTCAGGGGCAGAATTAGTGACTTATCATTTACATATAACACCCAATGCTCTTCTTAACAATGCCCTCCTTAAGGCCCATCACCTCTTTACTCCATCCCCCCACCCAACACCCCTCCAGCAGCATTCAGTTTGTTTTCTGTATCTAAGAATCTGTTATAGTTCGCTTCCCATTCTGTTTTTATCTTTTTTTTCTTAAGGTTAATTATTTTGGGGGGGGGGCAGGCAGGCCAAGAGAAAGGACAGAACTCCAAACAGGCTTCACACTGTCAATGCAGGGCCCATTGTGGGGCCTGAACTCATGAATGATGAGACCATGACCTGAGTGGAAGTGAAGAGTCAGGCACTTAACCAACTATGCCAACCAGGCAGCCTCTCTATTTTTATCTTATTTTTCCTTCCCTCCCACTATGTGCATCTGTTGGGTTTCTCAAATTCCACATATAAGTAAAATCATATGATAATTATTTTTTCTGACTTATTTCTCTTAGCATAATACATTCTAGTTCCATCTATACTGTTACAAATGGCAAGATTTCATTCTTTTTGAAAGCTGAGTAATATTTCATAGTGTGTGTGTGTATACACACACCACATCTTCTTTAACCATTTGTCAGTTGATGAACAATGGGCTCTTTCCATAATTTGTCTATTATTGATAGCACTGCTGTAAACATTGGGGTGCATGTGCCCCTTTGAATCAGAATTTTTGTAGCCTTTGGGTAAATACCTAGCAGTGAAATTGCTGAGCCATAGGGTAGTTCTATTTTTAATTTTTTGAGGAACCTCCATACTGTTCTCCAGAGTGAGAACACCAGTTTGCATTCCCATCAGCAGCTCAAAAGTGTTCCCTTCCGTGGCATCCTTGCCAAGATCTGTTGTTTTCTGATTTGTTAATTTTAGCCATTTTGAGAGGTGTGAGGTGGTATCTCATTGTGGTTTTGATTTGTATTTCCCTGATGATAAGTGATGTAAAGCATCTTTTCATGTGTCTGTTGGCCATCTGGATGTCTTTTTTGAAAAAGTGTCCATTCATGTCTTTCCCCTATTTCTTCATTTGATTATTTGTTTTCTGGATGGTGAGTTTGATGAGCTCTTTATAGATTTTGGATACTACCCTTTTATCAGATATGTCATTTGTAAATATCTTCTCCTAGTCTGTTGGTTGCCTTTTAGTTTTGTTGATTGTTTCCTTCACTGTGCAGAAGTTTTATCCTGTTGAAGTCCCAATAGTTCATTTTTGCTTTTGTTTCACTTCTAGAGACATGTCAAGCAAGAAGTCCCTGTGGTCAGAGTCAAAGGGATTGTTGCCTATTTTCTCCTCTAGGATTTCATCAGGAAATATTTTATTGTGCTTAAACATCTCATGTGCTGTGCTAGTTTTATTATAAAACTAGGTACAATATTATTTTCATCCTTGATGTGACTTTCAAGGTATTTGAAATTTTGAGCCTCACATATCTGCCATTATTATTATTATTATTATTAAAGAAGTTCCTTTTTTCTTTCTCTCTTTTCACTCCTTTTTATCTGCTTTCCCAAGTTCCTCCCTTCCTGCTATCCTCTTTACATCTATTCTAGTATTTTCTTATTTAAGACTTTGCTGTTTCTTGGTGTTTTCTCCAGTTGGAAGCTACCAGGCATCTTTTATATTCTTTTCCCCATTGATTTCTTATTGTAAACCCATGTATATATCATCATAATTTTGTGAATTACAATGTTACAGATACTTGTGGTATTCTTCATATGACTACATTATGGTTATAAATATAGGAGGAACATATTTTATTTTTTTAAAGTCCTAATGATATCTCATCTTTTTTTGAGTACTTTTGGCTAGTGAAAATGGAAATAGAAAAAAACCCAATAATACAAATTATTGTATTGATGTTATTTTTTAAATCTACATATTTGACTTAGGGAGTTTATTCAAATATTCATAGGGATTTATATGTTTTGACAAAGCACCTTATACATTTGACCATTCTTATAAAATATGTTATATATTCTAATATATATGATGGTAATATAGTGGTTTCCTATATGAGGAAAGGCTTTTCTATCAGATAAAGTAAATAATTTTTAAAAATTTATCTGTATTTATCAGAAAGAAATGATGTTCATGGAGTTTGTTTTAGGACTTATATAATGTATTGCCCTCTCTTCTACAATGTCTATGAAAGTGATTCTAATGCTGCTACTCCTCTTGATTCAGCTCTCTGTAGATGGGACAGTAAATATCTCTTGTTGTGAAAGATTTATTTTCTTCACCAACATAATCAAATCAGTCAATAAAATATAATGTTTCCCCAGGTATTCAGCTATGCACAACAGATTTTTCAACAAGTGCACATTAAGAAAACACCTAAATCCCTTTCTACAGACATGTCACCTTACAGAATTAAAATAATAACAATATTGACTATATACATATAGTCTGAAAATTAAATAGTTATGTACTTTTTTTTCTTATACAAAATTCATTGGACATTTACAATCTGGAGTCCGAACATAAGTTTTGCTGAACCTAAAGTGGTAGATTCTATAAGGAATTTTTGGTGGCATATCAGCAAGATGGTGACATAGAAGTTTCCAGTGTTCTTTCTTTCACAGAAACAATAATTTATCTAATTATTCATGCATGAATATACCTTCCCAAGGGCTAAGGATTCCAGGTGACAGATTATAGCACCTGAGTCTAGCACAGAAACAAGAAAAGACCTATTCAAGATGATAGGAACAACAATTTCACATTATCCCCATCACCCTGCCCACAGGTCTAGGCAGCCGGCATAGGGGCCTTCCCCATGGATTAAGGGGAGTGGACTGAGTACCACTTTGACTTTGGTATCAGTGCCCAGCCAGCCACCAGGCCCTCAGATTCCAGACTGATGACCATAACTAGGAGGGCCTCAGAGATGTAGCCACCAGACACAGCCCAATGGCCTCAGGCTCCAGGCCTACCCAGTGCCAGGCTGACCCCTATAGACACAGCCTCCGGGTCAACTCTCATGGGCCCAGACTCCTAACCCTCCAGTGCCAGGCCTGCTCTCCCAATCTAGGATGAAAGACATTAAGCCCTGAAACCATAAAACTGTTATAAGAAAATATAGGGGAAAAAGCTTCTAAATGTTGGTGTGGGCAATGATTTTTTGGCTATGACCCTAGAAGCACAAGCAAAAACAGACAAACAGCATTTCATCAAACTAAAAGGCTTCTTCTGCACAGCAGAACAATCAGCAGAGTGAAGGGACAACCCACAGAATTGGAGAATATATTTGTGTGAACCATACATATGGTAAGGGGTTAATTACCAGAAATTATGTACAATATGCAAAATAGATATGACGTTAAAGCAAAAGAAAGGTAGCCTGCTCAGTCAGGACCCTCCAGCTGACTTGCCTTTATTTGATCTGCCATATTTCAAGAAGTGATTCTTGGAGGTGGTAGTAACAAATTACCACAATCTTGGCACCTCAAAATAACCTCCATCCAGTAGCTTCCAGTTTCCATAGGTAAGAGGTTCAGATGAGCTGAACCTGGTTCTCTGCATAGCGTCTCACCAGTGAAAATCAATGTGTTGAATAGCCCAGGCTCTTATCTGAAGGTCTGGGGAATAATCTGCTTCTAGGCCCTTTCAGGATTTCAGCAGAATTTATTTGCTTCTTATTCTGTGTGGCCCTCTCTGTGAGGGTTGTCAGTGAACTGACACAGGTAAAGTGCTTCTTGAGAGTGTGGGAGCACAAAGAGGCTTGCATAGCTGAGCCCCTTTTGGGTTCTAGCTTTCAGAGCTAGCACACTGTAGAGGTAGTACATTCTGGACCACTCTTCAGCATGCAACAAGTGAATCTGCACCTGCAGGAAGCCCCATGGTTGCTCACATAGGCCAGCAACTATGCTCTATAGAGGAGTCTGTCAAAGGACAGAGTAATAGCAAGCCAATTTATCTGCAGATCAAAAGCTAGATACTTTAAAAGACTTTAAAGATGATTAAATGGCATTTTGCACACCTCTCCACCCCAGCCCATCTGTTTGACTCACTTGCTGAGCTCAGAACAAGCCTAATACTTTAAAGCTTCGCAGGCCCCAAAACCACAATGTTTCAAACCACCCAGAGTTGATAAAACTCTGGGGTATTGACTTATGCATCTGAGAACAAACAAGAGTAGTTAAATAAGCAAATGCCAGTTCTGGGATTTATACTGCAATGTGCTTTCCTCATGGACAGAAATGCATGTCTACTATCTAGGGCACCATGTTCTCTTGGAGAAGGCTACATGAGCATATGAAAAATTAGGTAGGAGGTTGATTGATGGGTCCGATTTTAAACAAAGCAAACTAGATGATCTTGAGGGATATTCTATCTAGGTCATGGAAAACTGATGAGATGTTTTATTTTTGTTTTATTTTTATATTTTAGAATCAGAGATTGTCCATTTGAGACCTGATCCTGCCATTTGCTATATAAACTTTGGTAAGTTCAACTTTTCTGAACCTCAATGGATTCATCTCTAAAACAAGAATAATAATACTGCCTGCCTCAGAAAGTTAAGAGAATTAAATGAGATGAAATGAGATGATACATACCATCTCATTTAATTCAGTGCCTGCTAAATAATAATTGTGTGTAGACACACAAACACACACATATGTATATACATACCTATATACATATATCATACACTGAATATATATATTGCCTATATAGACTTAATTATGTATTCTTTCTTCCAGAGGCATAGAAAATTCTTCTATGCTATCTTTTATGATCCCTAGTAAGTATTCTTTTTTTTATATTAGTGCATCTTTTATTTAGTTTTCAGATCTATTATTATAAGATTCTTTTATAGATCTTTTTAATCAATCATGTTTCAGTCATATGCTTATAACTTGGCTATCTTGTTTGGACTTGGATGATTTTCTTCCCTCTTAAAAAATCCATTTCCTCTCATGATTTCTTAGCATACTGTGTTTTTCTTTATGTACTTTTATCAAGTTTGTAAGTTTTATCTTTGCTTAAAGAGCAATACCCATTTTGTTTACTACAGTACCTAACAGCCCACACAATGCCAGGTCTGTAGCTGGTTTTCAATAAATATTAATGAATAAATAAGAGAGCAAATGAATGAATGAATGAAAAATATTCCCAGTTGAATTATGTCTTATTGCATTCTCAAAATACATGATTTCAAGCTCTGGAGCATTCTGTACTATTTCCTTCCTGATGCATTGGTAAATGATCTAATAAGTATTAGCCTGGGATCTTAAACTAAGATTCTTACAAAGTCTGAGAAGTAATGTATAGGAAGTAGAAGGGTCCACAAGTAAAATGACAAATGCCAGTTGGCATTCTGTCTCATTGTCCGGGAGGCAGTAAATTGTGATAAGGATTGTAGTAACTGGAAAGATGTTCCCTACCTAAAGATGCGTGACCCTTTTCAACAACTGATCTTTGCTACCTGGAAATTCAAGCCAATTATTATCAAACAATTTGCAAGAAATCTGAAATCTTTTTTTTTTTTTCTGTTAAATCTCTGTGCCTGAATGGTGTGAATTAATTGTAGCATAAACACTGTGCTGCCAAATTCTTGGTTGAGTGAATTGGGCTTGGGTTTAGAAGTGACCCATAGACCCCTGGGTTTTGTCTCTGGCTTAACCAAGTAACCATATAGTTTTTCCTTATGCTATATTAATTTGTGTATTCTCAACTTTTCTCTAATGGCACATTCTCAATGGACAGTGTTACTTTGGCAAAATTCATGTTTGACTAAGAGTAGAGTGGGTTGGTTTCCCTGACTGTTTGGAATACCTGGTTGCTTTAATTCCCATCTGACAAATTTTTCTGACAAATCCACTTAATTTTCTCATTGTAATTTCATTTTTAAAAACTCAAAAGTATTAAAGATGAAAATGGATCATCTCCAAAACCAAAGCAAAAATGTTTCCAAGCCTGTACTGTCCATCATGTGTAAATGTTAACATCAGTAGCATTAGTATTCGATTTGGAAGTTACTCTTCCTTCCTCAGGAGAGAGTTCTGTTTGAAAGGCATCTTCCTCTTCTGCTACTTCACCTAAGAATGTAGAAGGAGTTTCTCTCAGCCGTGACAAACAGCTGATCCATAGGAGAGGGCTCTACACTGATATCTCCAGAACCTTTCCAGGGGTGGAGAATGTAAACAAGAAACTAAATAACTGGGTAATACTACGGACTCTCCACTCTGAGAACCACTCTTGGTTTATCCTTCTTCATAACTTTTGTTGTCATTAAAAGATTTCTATACCAAAAAAAATGTTAGAAAATTGTAACACCAGCACATGGCATTCCATTGCCATATATCACTCCTTAGTCTCCATTTCTCACCCCCAAAAAAATTGTACATAGTGCATTTCTCAGGTGTCTCAAATCACAGACAAGACGAACAATGTTTTTTTAGTCAAAGTACATTCAAATTCCCTAGTAGTCAAAGAAGTAAGAATTAAAAATCTAGAATAACATTTTCTGCTAGTAATTATAAATTTTCAAAATGATCACATATATTATGAGGATTTGGGGTAGATGATAATCTCATATTCTTCTAATGGGAGTATATTATGGATACATCTATTTTTGAGGGCAATTTAGCAAAATGCATTGGTATCCTTAAAAATATTTACTATTGTTTCATTTTACCATGTCATCTCTTAGGGATTCGTTCTAAAGAAATAATTAGAAAGGCAGAAAGATTTCTCCACAAGGATGTTTATTAAGGAGTTGTAAATACATTGAAAATTTTGAAACAATTTAATGTATACCTATAGAAGATTTAATAAGTCATTGTAAAGCCATTCCATGTGATGCTGTGTAGTTATTATTATATTGTGTGATATTATTCAAAGACATAGAAAATATTCTTTATATTAGGTCAAAATAAAAGAATTAAAATATATAATAGGACTGTAATGTGATACCAGTTTTATATTTAAAAATTTGCTCACTTGGCTTAGTCGGTTAAGCGTCCGACTTTCGCTTAGGTCATGATCTCGCGGTTCATGGGTTCGAGCCCTGCGTCGGGCTCTGTGCTACTGCCAGCTCAGAGCCTGGAGCCTGTCTCAGAGTCTGTGACTCCCTCTCTCTCTGACCCTCCCCTGCTCACGCTGTGTCTCTCTCTCTCTCTCTCTCTCTCTCTCTCCTAGAAATAAATAAAACATTAAAAAAAAATTTGCTCACTAAAAAATAAGACACATACAATTTAATCTATAAAGGTTACTACTAAAAAGGGGAATTATGGCTAATGAATAAAAAAATTTCAATTTTAGTTTTTTGCATTTCCTAAATAGGAGACAATAGATGTTGACAAAAATGTGGAAAAAGGGGAACCCTCTTACACTATAGGTAGGGATGCAAATTGGTACAGCTACTCTGGAGAACAGTATGGAACTTCCTCAAACACTTAAAAATAGAGCTATCCTGTAATTCAGCAACTATACTACTATGTATTTACCCAAAGGATACAAAAATACTGACTGAAATGGGTATATGAACCCCAGTGTTTATAGCAGTATTATTAATAATAGCCATATTATGGAAAGGGCCCAAATATCCAGACAGATGAATGGATAAAGAAGATGTAGTATGTATGCATGTATCTATCAATCAGTCAATCATCTGTCCACCTCTATACACACACACACACACACACACACTCTCTCTCTCTCTCTCTCTCACAAGGGAATATTACTCAGCCATCAAAAGAATGAAATTTTGCCATTTGCAATGGTGTGAATGGAGCTAGAGTGTACTACACTAAGTGAAATAAGTCACTCAGAGAAAGACAAATACTATGTGATTTCACTCATGTGGAATTTAAGAAATGAAACAGATAAACGGGGGGGGTGGGGATGTAAACTATAAAACAGACTCTCAATATAGGGAACAAATTAAGGGTTGCTAAACGGGAGGTGGGACAGAGTGATGGGTGTTAAGGAGAGCAGTTGTGATGAGCACTGGGTGTTATATGGAAGTGATGAATCACTAAATTCTACTCCTGAAACTAATATTGCACTATATGTTAACTAACTGAAATTCACATAAAAATTTGAAAAAAAAAAGAGTGATTAAGACACTATCAATGGAGTAATTAAAAGGATAGCATTTTTCTTGTACTGTTTTATTTTATGTAGCTTTAATAATTGATGACCCAACTACGCTATAGAAGATGTGACCTTTCATTAAATGGACTGTCATGTAATGGCTCATGGGACTAGAGACTAAGAAGGGTGCCCTTACTGTAGAGGATAAATAAAGGAAGCCATTTTGACAGAGACTACACGACTTACTAATGCATTGGTCCAAAGTCATCACCAAGGCTTCAGTGCCATACAACTGCAAATATTAAATTGTGTATCTTTACCCTAAAAGAAAAAGATGGTCTTAAGAGCCACAGATCCCAAGACAAGATACTGTTAACAAGGCAACAAATTATAAGGCACTTTTATCAGAACTTTAAGTGAAAATTAGGCACAAAAAGGAAATTAGAAAACATCTGGGAAAACTTTGAAAAATGTCACTTTTGCTCAGTAACCTTTGATTTATTTTGCTATTTGATACCCACAAAAATCGGACACCGTGATGGATTCACTTAGAGTATGCATTTAATATGTAATTTAATTGCATTTCCAATGTAGTAGGCCATCTATTATTCTGAAAGAGAGAACAGTTCACATTCACTGAGGTTGATATATGCATCAGGATATTCTTAAAAGAATAATTCAGCATTCTCTTTTCAAGGCTGACTTCAAAGCACCACTGATAGATAAAGCAAGGCAGAGTGTAATTAAAACCAATTAAATTCAAACAAAAGCAAAATTGTTTAAGTATATTCATCATCCAGTTTGAATCTTACTATTATATTCATTTCTCCTTCATTTCAATGAACAGCGTTTTGTTAGTGCAGGGAGACGTCTTCTGTTGGAAGGTTGGGGAAGAGAATATACTACTGTGGAACCCCATTACTTCTGTGAACTTGAAATGACAATGAGAATTACAGCTATGATTAAAATCAAAAGCTCTTTTATGTTTGTTAATTTGTGTGCAGTGTTAGAGATCATAAGGAATATGTATGTATAGTAATTTGTGCCTGCATAAAGCATGTATACATATTGGTATACTGTCATTGGGTTTTAAAAGGAAGGCTATGAGGATTAGATTAGAGGGAATTTTAAAAAAAGATCAACTTGTAGTAAGGAGTGGCAGGCAACAGGTTGTATGAATTCTTATGTCAATACTTTGTGAAGCCACTTTTCATTTCTTAGTCAAGTCAAAAATACAGTTCTTGCTTGTGGGAAAGCCCTCAGTCCAAATGAATGCATGTGTGTTTATCCTGAAGGCATGCAAACAAGAAACACTTTTTGCTTCACTTGGACTTCAGAATTGCCATATACAGAATGTGTTCCCCTCAAAATTCATATGCTGAAACCTAATCCTCAGTGTGATAGTATTAGGAGGTAAGGCCTTTGAGCAATGAGGGTGGAGCCTTCATTAATGACAGTAGCACCCTTATAAAAAAGAGACCCAAGGGAATTCCCTCTCCCCTTCCTGTATGTGGCAAGTTGGTCATCTGAACCAAGAAGCAGGTTCTCACCAGACACTAAGTTTTGATAGTGACTTGATTTCAGAGTTTCCAGGTTCTCAAACTGTGAGGATGATTTTTGTTGTTTAAGCCACCAGGTCTGTGGTATTTTTGTTTAAGCAACCCAAATAGGCTAAGACAAGAATAAAATTGTTCCATTCCTTTTTAAAATATAACAGTTTTGGGGGCAACTGGGTGGCTTAGTCGGCTAAGTGTAGGACTCTTGATATAAGCTCAGGTCGTGGATCTTGCAGTTGAGAAATCAAGCCCTGCATTGGGCTCCATGCTGAGCATGGAGCCTGGTTGATTCTCAGTCTGCCTCTCCTCTGCTCACACATTCTGTCTTTCTAAAAAATAAATAAGTAACAGTTTTAAAGTAAGTAAATGAAATAGAACACTTTTTTTTTCAATCAAGGGGAAAAAAGTTTTGTCTTGTTTTGTTTTTCCCCATTTGAATGTAGAAGAAGCAATACACTCCACACAAAAGAAAGCCAGGGAGAGTTCAACTCCAGACTGTCCTGTGGAATAAACTGCTTGGAAGGCTATGGTTGCTGGAATGACAAAACAGCAATCACAACACACACACACACACACACACACACACACACACACACACACTCACATTAAAATAGCAACAACTAGTAGTTCTAGTAGTCTTGTTAGCAAACTCACAAACTCACATGAGGGGCACCTGGGTAATTTAGTTGGCTAGGCATCCAGCTCTTGATTTTGGCTCAGGTTCTTGGGATCAAACCAGTGGTGTTGGGTTGAGCACAGTGTTGGGCTCTGTGCTGACAACACAAAACCTGCTTGGGATTCTCTCTCTCCCTCTGTCTCTGTCCCTTTCTGGCTTGGGCACATGCTCTGTCTCTAAATAAACATTTAAAAAAGCCCACTTAATGAAAGTGATGTGGCTTTTTGTTTGTTTCCAGACATGTATGCCTAAGCAATTCATGCTGTTGGTATATTATAAAAGATTTTTAGCAATGAGAAATAAGGAAAACCTGCCATGTATGACAACATAGATAGACTTGGATGGCATTATATAAGTGAGATAAGCTGTGCAGAGAAAGACAAATACTGTTTGATATCACTTATAGGGGAAAACTTCAAAAAAATTAACTCCTAGAAACAGAGTAGAGAAGTGGTTGCCAAGGACTTGCAGGAGTTGGGGAAATGTAGAGTTTGGTGGAAACGTACAAACTTTCTGCTGGAAGATGAAGAAGGATGAAGTTCTAGTATTCTGTATAATTGAAATTTGGTAAGAGAGTAGAACTTCAATGTTCCCATTCTTAAAAAATGATAAATATGACAGATGATGAACTTGGATATGTTAATTAGCTACTGGGAGAATTCTTTCACAATGTATACATGTATCAAATCACCACAATGTACACCTTAAGTATCTTATAATTTTGTGTGTCTGTTATACTTAAGGTAAAATTTTTTTTGAAAAACTTCTTTTGTAATCTTGAAGTTTGTAATATTTCAGATATGAGCTGGACATGTGATTGACAAGGTGTCCAGAAAGTGCTGGATGCTCAAATTATCAGTATGTATGGATATGGGATGAGAGGAACATAACATTCAACATTCTCAATTCTTTCTCAAGCTAACATTCCATTACAAATCATTCATATTCTGATGTTGTCACTGCTATTCTTTCTCATAGGATAATTTGACATGTCTCCTTAGATTATACTAACTCTGTAGAGGAAAGCAGAAAACCTAAAGCATGGTTTGCTCTTTACTACTCATAGAATCCATAAGCGCAGAATGTTAGAAGGGCCCTGAGATATGTGAGAGAATTTATTCACTTGGCCATGTAAGAAAAATGAGGCCCAAGAAAGATAAGCAATTTGCATCAACTCACCCAGTGTGGTAGATTGGACACTGGGTCCCCAAGGATGTCCATGTCCTGGCAGAATCAGATGTGGTTAAGTAAAGGACTTGAGATGGTCACATTATTCAGGATTACTCAGGTGGGCCTAATGTAATGACAAGGGCCCTAATAAGAGGAAAGCAGAGGGGCAGAGTGAGACAGGAAGAGCTATGACTTCAGAAACAGGTTGTAGAAGTGAGAGAAGGCCAGAATGGATTCTCCTCGCCAATTTCCAACAAGGAATGCAGTCTTGCTAAGCTATTTAAGATGTCTGAGCTCGAGATAATAAATTGTATTGTTTCAACTCACTAAATTTGGGATGATTTGTACAGCAGTAGTAGGAAGCTAATAGACTCAACAACAGAGTTCTATAAGCAAATCCAAAAGAAGTACGTTCTAATTCCCAGTCCCATGGCTATTCTACCATATCATATTACACTTCCAAGACTGTGCCCATCAGTACCTATGGATAATGTTCTAACCAGATCATTTTATGCAAAGTTAACTTATTTATGGAGCCCTCGCTATATGAAATTTTCAGGACTCTGCGCTAGATAAGAACAAATATGAAAAAGGAATATATTTATACATGTGAGTAATTGTACCTGCAACAATGTCATTTAATATAATAGCATAAAATTCTCCCCTTTAGAGTTTGCACTAGCTTGATATCTTTACTAGGCTGTTAGTACCCCATTGGGAATCTTAGTTATGTGACCTTTTAAAAATACACTTGTTCTACCCAACCATAGCCACGTTACAAATGACTACAGAGTACCCTTCTAATTTTTAATTAATCTATATTTAATAAATATAACTATCTACACATGAATATATGTTAATTTGAATCATGAAATATCTGATATTCTGATACCTTTGAAATACAAAAATGGCAATTTTATATGGTTCAATTCTATAAAAGCCTGCAGCAGACACTGTAATGTGCTATCCACTTGCCCCCTCAGTGAGAGATTGTTACCTTGTTTTGAAACTGCTGTAAGCACTTGAATATTAACCCCTTGCTTTAAATCACACACTCCATAGATCCAGTGACAGATGAAGGAGCATAAAGCTTTGGCCATCTTGGCTCAACTGGGGACAGCAATGAAAGGTCATTCTAATTCTAAAACTTCCTATGAATTGAGCTAACACTGTTATGAGACCCACATCACATCTTTATACCTTTTTCTGCCTGGTCCTGCATCCTTTTCCTTTTTTCCACAGGGTCATCCTAAGGGCACACCTGAATAAACAGCCTGTATTCTTACCTCCCAGAGAATCCAGCTTGCAACAATGACATTTAGTATAATAACATATAAAATTCCATGATATATAAAAAGCTCAGTGTTGTGTCTGTACGAATACAATGATGTCATGGGATGGCTGGGAAATTGCCACCAGGAGTCAACCTTCATTTGTCACTGTTATTCCAGGATATCTATGGTGTATTGATTACAGAACTGTCAATTGATAATGCATTGATGATACACATTGCATCAGCACTGGCTGTGTTTTATGGAGTAGTAATGAAAATATAAGTCAGGGCTATCCAATTTTGCCCTCCTCTTCTTTGTGCCTCAGTTTCCTATTCTATAAACTATAGATAATTTTGTGTGCCACCTCATATGCTGGTTGTGATGATATAAAGATTATATGAATTAATACCAATATTCGAATGGTGCCTGACACTAACCACTCAAGAGATATTGGATGTTAGCTATTTCTTTCTGGTATAATGTCCCAAAGAGTTTCTCTTTTTTTTTAAATTTTTTTTTTAATGTTTTATTTATTTCTAGGAGAGAGACAGACAGCGCGAGCAGGGGAGGGTCAGAGAGAGAGGGAGTCACAGACTGAAACAGGCTCCAGGCTCTGAGCTGGCAGTCAGCACAGAGCCTGACGCGGGGCTCGAACCCACAAACCGCGAGATCATGACCTAAGCGAAAGTCGGACACTTAACCGACTAAGCCACCCAGGCGCCCCCAAAGAGTTTCTCTTATATTATCAATCTCTCTTCACTGACTCTTGCCCTTTCAATATACAAATAGTCTCAGTCTCCCTCATAAGCAATCAAACATGCAAGCAAACAACTAATATCATTTGTCTTTTCTTTCCCTCTTTTAGTTACCCTATATTTTTGTTCCTTTTTATCATGTCATAACAGGTTGATCTCTAGTCATTACTTCTCATGTTCCATTCAGCCATGAAAGAACTTGATCTTTCTGCATCCACCCCCCTCACCTTGAAGTTTCCACCCTTTGGTTAACAGGAAAAACAGCTACAGAATCCAAATACATCCTCAATCCTGTTTAAAGTTTTGTGTGATTTTATCATTTAAATATTCCATTCAGGGAGCCTTTATTTTAGTCTTTGTGGTATAAGTGTTCAGCCTCACTCAGGGCCACTCATTCCCCTCCCCAGTATAAAGCATCCCCATGAAGGGAATTTCTCTCAGTAATTGAAGAGTCCGAATCCTTGGCATAATGCCTTCTTATTCCTGGGATCTCTAGGACTTAGTTCCACGTCCACCTGTGTATTGCTTCTTCTGTTAGCACTGGTGGCTTAGATAAATTATTATCTGTCTCTTGTGGCTTGTTAGATCTCCCTCGGTAACACTTCCTATTTCACCTGACCAATGTGTATCTATAGACTTTCAGCTCCCGCCAAGATATCTGTCCAGCCTGCAGGTCTGAAGATTTACCAGCAACCACAGAAGCTAATCAACTCTGTTCTTAAACCCTTATCATTAAACTTCTATCACCATGTCTTGCCTGAACATGCCTAGCTAGTAATCTCATCCACACCCTCCAAATAGATACTCAGAGAGCAGAAGTCAGCAGTTCAATTTTTACTTCTTTGACTACCTATATATTTTTTTTTTCTCCCCACCGCCCTAGGCCTAAAAAGGGGGTGGGATTTGCTATTGTTTGTCTCCCCATCCCCACACCCATCATGTATCATTTCTTCTCTACTCCAGCAAAGACATATAAGTTATCTTCTCTTGACTAGGGAGATTTCTATCAGTTAAACCCTTTAAATACAGTTTCTTCATATGCTAATGCATGTGATCTTAGCTGAAGAATGAGATAAGGTCTTTCAGGATAATATTACATAATTAAGGGGTCAAGTATTTCTCTTGAACTAGGAACTAGGTCAACTAGCTAGCAGGGATAGGAATGGTAGTGGACAGATAAATTGAACCTAATTTAAATTGAAAATTAAAACTGATTTGGTTTAATGTTATATCGTTCTAGTCATGTTGAAATATTCCTAGTTACTCAAATATCTAGTTATTTTGTATATTCTGTTATTGTGGCCAAGAATGTTCCTATTTTCATTCTTCAACTATAAAGCTTGAACTTGTCCTTTAAGATAAAAATCAGATCCCACTTTTTCTGTGATGTTTCCTTGGATTTTTCCCTGGATTTCTTAGTATTTCTTAATAGTGGGGTACCTGGTTAGCTCAGTTGGTTGAACAACTGACTTGATTTCAGTCATGATCTCACATTTCCTGAGATCCAGTCCTGCTACTCTGGGTTCTCCACTGACAGTATGAAGCCTGCTTGGGATTCTTGGTCTTCCTCTCTCTTTGCCCCTCCCTTCCCCCCACCTCAAAATAAATAAATAAGAAAAAAAAAACTTAAAAAAAAACCCATTTCTTAACAATTGACATACAATACCTATAACTTTCAGGTGTACATCATCATAGTGATTTGATATTTTTATGCTTTATGAAATGATTCTGGTGGTAAGTCTAGTTACCATCTGTCATCATACAAATGTTATCACAATATTATTGACTATATTCCCCATGCTGAGATTATATCCCCATTACTTATTTATAACTGGAAGTTTGTAACACTTAAATCCTCTTCACCTATTTCAGTTTATTTAATATAACAGAGTAAGAGAGATCATAAGGCAGTACATGATTAATAGTGAAGTGAATAATACAGACAATAAGTTTTTGAGAAATTTAGAGGAAGGAGAGATTGTTGTAGTCTATGACAGTTTATAAAATAATAAAAGGTAAACTTGAAATACCAGTGATTAACACAGATTCATGTGGTATCTGCTGATTAAATCATGTGCACTCATTTATTGACTGTATGTATTATTTAAATACATACCTATAACTAATTTCTTTTCTCGGGTTGTACCATAAAGGTGTCTCAATATTATAGCAGTTTGGTCAGTTATCTGTATTTATCACAATTATGGGTATATGAGAGTTGAGAATTTTAGTTATTTGATAATTAACTCCTAGCTTCCTATATTAATTTATCTAGTCAAAAGATTTATTCCATATCTGCAATGTTTAATGTACAGCAGAGGGGAAACTAAGATAACTAAGATTCCCTTTAAAGAGCCTATAGTCTCATAAATGTAGATAAACACATAAACAGATGATGCAATGACATAAGTACTATTAACAAAACTACACAGAGGCTTGTTTAGTCTAATTCTTCAAAGTGGGTACATGTTTACCAGGTGGAAAAATACAGAAAGAGAAGGAACATTGGGAGAAAAAATGTGCAGATGAGAAGTTTGGTTTATTTGGAAACTACAGCTAATGATTACATAGGGTTGTATCACTAGTGCATCTGGCACGTGGATAGTTAAGGAGAAAAATACATTTCAGGAATAATTTGCATTATTTCTCATTTAGTCTCTTCCTCTACTGGGAAAAGATCGCTCATTCTATTTTATTTTTAAGGATATGTTTCTCAGAACTTCTGTCTCCTTAAAAATTGTACGCACTCTGAATCTTGAAAAATTGACTATCTTCTATGACATGTAGTTTTTAGATATAAATATTCTATATTTCTTACTTGTGTAGCATAGGGTTTCTGTATATCTAGTTGTTATGCCCAGATTGCGATCTCCCCAAAATCCCAAGACCACCAAGGAGTCTGAGTCACGTATGCAAAAGCAAAGGGCGTTTATTCGGGCTTAAGCTCGGGCACCCAGACCTTACCAATGTAGTGGATCCGTGCTGAGAGCCCCGAGCAAAGGCAGAGTAGGGTTTTAATGGGGTTTGTGACGGGGGAGTTACAGAAATTGTGGCATGGGAACAGTGATCCCATGATAATTATTCAACATCATTGACAGCAGGTTTAACCATACACGTTGTCTAGAGTATTCGTTACTTTTGGCGGGATCCAGTTACAACGTTTAGCGTGCCTTTAAATTCAACCAATCACAGAGCGAGCCTAGGGTCTTGTTCAGCGACTAACGGGTTAACTTTAACATTAGGTAACAGGGTCCTATCTATAGTTTCTATCTATAGGCCTCTCCCTTAACAATGTGGAGGGTGGTCGCTGGCCTTTCCTGATTGGGTGTTGCAAGGGTAGTTTCTCCTGCCTTGGGCAATGTGTAACTGCCTGATAGTTTCGGGGAAGCTGGAACTTAGGCCTTCTAGTTTAGAGGGGAAACTTAAAGCCTGTCATGAAGTCAGTTTGGTTTAGACGTTTAGACTTGTGTCCTTACATAGTGATAACATGTAACTTGTCAAAACTATTTTTAAATATTATCACCTTTCCAACACTTCTTTCTCCTCATCTTCCTCTCAGCTCATTTCCTTTTACCTAGCTCACGTTCAGGGTTGTGCTGTGCCTTTATTAATTCAGGTAACCTTTCCAGTGACCCTATAAGGTAAATGTGATTATTATACCCGTTTTATGGAGAGGGAATACTAAAGCATAAGAAAACCCAATATAATTGGTCTTTCTTTCCTACTATTTTTCTTTTACTCCTGTTCTCTTTCTGGCTTCTATTGAAGGCCAATCCTCCATGAGGTTCTACCACCTGTCTCCTATTCAAGGACATCTCTAATTCCTCTCTCATTTTGTTGTGCATCATATTCCTCATTCAGTGAGAATGATCGACCTTTCTGATAGTCATACACGTATGGTCAGCTATAATATCTCTCATTTTATGAAACTGCTTTACTTACTTGCCAGAGGCCGGCTCCAGCAGGTCCAGGGGGCCCTGAATGATGGACATTGTCAGCGAAGGAGGTATAAGACAGCCCCGAGAATCTTTCTGGTCACCAGGCAGGCATCTCTGCTCTGACTGGAGCTCAACTTTATTTTATAATAAGTGTTTGGGGGACAGCACAGAAGTGGCATTTGCCTTAGACAGTGATTTCTGATGACAAATTTCTTTGATATGTAAAAATTTCCCAGAACATAGATTTGTAGAAGACTGCTGCATAACCTTTATCAATAGTGATTGAGGTAGGGGATTTAGATGCTTATTCTATGGGGAAGGAAGGTATCTTTAGTATACCAATGTTTTTAGCATAAAAAGGGTGAAGTTAGTTCTTTGTGAGCAGGGGTCAATAGCTTGTTTGTTTAAGGAGAAGTATTAAGAAAAACAGGTCTTTCAGGAAACACAATGTTTGCTCCCATAATCACAAAAGAAGAAGTTCCTACAATAGGTTCCTTCACAGGGTGCAATCAGCATATTCAAGGCCAGAATAAGTCACTCCAAATACTGATCACAAATACCTTGGGAGGCTGGTGCTCCAAGCAGAAACAATTGGGTGGGGGTGGATATCTGCTCTTAACTCTAAATTAGGCTCTTTGTCTCAGGGCCAGACTCAATTATAACTCTTGTGTTCTTAACCCCCTTTATCATCTAAGTCTTGGATCTGCAAGGCCCCTAGGAAGAGCCTTTTGACAGTCATCCACAGTGCTTTCCTCTAAAATCTCTTTTGAAAAGGCAGGGATATGCTTTTCCTTATGAGCAGTCTGTGTGGGGAATATCAGTCTGATTTGGAATATTGTGAGGCCTGGTCAATACCAGCAGGCTCATTTCCAACATGAGCCAGTAGTAGCAGAAGGAGATACCAGTTTTCAGTCCTCATGGCAGGAGGAGTGCAAACGCTGCCGTCTCCTCACTGTGACGGTCATCCTTCGAGGCCGGTGGGGCTCCCAGAACTTACTATCATTGCTATCAACTCCATTTATCTCCCTCCTTTTGAGGTAAGTTCAATGGTCATTTATCAGCTCTTTTCCTACTTGATGTGTTAGCAGCATTTGATGTCGTTGATTACTTTCCCCATGAAATACTTTCTTCACTAGATTTTCAAGACAGTGAATACCCTAGGACTCTTTCTTAATGACTTCCTTGTCACTAACTTTTACTGGTTCATCATCCTCCTCCATATCTCTATAAGGCTCAATCCTTGAATGGTTTCTCATTATTTTTTAAAAAATCAGAATTAACTCTCTCGCCAATTTTATCTAGTCTCATATTTTTATGTACCATCAATATACTGACAAATCCAAATTTATGTTTCCAGCTCTGACTTGTTTCCTGAACATCAGATTCATATATTGCCTGCTCAACTGTCGATTGTGATATATAATGTGAGTTTCACACTTAACGTGTCTAAAACTAAGCTTCAATTTTTCTCCAGTCCCATTACAATCTGCTTGCCTTACCCTCTTTTTTTTTCTCAGTAAATAGCTAATTCATTCTTACAGTTGCTGAGACTAGATATTTGGACTTATTCCTGATGTTTCTTTTTCTCACATGTAGTACATTTTATGAGACAACAAATACAGTCATCTCTACTTTTATGACATGTTTAGATTCCAAAGTCTTTTCACAACTTCCACCATTACCACCATGGTTCAAGTCACTATCATCTTGCAAATGAATTCTTTGTTTAGTTTGTTTAACACAGCAACCAGAGTGAAACCTCTAAAGTATGTCAGGTTATATTTTTCTGCTCGAAACACTCCATTTTGTTTTCAGCTCACTCAGAGTAAATATGAGTAGATGTTCTATGAGGTTGTGTGAGATCTGTCTCCATATTCTGCTTCCCCAAAATTATCTCTATAATCCATGCTCCTGATAACTCAGGAAGATATGGAGTCCATTTCAGAATGCTCTGTCTTTCTTTTTGTTTTTCTTCCTTTTTTTTTTTTTTGTTTTGTTTTGTTTTAATTTGCTATTTCTTCTACTTGAGAAAATTATCTGCTCAACTACCTGCAAGACTTGTTCCTGAAATTCTTTTAGGTCATCTTACATGGTCACAGGATTTTATGCACAAATTTGTATCAGCCGTTTCCCCATTCTGGCTTTCACCATATGTACATATTCTCTGTTTTAGTAAATCTCCATTCATATATAACTACCTAACATTCTATATATTATTTATTTACTTGTTTATTTTCTTTCTGTTTAAAATGTAGGCTCTAGGAACCTACACTTAACATAATCACTCACTTATTCACTTACATATCCCTAGTATCTTGAAATAAATCATTTTTGGGTAAATAAATGAAAGAATACACAGACGTATATTAGAAATTAGTTTAAATGTTTTCTGGTCATGTAAAAGAAAAGAATGAGAAATCTATTTTCAGCTTTTTTGTTCACTTCTTTATGTCAAATATCTGCAGACTATGAAGATATAAGTTCATAAATCCCTTCTATATTAAGATGCAGACTTTGAAGTTACGATCTGTTCCTGTGCTTGCTCTGCTTATGCTTATTGTTAGTTTGAAAACTTCATGTGTTCTTATAGGTTACTATCCCAAATTTAGTCAGAAGTCAGCATTTTTAATAGATTGAGAAGGTTAATTGTCTTTGTAACTCATTAGCAGCATAACTATCTCTGCAACTGAATTTTCCCATTTATGAGTTGGGAATCATAATTGAAATACCTCCTTCTCAGTAGTATTATGAAGATTAAATAAATTATAAACATCTCTAATCCCTCCCTCACAAACACATTTATGTTTTATAAATGATGAAATGTGAGTGTGCTTTTTTGGTGAGAGCTTTGGAATATGAAAAATGTACATTTAATCACAAGGCTGTGACCTACAAACTGCATGATAATTTGAGTAGCTTTCATCTCCCTTTGTCCCATTTATTCTCCTTATTTTTATAATGGGTATCAAAATGATCACTTCAAAGAGTAATTGTGAAGAAAAAGCTCAACACTATGAAAGGCACATATTAGATACCCATTAAATAGTATCATTTTTTTCTCTCTTCTTTAAAATTAGTTTCACTTCTTTTTCACCCCAAACACCATAGTTGAGGCCTCTATTTGAAATTACACAGGACAGTAAGAAAAGGTTTCAAATAGTAAGAATTTTTAGAATTTCCTATCATGTGTTTCTATGTAGTGTTTTTGTTTATTATTAATAATGATATTGTTTTTCTTCAATAATAATCTTGTTGAGAAGATTTGGGTAGACTGTCTAATTAACAAAGAGCTCTAGCTTTTCACACCCATTGGATCACTCTTCAGCACTTGCCGTTGAATCAGCAACCTATCAGAGGTCACAGAAATATTAGTATCTATCTAAAGGATTGTTACACAGTGATTTTGTTAGAGAGGCACAGGAAATTTTAGAGTAGATGTTCAAATAATAAAATATAATATGTGAAACTGAAACAACATAAAAGAAAATATGAGATTTGCAAGTGTGTGGGCTCTTTAATCAAAAAGCCTGGATTTGAGCCCTTAACCTTGATCCAGACTCTTAACTACTTTGCTTCTGTGCCTTAGTCAGTGAAACTGCATTTAGGATATTTTTCAAAATTGTTGCAGAGATCACATAAATTAATCAACCAGAATGTGATGATAAATCCTAAACAGCTAAACAAATTTTGCCAAATAACATTATTAGTTAATTAAGATTAGCTACATGTGTATGTATACATTAGCTATCTGTGTGTGTTTGTGCATAGATATGCACACTCACATAAATATTTGGCCCAATCATTAGTAATTCAAAATTATCTGAAAGCAGTCTACTAGTCAGAGAAACATAGAGTAGTTTATAAATAAATGTGAAAGAGTGTGAAGATAGTCTCTCATATGTTTATTCTTTCAAACTTTATGACAGATGATGTTTGTTCTAAGACCAATATATAAGAGTATATCTGTGGACTCATTTTAATTTAACTTGTTTGACATAGTCACTGAATTATTCCTCTATCTATGGCAGTATTTTTAGATGACCTTTCCATCAGTCTCCATTTGACTTAGGGAGTATTATTGCCTTGCATCTTAAAAAATAATCAATGACCATCCATTATCTATTATTATTTTGTATAGGTGATGCTTGCTTTTGTATAGGTGATGTGATAGAATTTGTATCCCCATGAGTATAATTAATTCACTGGATTTAGATAATATATTTCTAATGTTTTAAACTTTACATATTATGTAGAAATATTACTGAATATAGTACAGCGATTCATTATATATTATTAAAATGATAAATGGGATAAATGGCATAATTAGAGTATTTTGCTCAGGTAACTGTTATTGAGTATATACTATATATTTGACACTTATTCTTTTGTTGAGATTTTAGTTATGCTTTATAATTTATATAGGAATTCCTAATGATTAATCTTGACTTTGACACTGCACATTTTCTTGCTTATGATCTATTAGGTTACACACATATACACATTATATATGTGTAGTCTTTATATATGTATATAGATATATGTGTATATGTATACACACACACATACACATATATATACTTGAGAAATTACACAGTCTTGGTTTTGATAATAATATGAAGTTCATTTAGTCCAATCCCTCTCAAGCAATACATGAATTTCTTCTACCATTTGATATGGTTTTCATATTTGTGAGTAAACTTCTCACTGGTGGGACAAGTTGATATCCAAATGGTTGATATAAAATAGAAACATATGAAAACTTGGAAAATAAAGCTAAGGGTTTTTTAAATTTATTTTTAGTTTTTGGTAAATCTGGTATAGTCTAGATTTTTTTTTAATGTTAGTAAAATTCACATGTTCCTAAAATATATTTTAAAAAAAATCACACAGTGATTTCAAGCTATCACCATGGCAACTATTTGCATCAGAATAACTATTTTTTCCCAGAGCTATTTCTGTATCATTAAATCCTTGATAATACTTTATTATTTGGTATCTGGTAAGTCCATATGCATTTTAGTGTCTAATTTACTTAACAAATTATGTCTGACAAAAGAGAAAACTTACAGAACAATAAACAACACTATTAATTACCTCATGAAGCAGGAAACCACTATATTTGTCAGTAGCATTGTGTCTTCAAAATAATGCCACCAACTAATTAAGTATGAATATATTCCATTATTAGGATGTATATCTTTTTCAAATTTATTCATTATAATGAAGCAAAACCAGAAACTAGGACTAGTGAAATTACAAAATTGTCTTTATTGCAGAGGCTTTTATCCTATTAAAACAAAGCAAAGCAAATGGATAAAGAGAGAAAAAAAAGTTGTCTATATGTAAGAAAATATGTTACTGTGGCAACTGCATGCCATTTGTTATATTTTCTTCATTAACTATTGAAGGTGATTAGATGATGAAAGAGAAAAAGGTCCTTTCAATATAAAATAATAATTTCATGGGGATACATATTTCTATTTTCCCCTTTAGGATTTGTTAAAGTGCTATTTTTATTTGAGAAATATCCTTTTTTTAAAAAATTTATGAAGATTTTAAAGGAGACATAAGGATTCTACAGACCTGAGACATTATAGTTTACTTTCACTTTTTATTTTTCCCAGTCTGTGAGAAAAGAAAGGTATAAATAAAGAAAACCTTCCAAGAGAGAGCAATAAAGTGCAGTTTGCTTCCATGGCCTCTAGGGCATCATAAGTTTAATGGTCCATAACTTAGGTAGGTGAGTCATGTTATCTCTATGGGCTTTTTTTTTTTTTTTTTTTTATCACTCACATACATCTACAATGGCAGGTAGTGTGCACTGTTCAATTTGATGGCTTTAGGTGGTGGTTGGAAAATGTTGAACATCATACAATTTCACCTACATGTTCCAACCACATATCCTCATTGCTACGTGTACCTACTGAGCTGTCAAAGGTCAACTTAGTAAAGTCGAAGCAGGAACTTAACACCTTCTCACTGAGTCTCTGACAGCTGCAGCCACTTTCCCCTGTTACTCTTACAGTTTCTGTATCCCAGTAGTTTCATTCCATAATGATATGGCTTGATAAACTAGAAAAGCATACCAACTTTGATAAGCCCGTAATTCTGTAATTCTAGTTTAGCCTGATAATGTTTTTTAATTTCAAAAGCACCAATATATTCTAATACAGGGATACCTGTAAACAGTTTAGCTCTATTAAAATCAGAATTGCCTAATTTCTGTATCCTGGAATGAAATGTTGAACTCTGTATTGTTCAGTTGTTTAGGCTAATATTTGAACAAATTCACCTTTGCAAATCACTGCTTCCCTAGGGTTCTTGAATTCGTTTTTCATCTCTGAAACTTATTTAAAATAAACAGTGTTAATTCGAACATATAAACCTACGCTCTTTATATACTTGATATATTTTTGTACAAATAGCAGTAGCTAGAAGAACCATTTATTCCTGTAGGTTTTTACATTTTGAAGCAAAATTAAATTGTTTAAATATTTTTAGGGTGACAAATTGTTGCAAAACTGCTGGAGGAATAAAATGGTCTCAGCCTTTGAGGCTATAGAGATCTTTCCAACAATATGTAAATACTAAATATTCTTGGGCGAGCATGATTTTCTCCCTAAAGCAAAACTATTTTTCTCCCTGATGCTGTATATGGCAGCATGTCATTTAGAATGCAGTGACTTTTCATGGGAGTTGCTAAGACATGCTCAGTTTACGTTGAGCTGCTGAAGTCATCTTTGTCTCAGTCCACTGGCTAATAAAATTACAGTGTTAAGCAGTATTGAAGAAAATAACTCTGAAAATACAACTTTAAATGGAGCTTTACCACTGCCTCTAGCTTCATGCCTGCGTGGAGATCATCAAAGCTCATCTTGTATTTCTCAAGCTTTCCTTTCTTCCCTTGTTCTACCCTCAAGGGCTTCCTATTGCCTTAGTCCCAAATACAGATATCTAACCTAAAGGTCCAGTGTTGCTTCCTGTTTATTTCACATCATTATGATCTTCAAATGCTGGCCAAGATCTCTTTGCTTTGAATGGACTTCACACGAGGTTTTGAATGTCCTGGCTGGAGTTATTCCATTAACCTCGCATTTCCCTTTTTCCCTGAACCTCTTGAATTTGTAGAGCAATGTATTTTCACAGTAAGTACTAAGAACCCATGGGAGACTAGTAAATAATTGCTTGTGAGTTTATGTGCATTGGTGGACTCAAGAAATGGTTGTAATGCATTACTTTTCAACTGGCGGTGAGGAAGAACAAAAGAGAGCTATAAAGGTTACTGCTCTTCTCTACCTGCTTTTCATCTTATCTTCACATGTTGCCTTCAAACAAAACAGCACTATAAATTGAACAGACCTATAGATAAAGATAGATAAAAGACAGATGGATAGCTGAATGTGAATATATAGATATGAAGGTATCGATACAAACCAAAGTTGAGGAAGAGGTTAGTTCTATTTTTCCCCATCTTATCAACCCCCATCTTTGTGCAAGATGACAGCATGTACTGTTTTTGAAAATAAATGACACTTATTATTTAGTTAACAATCCCAAATGAACAATAATAATGGAATATTGTTAAGTTTCTCAGTTTGGGAATACAAACATTGTAACAATAGAAATAGTGTGTTTATCTTTTGAGAGGATTGAACCAAAGTGGCTGAGTGAGGTCTACTGTCAATCAAACATGCATTCCTGTCTAACTTGTAACACTTTTTAGCTGTAAGACTGTAAGCATGAGGTTTATCTTCCCTGAGACTCAATTTTCTCATTGTTAATATTGAGATAATAAAAATAACACTGTCATAAGACTTTTGTGAGTAGAAAATGAGTAAATGTAGATTTACTGAGGTAAATGGGTAAATGTACAGACATCGATCATGACAGGTATTGATGTTAAAAATGGCCAGTATCAGCATATCTTTCCCAGGCCATCATCATCATAACATTACCCTTGTCACTTTCACTGGTATTATGATCATAGATTTGACCAGAAGAAAATGCCTTTAAGCATTGGTATACAGTTGTGGTTAAGAGTAAGGACTTGGAAATTAGACTGTAGGCTTTTAACTCACTCCTCGCCACAAACAGGCTGTCTAATCTTAACCTCCCAAGCCTCAGGTGTCTTATTTGTGAAATCCAGCTAATCATAAAGTGATTTTATAGAATTGTAGTGAGAATTAGTTGATTTAAATACTATGGGGTTTTCTTGGCACACAGTAGGAACCTGTGTTAGTTTTCATCACCAACTATTATTGCTGTTATTAATATCTCAGAGGATATTATTTTGCATTTCCCCCCCTCCTGCATCCTCTTATCTCAGTTATTGTGTTCCACATATAAGATAGTGCTTGGGGTATTCTCTGCTAATTGACTAAGAGAAAAATACCAAAGAAATAGAGACTTATTTCGTAAATTTTGAATTCTTGTTATCTTTTTAAAATAGACTATTTGGAGGTATAATTTAAATGCAATATAACGTTCTCTTCTTAAGTGCATAGTCCAATGAGTTTAGAGAAATGTATATGACCTTAAGAACTATCACCATAGGTTTTGGGGTTTTTAAGTTGGCTTTTGAAACTAATAGCGTAATAACAATTTTTAGCAGAAAAAATAACTTGGAATGCAAAAAGTTTACCTACTAGGATTCACCTTCCTAAACCCTGCAAGATTCAGAATATTTTATTTTTGCCTTTAGCAACATATCAAAGACTATCTGACCCATGGTAGATGAAAATTCCATAGGCTAAACATAGGGTAAGAAGACTCAGAGAGAATAGATCCTGTGCCCTGCCTTCCAAACAAGGTGGAATGAGAGGTCTAGAGCAGTAACAGAAACTCCAAATAGGAGGCTGTAAAAGCAGGGGGCAACCTGGGAGAAGCCAGGAAGGTAGCCAGCTTCACAGAGTACCTGCATGCCCAGCATGCTTTAGGAGCAGGAAAAGAAGAGCTGGCCTAAGTTAGATATACAGTCAATGGCTCTGATACACTTGGCATTCCCTGAACAACAGTGGAACATGAGAACAGTGATGTGCTACCTGACTGCTCAAAAGAAGCTGAAGTACTTGAGAGTAAATCAGAGCTGAGAGGCCTGTGGTCAAGAATGTAGCCATAGGCTAATGATTATAGAGCAGATAGAGCTTAGTTTGTCCCAGTTATTTTCGTGGATGGACAAAATGTTTATTAAAAGAACAATGTTTATCTCCGTATATGTCATCACGGAGAGGTGGCAGTGACTGAAGACTAGATAGCTACCCTCTTATCCCGTGCATTCATTAGCAGCCAAATAGCCTCTAAGAGGCTGTAGTAGACTAAAGCCCATCATAAGGCAGGTGAGAACTTTAAATCACGGAGTCCTTGAGATGACCAAGCCTAAATTTTCAAATCCTGCCGGAGTTGAAGCTTAAAATAAAAATTAAGTTTTATTATAGGAAAGGAAATAATTTTATTTTTCACTTTGTCTGTGGTGTGAGATTTATGCCTGGCATATTATTTATTAATAGCAACAAAATTAGGGGAAGAGTAGAAGTAGGAGAAAGAATGGGGTAGATTTCTCTCTCCGGAAAGCTTTCTTATATCTTAAAGTTTTAGAAAGAAGGTGAAGTTTTTAAAACAAAAAAACAAGAATTCTTTATTTTGTTGATTACACAGTACAGTACCCATCATCCGGTTATTGATATGTTGACAATATATGTAAAATTACATTCCTTTTGTTTGGCTTTGCTGATCGCAATTCATATGCTCATCACAGGACAAGTGTTAATTTGCTAACCACTGTTAACCCTGGGTTTCTTTCCCTGCTCTTTCTTTTTTCCAGTTCGTATGTTTTCCTATATCCATTAAGTCAAAATTGTTGATGAAAGAATTTTAAATGAAGACATAGAATCATTCTTCCAGAATATCTCCTTTGACTATCGGTGTTTTGGAAATAAGCACTTAGGCTTAAATGTGAATTACAGCAGAAAAGAATCACTCAGAATAGTAAAATTTCAAGGAGGATACATGCTTAAAGGAAAAAGAATACAAATAAACAGTAATATAAATCCTTACTCAAGTGAATCAGATAGATAGTATCTTCTAAGAATTCTTGTGTTTGGAAAATAATTTAATAGATCTTTATTATATGTCAAAAATACTCATTTTTGGTACTGTGGCTGTAAGCGTTCCAAATATGTACCCTAAAATAAGCCAGTTTGACATATTGATATTTAAAAAAAAATTTTTAATGTTTTATTTATTTCCGAGAGAAAGAGACAGTGTGAGCAGAGGAGGGTCAGAGAGAGAGAGAGAGAGAGACAGAATCCAAAGCAGGCTCCAGGCTCTGAGCTGGCAGTCAGCACAGAGCCCGACGCAGGGCTCGAACCCATGAACCGTTTGATCATGACCTGAGTCGAAGTCGGACGCTTAACCAACTGAGCCTCCCAGGCGCCCCTGACATATTGACTATTTTGAAATAAAGGTACTTGAGAAACAGCCAGCATGTAAGACATTCTTGGTATTCCTGTGTCCCCCTGGAAGCAGGAGATCAATCTTACTGTGAAAAGTACCCTTTCTTATCACCAAGCATCCTTATCGCCAGAGACAGGAATTTAGGGCCTAGAAGGCTGTGTTAACAAACCTTGTTACTCCTTCACTTTTTACTGTCTCTAGCTCAAAACCCTGTGTTTTGTTAATTCTTCACAAATGTACTGTTTCTTTGTCTGAAAGCTACAAAAGCCTTCTGTTCCGGTCACTTCTTTGAGTCTAATCTCTTTATGGGGTCTCTGTATGTAGGTACATAATTCAGTTTGCTTTTCTCTTATTAATCTATTTGGTTGGTTATATTGGGGTATCTTAGTCAAGAGCCTGGAAGGATACAGGGGAAATTATTTTTTCTCCTTTTGCATGACTTATGAGCAGTAGTGCATAGCAGACACAAAGCAGAGCAAAATATAGGTCCTTAAGAAACATATGAGCCTGTGGGGATCAATTTAATTGATGCATTACGCATCTATAGAGTATTATTAAGGGGTGAAATTCAAAATGCTTAATATCTGTTCCAGCAATGACCGCAATCATATGGAAAATAAGTCCCTGCCTCTCTCAATAATTTGCTGAATTTGGGGTAGACCTGGTAAGTTCCAGGGGACGGACCAAGATCTAAGGCAGATGGATGGGGAACACTCAGAAGCTTGAACGGTGGCTGTTTGCCTGCCCTGTTAGAAGTATTTTAATGTTTTAACAACATATGTATGTGGTTGTGTCAATGCCTACTGGTTGCATTTCAGCCTAAGTAAAAGAGAGCTTAGCATTGACAACTAGTCAGTACTTAAAGGTAACTATTTCATGATCATGAATTATTCATCTGCTTAATTTTTCTAGAGAATTTTAAATAAAAATAGATGATTATCAATGTGTTGTGGAGATGCCCTTGGAAAGTTAAGGAAAATATCCATTTTCTTATAAAACTACAATAACAATAAACTGAAATAATGGAAGTGACTTTATTTTTAGTGTTGTAACAGACTTTATATTATCTGATAATCACTATTCTCGAGGATAGGCACTTAGCCAGTTGTCACTTTGGAGATCATTCAGTAGAGCCATCTTTACTTTATAATAATTCTCAAAGGCATTATTATTATTATTATTATTTCCTCAAAACACCCTAGAAATTAACTCACAGACTCACAGAGACTAATCCATTCTATGGAATGAGAATATATAGAATTTCTGGGTGTCTAGGGGCCTCAGTTGGTTAAGCATGCGACTCTTGATTTTGCTCAGGTCATGATTCATGGTTTGTGAAATCAATCTCTGTATTGGGTTCTTCACTGACAGAGTGAAGCTGGCTTGGGATTCTCTCTCTCTCTCTCTCTCTCTCTCTCTCTCTCTCTGCCCCTTCCCTGCTCCCTCCTTCAAAATAAATAAATAAAAAGAAAACCAAAAGAAAGCAGAATATATCCAATTTCTTTTAAAAATGAGTACATGCACATAAAATATTTTAAGGTATAAGGATGTGTGATACTGTAATTTATAATTTTTATTATAATTTAGTAAATATATATTTTGTCTTCTTCCCTATCCTGACACAGAGCTCCTCAAATCCTTGGAATTTTCTATAATGAGAGTAATAAAGTTGTAGTTTGCTATGTGAATGAGGTAACTCTTAGACCCCATCTAAAGACTGGAGAGTCTGGTTGCCAGAGGAGCCAATCATGTGATCAAAGTGTTGGAATTTTCAGTCCTCAGAGAGGGGAGAGGGGTAAGAAGTTGAATCAGTCACCAATACCAATGGTATAATCAACAGTACCTATGAGATGTAGCTTTCATAAAAACCCAAGTGGATGAGGCTTGGAGAGCTTCTGGGTTGGTGAACATATGTAGATATGGCCTGGAGAGGACATGTACCCCTTCCCACATACCGGGTCCTATATATCTCTTCCATCTGGCATATCCTTTATAAGGATAGTAGTCTAGTAAGTAAATGTTTATCTGAGTTCTGTAAACTACAGTAGCAAATTAATCAAACCCAAGGAGGGGTTGTTGGAACATCCATCCTACACTAGGTCAATCAGAAGCACAGGTAACATTCTAAACTTGTGTTTGGCATCTGAAGTGTGTGTGGGGAAGGAGCACACACATTTGTTTTGTAGGACTGGGATGTGATGCTCTCTTCAGGATGGTGATGTCAAAATTGAGTTGAATTGTAGGGCACTTAGCCAGTGTCCAAGAATTGCTTGATGGTATGGGAACCCACCTCCTACCCTCACCCAGTCCCTGGCAACTCACATTGGAATTAATAGGTAATCATATCCCTTAGGATGCATTTCATGTAATAAGCTAGGAATTTGACAAATGTACACTTTAAGCCTGATTTTGGCATAGAAAAACTGTGAAATCTTTCTTTTAGGTCACTTAACCACAATAACTTTCATTTCCATCCTCATTAAATAATGATGATTGTACCTACCTTATAGAGGGTAATGGGCTAAATAGAGGCCCTCCAAAAGATATGTCCACCATGTCATCTCCAGAACCTGTGAATATTAGCTTATTTGGAAAAAGTCTTTACAGATATAATTAAAGTAAGGATCTTGAGATGAGATGACCCTGGATTATTTGAATAGACCCTAAACCCAATGTCCAGTATCCTTTAAAAGTATGGAAAAAAGATATTTGATATCAAGGGAATGAAAAAATCGTAGTGTGATCCCAGGAGCACAGATGGAGTGATGAAGCCATAAGGGCAGGAATCCAACTACCAGAGCTGGTAGGATCAAAGAGTGAATTCTCCCATTCAGGATCCAGAGGGCAGAAGCCCCTACTGAAAACTTGATTTTAGATTTTATAGCCTCTTGAGCTATGAAGGAATAAATTTATGTTGTTTTAAGCAACTCAGATTATGGTACCTCGTTATACCAGACCTAGGAATCAAATACACAAGGGTCACTGTGAGGACTGAATCAGACCATGTCAAATTCTTAGAAAAATAAGACTAAGGATCATACACACACATACATATATACATAAGTAATTCCAATAGTTTCTCATTAGTAATATATATGTTATGATGACTAAAAGGTCTATTTCTTTGTGTTTCTTTCAATTTATTTTCATCTCTCAGTCCAGAACCACTTGCTTTATAGTTATGTCAGTTTAGCTTTTGATTGTAACAATATTTGCTGCAAACTAAGACTTTTTAAAATTATTTGTGAGAGAGAAAGAGAGACAGAGAGACAGAAGATGAGCAGGGGAGGGGAAGAGGGGGACGGAGACAGTAAATACAAAGCAGGATTCGGGCTCTGAACTGTCAGCACAGAGCCTGATATAGGACTTGAACCCACAAACTGTGAGATCATGACCCCATCTGACATTGGACACAACTGACTGAGCCATCCAGGCACCCCAAGACTTTAAAACCAAGTAGGCATTTGGAATGGTGGAATAGATATGAGATTTTGATTCAGAATCCTACTGAATTGTAGTCTTATTTCAATATTTCCTGTAGCTAGCCATATGATTTGGGGTTAATTCATGAGTTAGGAAGAGAATATAAGAAATGGGCGTAATAACATCTATCTTATGGGGTTGCTATAAGGAATATTTATACACACATATATTTAATCATATACATATGTTTTATTTTATCATATACATACATTTAATTTGTATGTGTGTGCTGTTTGTGTATGTATGAGTGAATATAACATTACATGTTTGTTTGTTTCTCAGAGAATAAACAAAAACATTCTCTCCTGGGTGGTCATTGTAGATACAGAAAACTCAAAAATATTAGGAAGTATTAGCCATTTATTAAATATCTATAAAAGTTCCATACCATAATATATATTTTTTATTTAAATTTAGCATTATTGTCGCAAGTATTATTAGAAGTGTATGTACTGATCCCTTGGCTTTGTACTTTGCTAGATCCAGGGAGTCCTGGGTATTTGCAAAAACAAACAAACAAAAGCGAACAACAACAACAACACAACTAAGACTCATTTTCTTCTAGTGACTGAGACAGTGTACCATGTGAGTTTTCCCTTCTTTATTCTGGAATATTAATTATTTATCCTTTTTACTTTCCTAATTAATTGGTTATGTTTATTTTTAATAGATAATCCAGCTTTTACCTGGCAAATGTTTGGAGAATGTAACCTCTCCATTTGCTGCTAAATGGAACAAAATGTTCTCTTCTTTTATTGAATTGCTTTGTATCTTCCATTACCTGGACATTAGAGTAACAGATGCAAATAACTCTTGTGTAAAAGAGTAGTACTTACTCCTTTCAGACCAACTCATTATATCCATGAAATGTTAGTAAACGAAGTATCTGTAAGAAGCATATTTATGAAAACTTAAAATAATCTAGATGCAGAATTTCTACAATGAGATTTTTATATTTTAACATATATTAGGAATGAGTGATACATTTTTTCAGATTTGCTCTGTGAAATCTGTATGAGTTATAGTATCATTTTACTTCTATTGAATTAGAAATTTGGAGTGAAGTTCTAGGTATGGTCATGGTGATAAGTTTGAGTTCAATGTTCAAATTTATTTAGGGAGGAAAAGTATATAAAAACATGATGTTCGAAATCTTCCCAGAAGAAAACCTTAAAACAGTTTTTATGTGAGCAATAGAAGAATAATTAATTGGCAACTTAAATTATGGGACATCTGCACCTGAAATTTGAAGCTAAGTTTTAAAGAATGAAGTTTTCATTTACTTTCATAGACAGAGCTTCACAATATGCTCTTATGAAGCAGACAACCTTTCCAATTGATGTTCAAAAAATAATGACATGAAACAGTATATATGTGTGTGCGTGTCTGTATTTAAATGCCTTTGTGGGTGTATCTGAAGGGATCTAGAAGGAGGCCTCAAACTGTAACTATTGGCTAGCACTGGAGAGGATAGAAGAATTGTCGGATGATCCATGTAGAAGAGAAAATGGGCTTTAACACTTAAATCCATTCATTACCTAGTGTTCAAATTATTTCCCAATAAGAAAAAAAAACAATATATTTGTTATAAACACAGTGAATAAAAATTAAATCATAGATGGTCTATGATTCTCCAAACTCTTACTGCAAAGAAATAAGAGTCTGCCTATATTGAAATGAAACCTCAAACTGACACTGCCTTCTCTGCCACATACTGTCAAGATAGTCACCCACACAGCCACTTTAAAATCCAATTTGAAAACACCATGATGTTTCATTTTTAAAAATAAATATGTGATCTTCCCCAGTTTGAGAGAAATAATCCAGTGGCCCCAGATCAGAGTTGGATTTAGTGTTTTTCCAGATGGCAAATTTATTTCCAAAGGCTATTTTTCCTGTGACAACAGCAGTCACATATCCTGAGTATTTTGGAAGGTGTTTATTTGCAGCGCATGGCAGGAACGGAGAATTTTGGTGAAGTTGCTTGATAGCCAAATGTGCAAAGAAGAGATGATAAGGATAGTCCTATGTGTAATGACCATTTCCTTGAGCTGGCTGAAGACACAGCATTTGAATTTTCTGATACGAGTGTCCATTCTACACAAACATCTGTAGTCAATAGAAAATTTAACAGCTGCTCTCTAAACTGAATAGCCTTTCACTCTCAAAAATGCATTGTCCAAATGAAACAACAGCAATCAAATACCTGTTGCTGGGAATTTTGACTCAACTGTATGTAGCATGGGACCCCAAAATGAAAAATTAAATAGAATGAGTGAGGCCAGTCAAAAGGTACATAAAAGAATATCTAAATCAGTTTAAATTGTATTTATTTATAATTTAGTATTTATTTAGAGCCAATCATAAGCCAAATACTATTTTGTACATAGCAGATATTTAAACTGTCTTTGCATCATTTTATATCTTTCTATTAAGCCTGTAGGGCACAAAAATGTAATGAGATTTAATAATTAATTCCCAGCCAGGCATCCAGTTTTCATGGAATGATTAACACTTCATCTAAAGTATCCCTTCTAAACCTAGCCTATAAGATCTGGCTTCTATTTATTCTCTATCCTTGGCTTCCACATTTATTTTTTCTTCCATTAACTTTGAGTCGTGTTGGCCTCCTTTCTGTTCCTGGGAAATGCCATGCTCATTCGTGTCTCACAATACTTAGATTTCCTATTCTGCCTACTTGGCATACTCATTCTCTAGATCTTTGCATATTTGATTCTTTTGGTCATTCCTGACATTCTTCAGATATGATCCCCCAGAGTTACTTGGCTAAATACCCTCTGTAATGTTGCTTGCCGCATAGTCTCTTTTTCATTATTGAGTTTTTAATTGCACCATAAAGTTATTTCTCCTAACTTTATGTTAGATAGCATAGAGTTATGGAGAAACACAGATTATTTTCTGAAAATAACGGAATTACTTGTTTATTATTTCTTTTCTGAATCCCCAATGCAATATTAAAACTGGGGGATCAAATACCCTGTTTCATGAACTACTATATGTCTGACCAGCTTTTAGGACATTACTTAATAAAAATTGGATAAATGAATTAACCATTATACAATAATTATTCATTATGATTTAAAAGGAATAAATTTACTTTCAGAGATAGTCACGGATGAATGAAGTTAGAGACAAGAGATCAGAGTACAAGGAAAACCAAAATGAAGAACATTTGGTAAAGAAAATTTAAGAGGTGCCTGGGTGGCTCAGTTGGTTGCCATCCGACTCTTGATTTAGGCTCAGGTCATTATCAAGCCCCACGTCACACTGTCACACTATGTGCTGACAGCAGGTAGCCTGCTTGGGATTCTCTCTCCCTCTTTCTCTCTGCCCATCTCCTCTCAAAACAAACAAACAAGCAAAAAGATTCTCTCCCTCTCCTCCACTCATGCTCTCTCTCTCTCTAAAATAAGATTAAAAATACATTTTAAAAAGTTTTTTAAAAAATACATATAAAAATCCAGAACTTATCAAATAAAGCTTTCTAATTCTGGGATCTACTTGGAGGATCACTGTGTTAGAAGAGCCACAGGGCCCATCTAAGTTCTACATGAAAAATTCTTAAACATTTACACATGAATAAAAGACTTTTAGATCAATTATGTTATGATGTATGAGCTCTTAATTCCCTCTCACGTCTATTCCTGAATCCATTTCCACTATTTTCCCGTATTTCCCAAATTAGGCATCTAATTCTATCTGTATCTGGCAAATATAGGAAAGGAAAAAAAAAAAAGATGCCTCTCAAACTCTAGTGGGATCACAAAGTTCACTTTGTCATCTCAAGTTAGATCGTGTAGAGTTTCACTTCCAATTAGAAGTAAGAATCACCTCCTCTTGAAAGTAAGGAAAAAAATACAATTTGAGAAACTGTGATGAAGCTGTCATGCTCTAAAAGTCACAGACTACTCTGGAGACAAAGTTAATATTAAGGATAAGAACAAGTCTTTATCGGCAAAGAACTCCTTCTCTTAGACAAGTGGAAAAAAAAAGGATAAACATTGTTAAAATGATTTAGTAACCAAACTACCCTGGCAATGGTTCTTTTTGTCATTTTTAATCACAACTGACGTTTCCTCTAGAATGAGGCCCAGTCATTACTACCTAATTGTTACTGAAAGTGAGAATGAAGCCTTACAGTTTTCTGATGCTTAACATATATCCAGAAATACCATCCATGTTAAGTGGGTCCACTTAAAGATGCCACAGCAATCCAGATTTTTCTTTAGGATATCAGTTCCACAAGAAAGGTTATGATTAGCTGAAACAAATTTAAGATTGAAGAGGGAGAGTTGGTTTAAATTATCACTGGCACGGTATACTCATTTAAAAATTTATTGGCTCCACAAAACAGTATGTGATCATTCAGATGTTACAGTCACATAAATGTCACAGAATTACTCAGATGTTACTGGTCAGTGCCTTGCATGCCTGGGTGCTACAGCTGCTGAATCTTTATCTTCTCCTGCTATCAGCTTCCTGTCACGGAAAACTATTTTTTCTTTCCTTCTACAGTTCATAGAAATTGGCTTCGTGCCTTCAAGGGGGTAATCTCTTTAGTTGTTGTAAGCTTCTCACATTACTTTCTCATGACATTTTTTTTCTTCTACAGATATTTGATAGGAACCAAGTTTAAATAATGGGAACTGATTAATTTGTCTCCAAGAAGAAATGGCACTTCTTGGCAATCATCTTAAGTTCTTGAATATAGTTCAAGGTTCTTTCACCCCTACCATTTGTCAACTATCTTTCTTTACCCAACCTCTCTCTCCTCCTCTCTCTCCCTCTCTTTCTTCCCATCATATTTACACATCACACATACACTCCTTTTATCTGTCCTAAACTTCTTAGAAATATATAGTCCAAATCAGTAACAATGGATTCAACTATATTACAGCCAGCTATATTAAAAGACCAGTGAATTGTAACTCTTTACTATATTGCAAAGATTCTTGTTAGCCATTACCTGCATCTGTGCTCTCAGCTTAAGTAAGAAACCTATTGGAAACACCTATGCAAGAAATGGCATTGACCTCTGCTATCAGATCTTCCTCTTCTTCCTCCTTCCTACCTTCCTTCCATCTTTCTTTCTTTCTTCTCTCTCCCTGTATTTCTTTCTTTCCCTCTTCCTCCCTGCCTGCCTTCCTTTCTGTTTTGTTTCCCCAAGATGCTCTTGATGGAAGAGAGAATTGTTACTAGGCTTTAAGTCTGAACAGCAGGGACATCTTTCCCTGCTGATGCCAATCAGGTATCCTTCATTAGATTTTTATCTAATTAGTATTCCTTTAAAAATTAAAGTTATTATGTATGCAGTGATCTCTCACTCTTCACTGTTCTAAAAGTCAACTTCCAACATATTGTTTGTACCTTCACCATATGTTGGAGTCATTAGATAATGACTTCTATTCTGCAAAGACTTTGCAGGAAAGATGCACATACATTTTTACATTTAAAATGGTTTGACTTAAGAGACTAATTAGCAATGCCATTTTTGTGTAGAAATTAGCATATCTGTTATTTTATTAACTGGCTTGAATATCAATTGAACTCCCACAATGTAAGGCATATCTCTGAGGTATTGTTCTGACATTTAAGGTTGGTCTCTGACAGGCAGGCAAACTTAATCTGTCAGGTTTTACATGGTTGAAAACCAAAGATTTGGCTCTTTAAATGTTTGAATTGGCCAAAGGTGCTGGTTTATTTTGAGGGCAAGTCTTACCTGTTTATAAATACTTATACCCACTTGATTGGATAAAATAAATATTCTTTGCCAAGTGCAGTCAATGTTCATAGGATCATTTGGTTTCAAAGATCCCAAGGCATGTGAATGAATTCACTCTAGAATTTGATATTATGGCCCCCTAAGAGATTAAAGTTGGTTTTGTCAGAGAATACTCTCAGGCAAGTATACATACTATTCAACAGCCATAAAAATGGGTAGAAACATGAAAACAAAATCAAGAACTTTTCATTTGAACTAGTATAATGGCCAACCAAATATAAATAAGGTTTTGCTATATATGTAAACTCTTTGTGGTATATAAATATAAACTCTGGACCAGCTCTGCTAGAGTGACCCTCCTTCCAATAGACATATATTTTTTTAATGTTTGTTTATTTTTGAGAGAGAGCATGAGTGGGGGAGGGACAGAGAGAGGGAGATACAGAATCTGAAGCAGACTTCAGGCTCTGAGCTGTCAGCACAGAGCCTGATGCAAGGCTTGAGCCTTTGAACCACGAGATCATGACCTGAGCTGAAGTCAGATACTTAACCAACTGAGCCACCCAGGTGCCACTGAGTAGACATATTTTAATCCACCATTACTTAGAGCTATGCTATCAGGAGAAATGTTGAGAATAAGGTTTTATTAAAAAAATGTTTTTTTAAATTTTTATTTATTTTTTAGAGAGAGAGACATACAGCATGAGCAGGGGAGAGGCAGAGAGAGAGAGACATAAAGCATGAGCAGGGGAGAGGCAGAGAGAGAGAGAGAGACATAAAGCATGAACAGGGGAGAGGCAGAGAGAGAGAGACATACAGCATGAGCAGGGGAGAGAGACAGACAGACAGACAGACTGAATCTGAAGCAGGTTACAGGGTCTGAGCTGTCAGTACAGAGCCCAACACAGGGCTTGAACTCAGGAACCATGAGATAATGACCTGATCCAAAGTCAAACTCTTAACCAGCTGAGCTACCCGGGTGTCTCTTAATAGTGTTTTTAAAAATGTCTATATTCATATGTCCATGTAATCTATTGATTAATTGTAAGTGGTGAGATAAAGTCAACCAGCTAGTAAGAGGATCACCACTTGTCTTCATGAAGTGTTATGCATTATAACAAAAAAGAGAATAATAGAGGACAAGCCAGGTCAGTCATTTTGAAGCCAGGTCGTACATGCAGGATGAAGATGTACAGCCATTGTTGTGAGGTAGAGGCTGTAAAATCTGTAGGAATATGAAAGGAATCGGGACCAGAAATTTGATGCAGCAGAGCAATTCATGGTCCATAGATAACTACATGTGTAGAGAGATCCTGAGAGTGGTACTCTAAGAGTTTGTGAGGGCACAGGAAGCAAAAATCAACTTCCTTGGCCCTGCATTTTATGGCTAGTTATTCAGGGACAATAGGTTCTCTGATGCTAACATTCTGTAATAAAAGCACTTTCTTTAGATTGATGGGGCTAGAGGAGAGACTTCACCTTATTTTCTGAGCATTGAATAGTATCTGGTCCAAAAGGCTCCAACCACTTTTGAGCTCTTACAGCCAGCTATTAGTTTTCATTCTAGAGGTGGTTACTTATAGGGAAAAGAAAGAATATAAGAACTAAATTTGGCTTCTACTGTAAGTTTGATTACTAGGCATATGTCTTTACTAAATCCCACTGAGTGAGAGTAAAAATGTATGAACAGAAATAAAAACTTAAAGGTATGAATTGGAGACTGAACATTAGAATATCCAAGATTTTGGTGACTCCTAGAAACAAAAAGCAGATGGAATATATCAAATATTAAATAACAATTATTTCCAGCTAACATCTATAGAATATTCATGCAAATGGCCTTTAATTGCTCTATTTCTACTTCTGTAATTGCAACAACAGTATTTACTGTCAGTTTAAAATGATCAGTATACTCTAAAAAGTGAATGATATACGTGGACCAGGCTAACAGTATCTAGTACAGATTTTAGCTTCTGAGAAGGGGATCACTCATAGTGCATCCTACCTCTACCCTGCACATCTGAAAGTTAAAACTGACAATGCTCTTCAGTAAAAGATCTGAAGTTCAGTAGAAAAGCCCCTAGAGAAACTCCATTTATAGGAAGGCTGTAAGAGATTCCTATAGCTTCTTCAGCTACTTACCACAAACTTGATGGCTTAGGATGATACAGATTTATTATTATCATGTAATTCTAGAGGTCAGAAGTCCAAAATAGGTCTCAGTGGTCTGAAAGCAAAAGGTTCACAGGGCTGCAGTTCTTCTGAAAGCTCTAACGGAGAATTTTGTTCCTTGATTATTTTAGTGCAATTGTTTTTCTGGATTCTGGAGGTCACTTTCATTCTTTGCCTTATGGCCCTCTTCCACCTTTAAAGTCAACAATGGCCACTAGAGTCTTTTTTACCCTACACCATTCTGACACTCTTCTGACTTTACATTTAGGGTCAATTATAATTACATTGGACCTACCAGAAAATTCAGGATTATCTCTCTGCTTTAAACTCAGTTGATAGCACATTAATCTCATTTGTTACCTTAATTACTCTTTGCCATTATTTAATATAACATATTTCAAGTCTCCATGGATTAGTACATGGGCATCTTTCAGAGGCCGTTATTCTTCCTACCACAAGAGCTAAATGAATCAACCAACTTCATACTTTGTCAATAAGATGAATAAAAATCAATGTTATTTTGGAAAAGAGCAAAAATATCAGGATCAAAGTCAATAAATGAAAAGATCGATGCCAAAAAAACCAATAATAACTCAGCACAATTTAAATACACATACAGATATATATGAATGTGTTATATATAAGTATATATGTAATGTTTTCAGGAAAAATTCGAGAAGATATTGGAGTCAAAAAGCAATAATAGACTGAAATGAAAAAGGGGCAATCACCAAGTAAAACAATGTCCTTAATAATAATTATAGGGCAACCAAACAATAATGAAGAAAAGTCAGATAAAAGACTTGAGAAATTTTCTAAAACTATAAAGTGAAATGATACAGCTATGAAAAATAAAAACCAAATAGTAAGACAACTGGTAGGTTAGTTCAAGAGGAACAATCTGTTTAATTGAAGACTGAAAAAGAAAGATTAAAGAAAAGAGCATTTATAGGGAAAGAAATATGGAATAATAAATTTCCTCTGGGTTTCCTTCTTTTCATCATTTTCCTCTTAATACCCCTTCATTATTTTTCTTCACCCTGTAGCACCAACAACTGCCTGTGATTTTATATAGTAACCTGTTTATTTTTCCTATGACTCAATAAGAATGTGAACTTCACGAACAGGAAATCAGCTTATTTTGCTACAACTCGTACCTAGAATTATGTTCACACATAATAGCTCAATATATTTTAATTAGGTGAATGAATGCATTTTTGCTTAACAGTAAGTTGTATCTGAGGGGGAAAAAATAGTTTTTGTCCCTTTTCTGCTTCCCACTTCTGTTGACACAAATTGAGCAAATCTTTTAGAATCTCTAAAAGGTGGAAAGAGAATTTTATTTCAGCCCAGGTTAAAATAGCTGCCTGGGAGACACACTCTTCACAGGAAAGAAAGTGTTCTGGAGAAGGAACACTTTTCACAGTGTTATATACTTTCTACATCTTGTAAAAGCGCAAAAGATTATAGATTAGCATGTAGTCAGAAATCTCAAATTATATCATGAACTAGTGTAGAGACCAGAAGAATTGATCAATATTTTAAGGACAAGATAGGTTTCCTTTGGGTTACTTATTCACAAAGCAGATGTACAATGCATGCATGGTAGGCCATAAATGAGGCTTTGGGTTTGAACAAAGGTTATATATAGTCATGTTGACTTAGAAAGAAATCCAAAATGGCTTCTCTTGTATATTAGGTCTTTAGAGAGTTTTTCCTCTTCACTACCACCACCTCCAGTCCAGAGAATTTGCAATTCTGTTGTGAAGCCAACGTTTAGGCTTACCTTTACGTCTTTCTACAGTGCTATTTTTAATGTTCATATACTGAAGGTTTTAAGTTAAAGAGATTGGTATACTTGCTCTGAGTGTCAAATGAAAACTTATTTGGACACTCCTATGGGTGCCCAATCCTCAAGCATATCTTTGAAGAGGATATCAAGGTGACATTTCAATCCTTAGCTCTACAGAGTTTCTGTAACTTGAAATTTTCAAGAGTTTACACTATTTCACAGCACCGTGGGAGAGAACAAACAGTTTTCTCTTTACTCGCTAGGTTCTTGGTTGAGGACTCCCTCCCCCTATAATAAAAAAGCAGATTAACAGGAGAAAAACAAACAGAAGGTTAATAACATGTATACCTTCTGGATACATGGTAGATGCCCAGAAAAACTGAGTAATTCTCTTAAGTGGTTCAAGCCACCACCTTAAATACCATCACCAGCTAAAGATAAAAGATGTTGCAGGGGTTGAGGGAGCTGGTTAAGGAAGGTTATCTGACAAGCCCAGTAAGCAAGCAAGGGTAAAGTTGTTACGCAGATATAGGCACCTGTCTTCTCCATTGATGAGAGAGTTTCAGGAGATTTAGTCCTCCACCTCTTCCTAGTACTGAGAAGGAGACACTTTTACAAATGGAGATTTCCCTCATAAATGTAAATTTCTCTTACAGAAGGTTAACTTCACGGAACTTGTGTCTGTTTCTTAAAAATAATCAACTCAAGTTAAACCTTATCTCAAAGAGGTGTATTTTGGTGTGGCAAAATCTGTTCCCCTTGAACACTGACAGCACAATAATAGGAGGAATTATAAAACTTCAAACACCATTAAAATATTTTCTGAAATTGTCAGAGTCTTGTTTACTATCGTTATAAGGCCAAAATGGAAGCCTTGATAGGCAGACACAGGCAGAATGAGAACATTATTAGCAAAAGAAAAGGAAGGATTGAATCAGGTAAGGTCACCATCCCTTGGGGGTGGCGGGGAGGGAAGGCAGGGGGGTTGATCATGCAGATTACCTCCCTAATGCTGATCTAAAAATTCCAGACTGATTAGTTTAAAATTCCACTCCTGGTAGGGGCACCTGGGTTAAGTGTTCCATTTAGGCTCAGGTCATGACCTCATGGAGACCTCAAGGTGACCTCAGCATTCATGAGTTTCAGCTCTGACCACGTAGGGCTCTGTGCTGGCAGCTTGGAACCTGGAGTCTGTTTCAGATTCTGTGTCTCTCTCTTTTTCTGCCCCTCCCCAGCTCACACTCTGTCTCTCTCTCAAAAATAAATAAACATTAATTTTTTGTTTTTTAATTCCACTGCTGGCAGAGGTTGCAATTGCACTTCCGTTAGGTATTAATTCTTGGTGGGAGTGAGCAAAAGTGACTCCATATTGTTCCTGTTCTTTTTAACCCTATTTTTTAGTCCTTTTAAGTCGAAACATCGCTAAATCGGTCTAACTGGAAGGCATCTCTGATCCTAAAGAGCTGTACCATTAATAAATATTTTACCTATTTCTCTTTAATGCAAAATGTGGGTTGGTAGAGGTGCTAGAAATGATATAATACAGTACCTATGTTCTCTTCCTTGATGCTAGCTAAGCCTCAAGTATAAAAATTGCAGTTTTTCCCCCTTTGGGTTTATTTTTAGCAAGATTGTCTAGTTAGCCTAAAAATGATAAGAGACATATTGTTAATTATAGCTTTTTTTTTTTGCCTGTTTTTTAAAAAATGGTTTTATTTATTTTTCAGAGAGAGAGAGAGAGACAGCATGAACAGGGGAGGATCAGAGAGAGAGGGAGACACAGTATCTGAAGCAGACTCCAGGCTCTGAGCTAGCTGTCAGCACAGAGCCCGACGCAAGGCTCGAACCCACGAACCATGAGATGATGACCTAAACCGAAGTCGGACGTTCAACCGACTGAGCCACCAAGGCGCCCGTGTTTTTTGTTTTGTTTTGTTTTGTTTTTTCTTTAATTGGTATAGGTGAGTTCAGTTGGTTAAACGTCTGACTCTGTTTTGGCTCAGGTTATAATCTCACGGTTTGTGAGATCGAGCCCTACGTTAGGTTGGAGCTTGCTTGGAATTGTCTTTCTCCCTCTCTCTCTGTCCCTCCTTCACTCATGCTGTCTTACGTTTTCTCTCTCTCTCAAAATAAATAAAACTTAATAAAAATGGTATAAGTGAGGAATTTGAAAAGACGCTACTTGGGCATGTTATAATCCTAATCTGTGTAAGGATTATGACATAGTTCTACCAGTGTGAATCAAATTTATTGTTTGTCTCAGGAATTTTTCAAAAATTCATTTTTTGAACACCGTGCAACTAATCTTACTGCTGTTATGGTACCTGGTATCTATCCCCTTCCCAGACTAGTCAGTAAGCTAGTAATAAACATCTGTTTACCCTTCAAGCCTTACTGCTAAACCCTGGCTCATTCTATCTACTAATCTTTGACTCTTACTAATTTACCCAAGTCTAATCAAGCCCTTATCAAAAAAGAAAAAAAAAAAAAAAAGCAAACACAAAAACAAAACTAAAACAGCTAATCAAGCACTTATCTTAAACTATTCCTTAAAACCTTTGTTATACCTTCACATTCCCATTTAAGACACTACTAAGATTCTGCCAAGCTAGGATGTCAGCTTTGCTCTGTCACCAGTTTATTTTTTCAGTTCCTTAGAACCGTGTATGATTGTTTTTGTCACCAATGACAAAGAAAAGTTCACCAGGACTTAAAGTATAAAAGAAAATTTGGTTATTACTTAGAATTTTTATTTTATCCTTATGATAACAGATGATTCAGATTTACTTGAATATTGATTTGTCATGTGTCATTCTTTTAAGATACACCTGGTTTTTAGATATATAAAACTGTAAATAATGTGCTTCTTAGATTTAAAGAGATGTCTCCCAGTTGCCAATCTGTCACTTTGTTCACATCAGTTAATCTCATGAAAACCTCCAGAAGAGATCTCATGAAACCGCCAGTCTGAAAGACTTATTCACGTTGACAGAGCCTTGAGTCTGGGACTGGGTGGTCTTGTCTGAAAAATTGCCGATGGCAAGCCCCTGATCTCTCCAGGCTTTCACATAAGAACTGACTTCTTGGATTCTCACAGTTGTAGGGTTTGCATAGTGCATCATGCTTCCCGTAGTCTGTCAATTTCTTGGGAACTGAAATATTAAAAATGTGTTGGGCTATAAGCTTCCATGTAGTTTCTTTAAAGTCAGGAACTGAGAAAGTGGGAAGAAGTAGAAATGAGTATATGTGCTTTAATAATTTTTTAAAATATTTATTTTTGAGAGAGAGAGAACACGCATATAAGCTTAGAGGGGCAGAGAGAGAGAGACAGAGAGAGAGAGAGGAGAGAGAGAGAGAGGGAGACAGAGAATCCAAACAGGCTCTAGGCTCTGACCTGTCAGCACAGAGCCTGATGCAGGACTCAAACTCATGAACTGTGATAATCATGACTGGAGTTGAAGCTGGATTTTTGACTGAGACACTCAGGTGCCCCATTTAATATATTTTTTTTAATGCACATCATTATCTTAAGGTATGATAATAAGTAGAAGAAATTTTACAGGAATATTCATTCAAAGGACAAGAGAAGGTATCCTTGGCAGGAACAGGTAAAGAGATGTGAGTCACCAGGTGACTTTTCATCTTTGTCTCTCACTTCCCTTTCATAAAAATACTGTAAAATAGTATCTTATTTTCCTGTGTTCTCATTAAGTGCATAAAGAGCTTTCTGGGGTATAGTATTTCATTATTTGAGTAAGTTTGAATAAGCTCCTCTTCTTAGGATTATACTGAAGTCAGACTTAATGTTTAAAATACTCCCCACTGAGGAATCAGTAAAAGGGTGTTAACTACTTCTGGCAAGTTGTTCTAAAGGAGAACCATGACATCGCAAGTCAGAAATGATCTCAGGGTATTGCTAAAACAGAAGACTGGGGTTGTCTTTTAGAGAATGCGACTGTGACCCAGGAAGAGGCTGAACACCTTTTTCCAACCGTGTATTTTTCTCTAAATATGTATTTAATAAATTTTTGAGCATTTTGTTTTACGATGGCAGTACTTTGACCTTTGCACAGACCAGGTCTGCATCACTGTGCAGAGGCTGCAAATTGAAAGTTGAATATTAAGCCTATGTCCCCGTAGAGTCTCCATCCTTCCACTCACATGAAGGATATACTGGAGTACTGGAGAAGAGAGAGGAGGTAGAAATTTATTGCGTATTCAGCAGAAAGAGAATTATATTTTCTGCCTAGGCCTTGAAAACACAACAGACTCCCTTTTTTATACTGTGACAGTAGAACATATAAAAATGAAGAACATAGGAAATGTTAAAGGAAGTTTTTTGGTTTTTTTTTTTTCTATTCTAAGAAATCCCTTCAAAGTGAGGGTGAGGGTGGAAGTTTCCTTCCCTTGAAGCCATTTAACAGAGGTGTCAGGACCTTCACACACAAAATGCAGAATTTCTTCTGGGGGTACGAACACAAAATTATTTTCTTGTGTAGGAAGAAGTTTCCAATGACACAGCAGAATTACTACTGACCAGGAAGTGGATGGATATATGACCTGGTATTTGTCCTTACAAATAAGCACTCCATAGAAAATGTAAATGTTTATTTTTGAGAGAGCAAGAGAAAGAGAGAGAGAGAGAGTGAGAGCGAGAGCGAGAGAGAGAGGGAGAGAAAGAAAGCAGGGAAAGAGGGAGAGAGAGATCTGAAGTAGGCTCTGTGCTTACAGCAGAGAAGTAGATCGGGGCTTGAACTCATGAACCATGAGATCATGACCTGAGCCAAATTTTAACACTGAGATACCCTGGCACTCCAGTCCATAGAAAATGTAATAGGAGAGAGGAAGCCAGCAACCAAGAGGGAAGAATCAAGAAGAGAATAATAAATATAACTTTATCAGGATGAAGTCCAGAAAAAGGATAATTATTGAGTAGAGAAAGAAGCAACCACATAGTAAAACAAAAGGAGAGGAAATAGTGAAAGGGAGGGGAGAAAAAACCCAAGAAACCACTGTTTGGGAAAGACTTAGAATTCAAATGCATAATGGTTGGAATGAAAGAAGTAAAGCCCTGGGAATGTATAACTGGAACAGCAGAGCACGATGCCATGCCTTCTAGTCACTCTAAGAAAGAACATAAAAGATCACAGACCAAGTTAAAGAGGACAGGAGATACAGTTGAGGTGAGGAACTGTTCTTTATTGGATGGCTGGAATAGACATACCTTTGTTTTGCTTTTTTGTTTGTTCACGCTGGGAGCACCTCCTTGGAACTACTTCTCTCCCTTCTAAAATAAACATATTTGATCCTTGAATCATTTAGGTTGGTGTTGACTCCACTTTTTCCCAAGTCCCCAAAACTTATGCAGTCCTGGCCAGTTTAAGCCCTCTATGTCTCTGGCTACATTCAGGGTTGGTGTTGATTGGAGCCAGAGAGGGAAATCAGACATTTGCAAATGACAGCGACAGTAAAACCTTGGATTGTGAGTAACTTGTTTCGCAAGTGTTCCGCAAGAAGAGAAAACATTCTAATGAATTTTAACTTGATAAATGAACAATGTCTTGAAATACCAGCAGTATGTGACAATGTTACATGATCACAACTGAGCCAATAGTTTCTCTCTCTCTCTCTCTCTTTCTCTCCCTTTCTGTGCAGCATGGTGAGTGATCATCTCCCATGCTCAGATGCTTGGCCTCAGGCCTTGGTGTTTGGCAAAAATCAGTGATTTTTCAGAAAGCTGAAAGGTACCCACAACTGGTACTAGTGTCGTTTCTTTGTCACTTTGTCACTTCAAAGCACAGTGGACAGTCTTTTGTTTTTCCATACAAGAGTAAGCCCAGGAATGCTTTGCTTCATTCTAGGTCAGGCTGCCTGCACATACGGACCCTTCTCTCTGCTGCCTTATTGCCAGTTACAGGGACATCTGGGTGGCTCAGTCAGTTAAGCGTCCAACTTCGGCTCAGGTCATGATCTTGCAGTTTGTGGGTTCGAGCCCCACATCAGGCTCTGTGCTGACAGCTAGCTCAGAGCCTGGAGCCTGTTTCAGATTCTGTGTCTCCCCCTCTCTCTCTGACCCTCCCCTGCTCATGCTGTCTCTCTGTCTCAGAAATAAATAAAACCTTAAAAAAAAACTGATTGCCATACATACATATGATGTATGTAAACATCATACAGTAGATGACAAGTTTAGTCAATATCCATTAATATAGTGAAAGTCTTCTGACAAAATAACCCTCCTCTGGTCTCCCTCACACCAACCATGAAGGTGTTCAAAGGTAAGTGTAGGTTAATTTGTTAATTTTTCTTTGTATTTTGTACTTTCTTTATTATTTTGTGTTATATTACAGTATTGTAATCATTTTTACATGAATAGTTTTGGGTTGTGGAACACATCATATGCGTTTCCATGATTTCTTATGGGGAAATTCTCTTTGATATACAATTGCTTTCTATTACAAGCATGTTTCCAGAACAAATTATGCTCACAAACCAAGGTTTTACTATATTTCTGTTTCCTCTAGGTTCTCTACTGTAGGAGCATATTAGACCTGGAGAATATGTGTATGGGCAATAGAAAAAAGATAGGGATTTGATGCCTTTGATTCATACCTGAGGCTATCCTACTCAGGGATTTCAGTTCTGTGAGTTGATCTGTTCTTTCTCATTCAACTTGAGGTAGCATGGATTCACTTCTTAATTTAGCTCTGGGAAGTGTACTGACTTAATGACGTTTTGGTGATCGATGGTGATAAAATACATTGATGAGAAAACTAGGTCTACTTTACTGAAAACCTACTATATAATAGGCATTTTATTTTCTCCTTCAGGGCTTTACTCCATAATTTACATTTTGTTTTTAATGTCTACTGTCTGACAAAAAATACTCTTTATTTTTTGAAAGTTTATTTATTTTGAAAGAGAAAAAAAGCAAGCAGGGGAGGGGCAGAGAGAGAGACAGAATCCCAAGCAGGCTCCACACTGTCAGTGTAGAGCCTGATGTGAGGCTCGAACCCACAAACTGTGAGATCATGACCAGAGCCAAAATCAAGAGTCAGACATTTAACTGACTTAGCAACCCAGGTGCCCCTAAAATTTCTCTTTTAGTTCTGTCTCCAAACACATTTCAAGTCTCCACCTAATTGTTCGCTTTTACATGTACACGCACACCCACACATACACACACACCCCTCTCAACAGAATTGTCTACGTGTAGCTTCTTCTATTAATAATAATCTCGTTCACTTTTTGATGCATTGTGTTCCACTAACATCCTTGCTACCCAACTACCTAATTAATGCTATAGCAGCTACCGAGCTGACAAAGCAATAGTCATTTTAATCACCAGATCCTCTTCTTACTCAATCTCTCAGCAAGCACATAAATAGTCTTTCATACTTTTCTTAGAGCAAACTAAACTCTTCTATCAAGCTTCCTGTGTACCAAATGTGTTCTAAGTGCATTAAGTATATTAGTTCATTTAATCCTCACAAAAACACCCTCAGGTTGGTAAGATTATCATCCTGTTTACAGAAGAGGAAATTAAGTATCACAAAGACACTAAGTAATTTTTCCATGACCATCCATTGTTTTTAGAAACACTTTCTTTTCCTAGTTTCTGGTGTGTTACAACTTGCTGATTTTTTTTTAAATTAGATACTCTTTGTTTTTTTCGTTGTTGTTCTTCCTCTTCCTCTTCTTCTTCCTCTTCTTCCCTCTTCTTCTTCTTTTCTCTTTTTCTGTAGTTGGTCTCTAAATTTTTGAATGCTCCAGAGTTCATTTTAAATCATACTTCCTATATAATTTCCTTAGTTAATCTCACCCAGTTTTATACTTAGAATATATGCAATTTGCTTTTGACTGTGAATTCTATGTTACCATAGATCCCATAGAGTGCCAGTGTCATCTTCTCTTTGAAGTGTAACGTCATAAATATAATGAGTTTATGTCTTCAAACTCACCAACCCCCATTGCTGTGAAATATATCAATCAAAACATGTTCCTTCCACTGAATTTTCCACTTTTGTAAATCGCGAGATCAGCCATTGAGATCTTTAAGCTAAAAAACTTGGAGTCACTATTATTTCCTTTTTCTCATCACTCATAAGCAATCCATTCATCCTTGTTGTTTCTACCTCCAAAATAAAAATAGGTCTCCTTTACTTCTTCTGTCTCTAGTGCTACTACAATGACTGGTTAACACCTGACTCAAATAATTTCCCTGTTTCTCTGCTTATCTCTTGATAATGGTTTCTCCTTATAGTAGCCAGTGAGTCTTAGAAAAGAAAATCAAATATGTCATCCACCATTGTTCTCATTAAGTCTCTCCATGGCTTATAATAATATCAAACTCTAAACATGGCTCGTATATACTCTGTCTTTTGCCTCCATTTTCCATCTGATCTCCTTTGCCATTCTCTTCATTCCAGGCATACTTATCTCTCTGTTGATCTTCAGATAAGTCAAGTTTGCTTCACATTCAGACTCTTTACACTTCCTGTTTTTCTCTCTGGATGGCATTTACTCAACTTTCACGTCCCAGCTCAAATGAGACCTCCTCAGAGATACTTTCTGCCACATTCTAATTACTCTTTATCAGATCAGGCTGTTTGCTTTATTAGTGCCCCCACACTTTGTAATTACATTGTTTATTTATTTGTACTTACTTACTCATTCTCTGTCTCCTAAAGACAAGAATAAAAGCTCCATGGAGGCAGACATCATCTTTTTCACAATTTTATCTCCTGTAGCTCTAATAATGCTCACCATGAAAATAATTACCTTTTAATGAATAAATGAATACACGGATAAAAAGGATTTTATAAAGTTAATGGAATTAACTTTCACAATGGGCCTATGAGACAGAAACAAGGTTCTAAGAACTTATTATTTTTTTAATTTCTGTATTTATTTTGACAAGGCACAGATCTCATGAAGTTTAAAGCTTATGATTAAACCTCTAACCTAGATAATTTTTCTTGCCCACTTCATGCTAATAAACAGATTAAATATGTGTGTATAATATACATAATATACACTCACATTTAATCTATTTAAATGGAGAATATGCCAGGTTAGGAAGGGGAAATTATGATACTATATAGTATGTGTAGCCTAAGTGTCTTTAAGTTTTCCACTTTTCTGTGGTACCCATTTACTAAGTATCAAAAAACAAGACAAACAAGCAAACACAAGGTCAAACCCAGTACCCTAGGTGACTGCAGGAATAAACATAATAGTAACAATAATAACAATATGTTAATAGTAGCTAAAACACACATAGTGTTGTGCCAAGCATTATTCTAAGAACTATGTATGTTTAAATACTCAGGCAATTTAAATCCAGTGCCTCAAATATTTTCAAAGCCTTTATGTAAAGTGTCAATAAATTTTATCTGCCACTTACCACCTGTTAGTCTGAATAGCTGTTCTAGGTCTTTCTTCTGTTTCACTACCTCCTCCCAACATTTTGCCACATAGTCCTTCAGCAATTTCCATATGCTTTCCTTTAAAATATTGATTTATCTACCACACCCATTTCTTCAAGAGATATAACAAAAGGCTATATAGATTTTACAAATTTCCCTAAGGATCTAGAATACGTGGAAGACAGCTGAGAAGGGCAGGGAAGGGAACTGATCAGATACCATTGCTCCCAACTGAATTAGTTCAAATATATGATAGAGTACTTACTAGATCTCTCTTTTCTATGCTGAAAAGCCACATCTCTCTTCATTTCAGCTTTTGGGATTTAATTTGCAGGTGACATGTGACTAAACTGAAACTTAAGGATTATGACTGATTATCTAATGCCACCAGTTAGGCAGGAGAAATATACAAAACGAACCAAAACAAGATTAAAGCAAGGATGCAAGAGTACTGAGCTTATCTTCAGTAAAATATTTCAGTCTTGTGAGGGAATGTGTTGCTTAGAATTTAGGGGAAAACATTCAGTTGTACGGATTAGAATATCTTGTTAGGTGATTCACAGCCAACACATAGTTACCCTGGAAATCTTAGATTTTCAGAAGGAGGCTAAGAAAAGGTTGTACCTGTTAGTACATCACATGCCATTCACAGGAGTTATACTAAATTTAAGAAGGATAGACATGAAAGCACAAGCATGAGAAACTTGAACCAAGTGTCTTGATGAAAAATTTGAGTAGTTGGTGACCTCTCACTTCTTTATTTCTCATCCAAGACAATTTATTGATTCAGTTTGTAGACTAGAGATTATTGCTGCCCCACTCTTTCAAAAGAAGTTATCTTAACAGGAGTATACACTTTTTAACTATGTCTCTAACGTAGTCATTTTAAACACAAATATACACCTCTTCAAACTATCTTGCCTCACATCTTAGATTATTCCATACCACTTCTTGAGCCTATAAATACACAGCACCCTGTGAAAAAGAACATATTTTGAAGCCTACTTAATAGGTACTGATCATTTTATTGACATGGACTAATTTGTGAATCTTATGGCAACCTGGTGTTTTATTCTGCATAGACCTATTCAGTGGTGAACACGTAAGTTAACTGTAAAAAAAGAAAGAAAGAAAGAAAAAAAAAGTAAATAAGGGTCAACTTTAGAGAAATTCAGGTGTTTTATGTAAATCCTATGAAACTCTAATTCAAAGCACAAAAGGACGATTATTTAAAATGTGATATGGACTATCAAATTTTAGTGCATTTTATAATCTTTCATTTCAAATAAAAACATAATTTTGAAACATTAAACATAAAAATACTCTGTTTTTCCTCTTTTAAAAAACTTTTTAAATGTTTATTCATTTTTGAGAGAGAGAGATAGAGCATGAATGCAGGAGGGGCAGAGAGAGAGGGAGACACAGGATGTAAAGCAGGCTCCAGGCTCTGAGCTGTCATCACAGAGCCTGATTCCCAGCTCGAATCCATGAACTATGAGATCATGACCTGGGCTGAATTCAGATGCTTAACCGACTGAACCACCCAGGTGCCCCAAACATTAAAAAAGAAAGAAAGAAAGAAAAAAAAATCTGACAGGTTTCCTAACTTTTTAGAATTCTTAAATTCTTCACAAAAAGAACCAAATGTAACTATTTTTGACCACTGTGGTTTACAGTCACTGCAATTCAAGGGCAGCAACTGGATTGATAGATGATCTAAGTCAGCCCATGCAAGATAGGTTTCAATAAAGATTTGTGGATTTATGTTTAAGGAAAGTGTAGTATTTTTTATGGAGTTAAACTTCAAGTAAAGCTAGATTTTAGTATTATAAAAAATAAAATTCAGAGTGGTTTTTTTTTTTTTTGGAAATGATGGGATTAAATTAAGACACTTTACTGGTGATAGAAATATATAAATAGTTTTCTAAAAATTAAACAAGTTAGTATGGCAACTGGAAACTGAAACCTTGTTATAAAAATCTGATTTATTTATTCATTGGATTTACTTATCTATTTTCTTATTAATCTTTGCTCCTTAATTTTTTTTACAGTAATTGAAAAATACCTTACCTTTGTTTTGATGTATAGTTTAGGTTAGATTAATTCACTGCCAAGTCTTTGAAATTTAGGGCAGACTCTCTTTGTAATCATTTGGCTTAGACTTCCAAAAGAAGTTGGAATCATGAATATTGTCATTTTAAGAGATTAATTTTGATTTATTCTCACAGATCTTTAAGGCACATTAAAATATATAGACATATATTTTACTGCATTCATTCATTCAGAAAACTTAGGAAGTGTGTACTAGATTACACTTCCATGTCTCTTTTTGTGAGAGATCAAAGGCTTGGTAATCCCTACCTTAGAGGATTTTATTTAAATCCAAAAATATGGTGCAGACAGAGCAATATAGCTGAATTTGAATGAGTTCAAAATTCTTTAATGAAGCCTGAATTTGTGATATGATCAAACTAATACTTCGTGGAAAGGAAGTGGAATGTATTTAAGATGCTAAAATGTGTATGTGCCCAAAGTATTAGAATTGTTGATAGTTCTGGAAGCTTGACAGGTGGGTTTTTCAAAGTTGACCTCAGCTGAAAGAAACATAAACATCTAAATAAAAGTTATTTTGCATGTTTCTATACTTATACATTAAATTAAATTAGGTTAAATTAAATCAAAATATTTCCTTTAAGAATTTAGATTCATGTCTTCAAAAGATATGACAAAAATTTATGGATACAGAAGATATATTCAGATTTTCTTTGATCAGATAATAAAAACAGTGTTACACTTTTAACATATTAGATACACCAAATAAAAGAGAGCTATGTGCTTGAATTTGAGTGTTATTGAATTAGCTGGTCTGTCTCCATATTATTAAAATTTATTTCTTCATTTCCAAAATTTTATTGAATTTTATGATAAACCTTTCTCAGCTTTTTATTTATTGATAACCTCAGGAGCATCAATTGTGATTCTAGGCATAATAAGAGAAAACAGATAACTAATAAAACATACTGTATGAATCAATTCCATTTATTTTCATTCTGAAAACATATTTACTCTGTTAAGGAGCTAGTGAGTTAAAAATGTTTATACAGAATCTAGCTATCTGAAGAAAGAAACTTTGATGTAGGGGAAAGAGAGCTAGAGTCAGTATTAGAATTGATCTAAATGGATAATTTTGTTCTGCTATTACCAGCTATGCATGTCAGTAATGATTATACCTCCCTTAAAGTCTTATCTTCACTGGGGGTACTTTGGTTGCAAATTCAGAAATTAGCTTTAGTCTGTCTTAAGCAGTCGAGACCAAGAAGTCGGTTTAAATAGGAGGAAGGCAAAGGGAAATGGAAAACACTGTATAGCAAGAATCAGAACAAATGTCAGTGATACTTTGGTTTGCAATCTGGCACTGCCACTGCAGAGATTGATTATCAAATCTCCCCATGTTCTTGCATAAAACTTGGAGTTACCAGAGAAGTCATATGATTTGCCAACCTTGATCATGAGAGTAATGAATCTCTGCACTACTTTCCACCAAGATGACATAAACCAGGAGCTTCCCAAAAGGGAGATCAGAGAGCTTCCAGGAAGGATGGAGATCAGGGTTGAGTTTTCTAATTGGTAAAATTACTTGTAATAATTAGCTAGAAGCATTATGGATAATAGTAAAAGCAACATGTACTAGTGCAAAATATGATATATAATGTGCTTGAGTCTGTATCAGATAATGGAAAAATGGAGAGAGTGTTTAAATATGATAGCAAAGACAGTCACTTTATGCAAGGACCATATGGAAGACAAAAAATTGAATGAATAACATGTGCTAGAGTTTGATCTTCTCTCTGGTATGTAGGCTCTACTTTAAATCAAAAGATGATGCAAATCCAGGGGGATTTGATTATCATAGCATAATATGCTAGATCTGAAGATTTTATGTCAAACTATTATTCATGAGGCTTTTTCCTTCCAAAGCTGACTTGAGTGCCTCCCTTCATCAAATGGAAAGAGGATGTCAAAAGCACATAAGGTCACCATTACAAAAAGAGATTCTACTGGCATATGCAAAGTCTTCTTGCTTGGAAATGGCAAATATATACAATCCTGTGACAGAGAAAGGAAATCTACTTGTTTGTTTCAAAGCTTATATTTATATGGTCATGGCTTGACTCTGAAGTCATTACTTAAGCTCATTTGAAATCTCAAGTAGAAATAAATGTCATCCAATGCTGAAATATTGTAAAAACAATTCAATCTTTATTTGTAAATATGACAGGGAGGAAACTTACATACCTTGTCTATAGAATTCTCAAAGATGTAGTCATTTCACCCATAATATATTCCCATTTATATATTAATGTAAATAATATAAGTAATGTAATTTAAATTACTACAATGGGGGTAATATGTAGTAAGATATTCAGATAATGTTTTATAGATTATCGAATTGGAAGTCTTCAGGTTAAATCTCCAAAAAAATTACTTTTTTAAATTTAATTCTGGTATGAAAATTACACGTTGGGGAATATTTTCTTTCCAAATATCCCTATGATCCAGAAATCTTTTATTAGTAAATTTCTAGCTAATTTTCCAGACTATAGCATAATGCGAACCCAGTGAAACTATTGACTATTTTCTTGATATCAGGTTACATAAGAGTCATTTGTATTGATAAGTACAGAGCTTATATTTAGTTTAAGAATATTGTTAATATTTTTTCTCTCTGTTGTACATTGGCACTGGTAGCTTTAGTAGAAATAGAACCAAATGATAATGATTTGACAATTAAGTAGGGGTTGTGAATATATGAAGCTGGCAAATAATTTAAATGGCAGTAAGTATCTAGGGGCATTGTTTATCCTAAGATGCCCTTGATAAGTTAAATAAAAAAGTAAAATGTTTGGATTTGTTGAGGAAAAAAAACAAATGAATAAAAACTTTAAGAAATGTTTTTTGAGTTATATAATATTTAGCTATTTCAATTCTGATTGAATTATGAAGATCAAGAAGCATTTTTATTTGAAATCCAAATTGTCCAAGGGTACTTATTTGCTTTAACCCATAAGTTAATAGCAGTAAATGAACAAAGCTACCACTGACTAATGCTGGGCTCAAAAACACATATAATGCATTTGTATCTATAAAATGTAAGACTCGTTTCATTTACTAACAACTGAGAATGATAAGTAATCAAAGCACAGTGAATCAACTAAACAAATACGCTTTGTGGCTTGAGGTATAGAAGAGTAGTAAATTTTTGAAGCTTCTAATCATCTTCCCACCTGATGCATTCACCTTGGCATTTAGTCTTTGGTATGATGCTGTGGAGGCCAAGGACAGGCCACCCAAAACATGCCACTTTGTCATATTGATCATTTTAAACACAAATTATTTAAGAGATAAGCTGTGCAAGAAGGATGTTCAGATCCTCCTCTGTCCCCCTGGGAGCACAAAATAAATCTCCCAAGTGAAAGACACCTTCTCTTTACTAGGAGATAAAAACACATCCTTATCACCAGATATAGGAAATTTTTAATCTTTTATTTCTAGGGAAATTATTATCTTGATAACATTTATGGAAAACACCCACCATCTTCAGTTTGCTTAAATTATGTAGATAAAATATGGAAGAATCCTAGATTTGCTGAAATCCCTTCTTTGTTGAAAAGCATACATACATCTATCAGTATGCTGACACATGTATAGACTTTTGACTTCAGATGTACTGAAACAAAAATGAGCGGTTATAATATATAATCCTTCCCTGATGTATAAGGCTGAGCAGTCAAGTGCATTGGCAGTGTGAGGTGCATCAGACATAAGAAATGCCAAAATGGCAGGTAAGGAAAACAAATAAGCACAAGAGCATGAATCAAAGTGATAACAGTAAGTAGGGTGGAGATTTCCCCAAGTACTAAATAACAAGTTTCTTAGGCCTCTGATGAAGAATCTTCTCAGAGTAGTATTTTATGTGAGCCCAGATTTTGAATGAAATGTTAGGTCCAAGAGTTTTCATTCCTCTGCCTTTTTGGATCCTTATTGCATTCTTATTAATAATGTAATTAATAGCAAACTTTTTGTCTATGGTCGGCTAGTACTTTTGTGTATCATTTCAATTCATATAATATCACTGTATCATATATACCATTTTATACTTCTTGTATAGATGAAGAAACTTAGAGTCAGAAATATTTAGCAATATTTCCAAAGTCCCGGAGCAACTAAATTGCTGGGATGGAATTCAAACCCAAATATGAATGGCTTCAGGACTTGTACTTTAAAATACTCTGATATGCTTCCTACTTTGACAAAGAGAAAGTTCCTTTCCTCTCTCAGTTCCAGGTACAGTTCACTTAAACTAGTATAAGAAGGAAGGCTTTCATAGTCTAACATAAAATTCACTCCTAATGAAGGTCTTAATTTAAAACATTGCAAATGTGCATTTTGTGAAAATTATACATAATTTAAAATTAGAAGCTCAAGGTTTGTGTCTCTAACATGTACTAATAGTGTTGTTTGAGGGCAAATTTCTTGGTATTCTAAAAGCCTGAATTTTCACATCTACAGTATAAAAATGACACTCACATTAAAAGGTAGCATTCAAGGGGCACCTGGGTAGCTCAGTCAGTTAAGCCTCTGACTTCTGATCATGTCATGATCTCATGGTCTGTGAGTGAGCCCCATGTCAGGCTCTGTACTTACAGCTCAGTAGCTGGAATCTGTTTCAGATCTTGTTTCTCCCTTTCTCTCTGCTCCTCCACCATTCATACTCTGGCTCTCTCTCTTTCTCTCTTAAAAATAAGTAAACTTTAATTGTTTACAAAAAATAATATTCAAAAGTAGTATTAAATGGAGTATGAAAAAATCATTATACACCTGTAAGTTATTTGATATAAGCCATCAAGCAGTTCATTGTCTACAATTGCTTTGATCTTTCTCCATATACATGGTGAAAATGGAAATTGATTCAATCAGTATAGTCTTAACAGAAGACAAAATTGGTAGTGTCTTATGTGCTGTGATTTTGGAGAAGTTCTAAATAGCTTATCATTTAAAAAAAATTTAAAAACTCCCAATGAGATAAGTCACACTTATAAATCCATTTGAAACCTCATATTGTTTGGCTCAAGATAAGTGAAATACATTTCTTTAATATAATTAATCCTGTACTTATATTTCCCAGACCTAAAATGATACTGATTTGTTGTCATATCTTCACTGACTGCATATCTTCCTTTCTGAAGGGTCTTTAAGTATTTTGTGCCAATTTTTATTGAGTTGTTTATTTTTTAATTGATTTGTAAATTCTATTTGTATATGACAATATAGGTTTTATAATACATAAATAAATATCATTTATCATCTAAATTTAAAAATAGATCTTTTATAATGTACATATGATTGCTGGTATGAGAGTCATCTTTTTTCTTTTGCTTTTTTTGTCAGATATGTGTAGTATAGATACTTTTCTCTCAGTCAGTCTTTTTAAAAGTGTCTTTGATAAAAGTTCTTAGTGTGTTGTAATCAATTACTTATGTTACTTTTTTATTATTTGTGCTTTTGTGGTTTTAGAAGTCTTTTCATATCTACAGACCCTAAAGATAGTTGTCTTTTAGAAGCTTTATAAATCTTTTTTTTTTTTTACATTTAGGTCTATGATTCATGTCATAGATGTTTTTGTGGATGGTGTGAGAAAGTGTTCAGGTTCATTTTATTTTTTCCCCAGATATACAACTAGTTATTCCGGAGCCATTTAAAGTACACTCTTTTCTCTTCTGCCAGGCTGATTCCTCTGTGTATGGCTGGCTCACTCCTCTGTGAATGTGCCCACTCAGTAAATGCCCCCCCACCCCCCGAGGTGACAGATCCCTGTTCCCACAGAAAAAGATCATTGTTCTCTGCAGCTTAGTGTCCTTAGACATCATTATATCCATAGCTCTCTAAAATTTTTAAAATAATAAACATTTTATTTAAGTGCTTTGGATTGTTCTGTTGGTTTTTATATGGGAATTAATGTTTAAATATGCATCGATGCACTTTTTTCACTTTTATTTTTAGTATTTTCATGGTTGTAGATAACCACGTAAAGAGGTATGCCAGGGTGTCTCTTCTACCATATCACTGAAAGCAAAAGGCCATCTTGTTCTCTCTAATATCAAGATTATTTGAGCTCTCCCTCACAACTACGTGCTCTGATCCTTGAAAACTGAGACCTTCAATAAATGAATAAACAGCACGTGAAATATCATCAGGACATTGGTGACTTACATGTGATAATAGTATGAGTTCCTAGCCACCTGAAATTCTGTATTTTATCTTGTATGGTACACAGAATTAGTAACATTTTTTACCCCTAGGAAAACTAACCCAAGTCATAGCTTGAACCTATTGATGGTTATACATAGCACCAGAATTACCTTCCATCTAATTTTTCAGAAAGGTAAAAACAAAGTATTATTCATTGAGCTAAATTGTCAGCAGGGAAACAAATTTTTAATCTGGTTGCCATGGTAATTCTGTCCCTGTGTACAATTCACACTCAACTTGGCTTGATGGCATTTGGGCTGAGTAATGAAATGGAAGGAAAGGACTGATGATTTTACTTTGAAAATATCCACAGTGAGAAGCATGCATATTTCATTCCTTCCTGCTAGTCTCCCCTCATTTTTACCTTTCTCCAAAGTCTACTATTTTCTCAACTATGATAACAATTCAAGTGGATGCATAAATTTAAATGCTTTCACATTAAGACTAATTGTTGGTCAAGGGAATATACTGACAGGGTTAAATTCCTGGACATTGATCATTTATGGGCCACATCTAGTAGGTTGTCCACATCTTTCCACTTTGAACTAATAATGGTCAATTATACTATATAGGGGCTGTATTTCTTGTCAGAATTAAAATGTTCACCTAATCCTCTCTACCCTAAGTATATGAGCTCACTTATATATTTATTAATTAATTAATAATATAATATAGTTAATTAATTAATTAATATAAATATTAAGTATTTAATGTGATACTTAAAGTGAATACTTTTTTTTTCAGAGAAGCAGCATAACCTTTGAGAAAAATATATGTGTGTGTATATAAATATTCACATATATACATATATACACACATATATATACATAAAATGTATATAAATTAATTTTTGTGTGTATGTACACATGTATGCATACATATGTACATATATAAACGTGTGTATATACATTTTATGTATATGAATGAATTTTTATGTCTGAATGTACACATATGTATACATACATATACATGCACATATACATACATATATATAAACTGTGTGTGTGTGTGTGTGTATACACACACACGTATATATAGAATTGCCTCTCCAGAAGTGAAGTACTGCCAGTGTACAGCACATTAGAGAAATGTGCTACAGATGGTTATGGTATGTGCGAAAATATGAGGCAACCAAATGATCACCCAAACACAGTTAAAAAGATACTGAAATACAAATTAGGTTACTATCTGTGCATGGCCTTTGGCATGGTCTTTCCCTCCCAGTACACATTCTTCTTGCTCTTATAGAAAACTAGTAATTTCACATATGCCTTATGATGTTAATGTGCGGCTTAACTGAAACATGTCTGTAAAAGGTAACAAATTCAGTAAATGCACTTATTGTAGAAGAATACTTATTGTAGATGAATACTATGTTTTGCGCAACTATATTTTTTGCAGTTCCTAACACTCGAATCCCCAAACGCTCTGTGTAGAGGATTTCTCAGTGTAATTGAGTAAGTAGATGAGAAAGAAGGCTTGTGCCAAAGCCAAGTCTAACATACACCAAAGGAAATGATTCTCTTAAAAAATGTGTTCTGAGAGGGAGCCGCTTATCTGGTTCCCACACTCAGCATTATAGCTTTCACCAAAATTGTCAGTCTGGATTCATTCCAGCTAGCTACATTTTACTGACTAGAGGATTTCTTTAATTGTAACCACATATGGTAACCAAAAGCTTGACTGATGACAACTAAATCCATACCAAGCAGTGAGAATCACCCAGGTGGAATTCTAGAATTGATTCTAAATGTATTAAACAAATTATAAATATCACATGACTTCCAACATAAAGTTCTAGTCCCTTTTCTTTAATGAGCCAATAGAACACTCCCAGAGTTGTTAAAGGGAGATTTTGAGGAGGTATGTGTTGCTTTTCTGATTCAGTTTCCATTTTTTTCAGCTTCCACTTATCTCTCTTCCAGATTGTTCTTGTTTCATTCAGTCCACACTGGAACAGATTGTTCTCTTATCTCAAGGCTCTTATTCTATTTGAGGAAGGCTTTCACTCTTTTATTTATTGTGAATTTCTCTGAAGATCTCTTCTCTTCAGTATGCTCAATAAGAGGTCCACTGGTTATTTGCTAAATCTGGAAGGAGATTTTTCTCTTCTGCCAGTGTTCTATGTTGCATTTCTGTGCTATGTTGAGACACAGTATATTGTTCCTTGTGTCTAGAAAAGTCACCTGCTCATTTGAATCTAAGATGAAAAATTGACCCTTGCAATTTTTGGTGCCAAAGTAGTATCTCTTGAAAGCAATATGTCTTGCATTGATTTGCAATTTAGTAGTTTATGCCCATCATGGTATGAGGTATACTGCCTCCTACAAGCATGTTGATGAATGAACAGACCCACTATACAGATGGCAACTTAGGGAGTCAAAAATAAGCACAGGTGTCTATCTCAACATTCTCTTCTTTCTCCCGTTCTTAAATTTTGTTTCTCTACCTTTAGCACTATTTCTCTACAAATTCTTCCTTTGCAACTCTTAGAATTATAAGTAATACATCAAAATAACCTGTTGTTTTCCATTTCTGTTTCTGATTTCTACTTTTCAGCTCAAGAGGAGTCCATTGGATGTGTCCACAATAACCCCTGCTGAAGTTCCCAAACACATTCAATATGTGCTTTTACCCCATACTTATCACTCTGCATTCCTTACTTTGACTCCCTGGCTCCTCAGCAACTTAGACTCTAGAACTTCATCAACTTTCATTTTCCCCATGCCATTATTTATTTGGTATTCAGTTCTATTGCAAAACTATTTATCCTCTCTGTTTCTTGCTTTCCATGTTGTTGCCACTTTCTTCTAGATCCTTGTAACTGTTGACTTGGACTCTTTCATTTCTCCCTAACCTTCAGTCGCCTTGCTTCTGAAATGTATTTATTTTGATCTCATATATTTCTATAAAATGTAATTTAAAAACTATTATTACACTTCACTCTTTCAGAAAAATATTAAGTGGCTTGCCATTACCTACAGCAGGAGACAGCAAAAACTTTCTTTAAAAGTTCCATATAGTAAATATTTCAACTTTTGTATTAGATATCTCTGTTATAACTGTTGTACTGCAAATCTAACATTGTTCTGCAAAGACAGCTATAGATAGTATCTAAATTTTTTTAATGGGCACGCATATATTACAATAAAACTATATTCACAAAAACAAGAAAGGCAGATTTGACCTATGAGCAAAGTTGCAGACCTCTCCTATAGCATTGGTTTTCAAATATATATTTTTTAATGTTTTATTTATTTCTGAGAGAGACAGCATGAGCAGGGGAGGGTCAGAGAGAGAGGGAGATATAGAATCTGAAACAGGCTCCAGGCTCTGAGCTGTCAGCACAGAGCCCAATGCGGGGCTTGAACCTACCAACTGTGAGATCATGACCTGAGCCGAAGTCACTTAACCGACTGAGCCACCCAGGCGCCCCTCAAATATTTTTCTGACCAAAATATCCTAAACTAACCCACCATGATCTAGACAGTAAAAAAAATCTTGCTCTGCTTTCATATTTAATACATATTGAAATGCATATTGTATTTCTCTCCAATATACATTTTAAATGTATTACTGTAAAGTAAAATTGATGATTCAGGCATATGTGGAATATATAGCATTTGGTTCCTCTTATACCCCCAAAATTCTGGGATACAGGTACTCCATTTTGAGAAGCATTGGCCTGAAGAATTAAAGCCTGACTTTTTATCCTGTCTTTCAATTGCAGTCATGCTTTTTTCCACAAGCAAGCCTTCTAAATATCTCCCTTTCTGTTCTCGTTTGCTCATCTGACCTTCACATATCCTCTTTACTCTGTCTGGATCAACCCTGTAACACCTTTACACTAACATGTATGATGTCTCTTTTCTACTCTCTGAGTCACCCAGGTGAGATGGATTCATCCATGTATAAAATTCCATAGATATTGCTTGTATTTCTCTTTTAATACATTATGCTATCATCACTTACTATGATATAGCATCTCTCAATTAGGTCATATGATCCTAAGGAAGAGCAGGGTTTGTAGATAGTTCATTTTTAAGCCCCGCCCCCACCCCACTCATCCTTTGTGCAGAATTCGGACTTCCTAACTATTTATTTTATAAGTGGGAATAAATATGATTTGTTCTGAACTGTGAGTTCCTTTTCCATCAATAGTGGGATTATCAGGCTGAAAGACTGTTCGCATGGGCTCTTTCTTTATTCTTTATCTCATTTAATCAACAAACATTTATAAAATATCCATAAGATGTTAGGCACTGTTCTAGACACTAGTTTTAATGGGTATGAACAGACTGATGAGGTCTTTGCTTTCATAGATGAGATTGTGGTGACTGGGGCTTGGTTGGAAAGAGAAAATCACACCTACACACATAACATCAGGCAGTTATATGTGTTATGAAGAGAAATAAGTGATGCTGTGCTATAGACAGTGACTGGGTGGGGTATCACTTTAGATGGAGCGATCCTAGAAGTCTTCACTAAGGAAATGACAGTGGTTCAAAGTCCTGTTAAATAAGGAGAAATGAGATATTCAAAATTTTGAAAAAAGAGGTTCTAGGAAAAGAAAACTTGTGAGAATGAGCATGATGTATTTGATGAAAAGAAGACTAGTATACCTGGAGGGTTATCAGGGAAGGACTATATATATATATAGAGAGAGAGAAATATATATTTATATATTTTTTTCTTTTTTTATAAAAAGAAAGAGTTGCCCCTGGGATTTCAGTAGATACTATAGTAATAAGCATGGGACAATAGTCTATAGTCTAGTAAGACGTTAAATTGAGTCAACAGAGATGAGGAAGCAATATTTTTTTTCCTTCAGGTTGTAGGTACACATTACTAGGAAGAATTGTAAGGAAAGACCTTGATTTGGGACTCAAATGGCTTTGGCTACAGGGACAAGTGGAATGCGGACTTGGAATTAGGAAGACGGTATTTTGCATACATAGTTATCAAAAGAGATGATTAACACTGAATGGGCACCTTAGATTGTTAGTATCATAGGCTAGTTCAAAATTAGGTCACTAAATAAAGCATTTTATGTATGAGCAAAGTTTCTTCAGATTCTCAGTAGGAACCAGTCTAGCCCTAAGGAGTTAGAGGCCCTGCTAGTTGTTTTGTTATTGTTTGTTTTGTTTTGTTTTGTTTTCCTTCTTCTTCTTTAATGTTGATTATTCAGCATGATCCAAAGCTATCAAAGCTCCCTGTTAGTGTTCAACACACATCAAATAGTAATGAGAGGAGACTTGAAGGTGACGTCTTTCTAATCCAGTTCACAGAGACAAGTTTGTTCTTGCAATAGCACACTATGAAACTTTAATAATTTAATAACTTTGTAAAGAAAGAATTTATCTATCTCCAGAGTTCTCTCTGTTTCCCTGACATCGCCTTTGGGACCTGCAGAAAATTTATGCTTGTTTTAAAGTTAAAATGTGTTCCAGGATGATTCTATGCAGTGAATAGTAAGGGTATTTGCTGTGATTATCTGAAATGGAATGGCTTCCAAGAAGGGAGTGAAAGGGTAGAGCTCCTGGTAACCTTTCCCCTCCCAGAAATCTGTAGGCTTCTTCCTAGGTCAGCACAAAAAATAAGGGCAATGACAAACTTTATTGTTATGAGTAAGTGGGTCAAATGGGAGGAGAATTAGTATCAATAAATAGCTCCCATAGGAAAGCAGATTTCATCAAAATCATATGACCCCAACCAGTGTAGAATTTATGAAATCTGATTATTTTGCTGCTGAAGAGCATGATTTTCTAACAATGGTTGTCTAAACTAGGAGCTGGTAGAGCAGAGTAAATCTTTCTGTGCTCTTGTTTATGGAGGAAACGACATGCATTATCATTTTGTTGTTGTTTAAGGAAATCAAACATCATATGGATAAAAGGTTGTATACCAGCATTTTTTTATATTAATATAAAATTATGAAAGCCCAAATCTATGATTGAGATCTCTGTTTCCCATAAAGAGAAACTAATGCCCTGGATTTGTTCCCTGGGCTTTACTTGACTAGACATTTGGTTCTAGATCTAAAAATAAACACACATATATGTATACAACATAAATGGTATACATATTATATATAATATATACACATACATAATGATTCAGTGTCTTATAGCAATAGCAATAAAATAAATGAAAAAAAGTGTATATATTAGATTTTTTTATCCTTAATAAACACTTACTAAGTATTTCTAAAGTAATGTACATTATATTAGATACCAAAGAACCAAGATGTCTGAGAAACGGTTTCTGCCTTAAGGGATCTTATAGTTTAGCAAAATACAAAGTTTTATTAAAACTATAACGTAGAATAAAATGGACTATAATGGATCTGTGAAGGAAGTGCCCTTGAAAGAAAAATAAGCCTATTGGCAACTGAACCCACAGTTTTTTGTTTGTTTGCTTTTAGGGTTTGTGCATTTTGTGTCCTATGTAAGGAATACTTGCCTGATCCAAAGTTGCAAGAATTTTTGCCTATATTTTCTTCTAGAAGTTATATAGTCTTAGCTCTTAAACATAGATACGTGATCCATTTCATTTTAATATATCTATATAGTGTGAGGGAAAGGTCAGGCTTGCTTTTTGCATATGGATATACAATTACTTCAACATTATTTTGTAAAAAGACTACATTTTCCCCCATTGAATTGTCTTGGCACCTTTTGCAAACTCAATCGACCATGCATGTAGGGAACTCAGATTTTTAATACTTCTGTGTGTAGTGATGTTTATCCTCTTCCAGGGAGCCACTTGAGTCTCCATTTATCTGCCTATTCATGGCCTAGATGGCATTTTTCTCATTTGGGATATGTGATAAAGCATTTTATACCTGAGATATGCAAAAAGGCTTAATACCTGAACAATGTAAGTGTGAGTATTTGGTCACAGTGGGAAGAAGGTTGGGGGCATAGCAGGTAATTGTTTGTACTTTAAAGAATAATTGAATCTGTCACTATGATATCTTGGATTTCAAAGGTTAAAAGACCTTAAATTATGTTTGATCACCAAGCAAAGTGTCACTTGTTCATCACCATGGGGTGCTGATAATGCTGGTTGGCCATCTGGCCCTTATTTCTAATGCCAGGAAACAAACACTTAGCGGGGCTGAAACTAGGGGCATTTTAGTTATAGTAAAAGACAAACTGGACATTCTTTCCCAGTTTGAAGCCATGAATTATATAGTTTAACTTCAGAACTCAGACTGGGAAAATAAGGAAATGTTTTATCTTTTTATGGCAACTTTGACTTCTCAGTTGAGATACTTAAACCACTCAGAGCTTACATACTGAAATGCAAATTGAATTGAGGTCTGTTTTCTCTCTCTTTTTTTTTTTCCTGACTTTTTTTAAGTTCTTCAAAGTTGTATATGCATGGTATAAATTTCTCATTTGAATGCAAATGAAAATACACTGTATTATATCTAGAGGCATTACATTTATATCAAAGGGTTATTAAGGTATTATTTTCAAAATATTCTCACAGAAGAGTTCTAAAATTCTGGGTCAACTCAATTGTTATTTAGTCCAAAAGTATTAGTCCAGTCCTTATAATTCTGTTGAAAATTTGGATACTCTAACATTTTACTTTACATACTATAGGAGCCTAGTATCAAAGAGGACAAGATTAGCAACTTAGAAAAAAATTGGAATGCACACCCTTGGTGGCTGTAACAAAAATCAAAGCCATCTTCAAGATCAACAATAGGATTGTATCTGTTTCTCTATAGAGGATTGTCCAGTGCTTTTTTGTTTAAAGTTGATTTATTTATTTTGAGAGAGAGTACAATTTAGTGCAGGGGAGAGGCAGAGAGAAAGAGGCAGAAAGAATCCTAAACAGGCTCCATGCCTCTGTGCTGTCAGCACAGACAAATGTGGGGCTCAAACTCACAACAATGAGATCATGACCTGAGCCGAAGTCAAGGGCTTGGCACTTAACTGACTAAGCCACCCAGATGCCCCCCCCCTTTTTTAAAGTTTATTTGTTTGGGGGGGTGGAAGGGCAGAGAGAAAGCCCAGTGTTCTTTAAGGAAAACTTAGATCCTTAGATAGTCTTCCATTAAAAAAAAAAAACAACAAAACAAAAATTCTGGGTGTTCCCGACTGTCAGTGAAGTAAAATCTGAACTTCTGAGTTTGTCATTCAGATTTCTCTATGATCTGGCTCCACCATCATCTGCAACCATTTTACTTTCTAAGTCCATCCTTTACACATCTCACATACCCAACACTTCATGGTGTGCTAGGATCCTAATCCAGGCCAGCCATATTCCTAATTCAATATCATCATTTGTCTAGGGATACTTTTCATGTGTTGGGTCTATGTGACTAAATCTTAAAAGGCTCACAGCTTACTCATCTAATCTCAGCTCAAATAGAAACTGACCCAAGAACTAGTAGTTCATTAATTTCAACAGCAAATGATCTCAGCAGTTTACTTTTCTTATAATATTTAGTTTATTCAGCCATGACCTATCCGTTTGGATACACATACACATTTTTTTTAAATAAAATTTGCCATCTTAATAGATTTTTTAAGTGTTTATTACATTTTTCAGAAAGAGCGAGAAAGCAGGTGGGGAAGGTGCAGAGAGAGAGGGGGACAGAAGATCTGAAGCAGGCTCTGGCTGACAGCAGAGAGCCCCATGCAGGCCTCAAATCTACAAACTGTGAGATCATGACCTGAGCCAAAGTCAGATGCTTAACTGACTGAGCCACCCAGGTGTCCCTGGATATACATATACTTTTTAATCCAGATATTGAGAGCATGATCCATAACTCATTTAACTATGAATTACACCCTATCTCAGAATAGGTCATAATCCCTATCTCAGAGTCTTGCGTATAGTAGGCACCAGTTACAAGTTGGCAGAAAAATGAAAAATATGTACAATTTAATCATCTCCTGACTTGAAAAAATCCATGTTAGGGATATTCTAGATACTTCAAACCTCACTCGCAAATCTCTCCAATTCCAGCCATCAATCATTTCTGAAACTGACAGCCTCCCATTTTAATAACTCAGTATTAAGTTCCTCTAAGTGAAGTGTATACATTTAATCAGCGTCTGATATGAATAACATCTGGCATGACTTCATGAGTGATTCAATTTCACTGTTCAGGTTCAACACTCCAGAGCCTTACTACAATAAAAATTATTCTTGTAAAACCCTTCACTAGGTCATGACTGGTAACATAGCATTTTCAATCAAGCTCACTCTGTCCAAAGTGCTCCTCTCCCTGATATGTTAACCCAAACATATGCTATCGTTCTTTCTCAAGCACCAATGTTAGAATCAAATACAACTTTATAGATCTATTTCAAGTGACATTTCTATGTTGCTATCTGAAAAAAGAGATATCTCATAGGAAACTTTTTTTTTTTTTGGTATTTTTATACATATAATACCTTCAGTAATTACTCATCCAATAGCAGAATGGATTAGAAGCATGGCAAGTTAAGTTATTGTCAGAGTAATCCATGTACACTAGATTTCAATAATCAGAATGCTGAATTTAATTTTAACTCTTTACATCATTATTTGTAGCCTATATACTGTAGTCTAAGAGGTTTTTTTGTACAAGTATTTTTGGAATCAGTTATCCTCAGAGAAGTGAATATTGAACATTCTATAAAAGTAAATTAGAATAGTGATGATAATATTAAGTATGTTATTATTTAGAATATTTGAAGAGCAGTTCTTTATTATAGAAAATGCATTATAAACTAATGAAGGACAGATAAAAGTTTTAGTATTCAGGAATATAAGTGATACGTAATACATTGTTCATAGGGTATTTCTGATTCAAAGTGTAAAAAATAACTCTCTTCTTTGGAGATGAGAAAATCTTATTTTTGCTAAATAATCATAAATATTTACAACTCAAAACCGTTTAATATTCAATTAGAAGTACTCCTTATGGGATAAGGGGGAGGACTGAGGAAGAGATAGTAAGTGTTATTTGTGAATACTAAGCAAATAATTTGACTTCTGTAATGAGCAGTAGAGTAAGGGAAATAATACTTATTTTCCTAATTAGAGACAAAGTGGACTATATGTACAAAATTAGACCCATGAGTGGGAAGGATTACAATTGCTCTACCCCATAGACTGATAATGAATTGTGAGACCATCATGGGATACTGTATGCATTTAACATGTAATAACGAGATCTCTCTTGCACAGAAAAAAAAAAAACCAAAAAAACAAAAAAACAAAAACAACCCTGCAAATATAAATATATATAAAAATTTACAGCCTAAAACAGCTTTTTTAATAAATTATTATTATTTTTATAATGACAGTGTTTTCAAACAAAACTGATAATTATTACTGTTGACTAACATATAGTTGTAATCTTGGCACAGTATAAAAACATTTTCACATCTTTTCTCATTTTTCTCACCAAAACTCTGTGAGTTGGATTTTATGATCACTCCATTTTAAATATGGGAGAAAAAACAGGTGCCTGGATGGCTCAGTCAGTTGAGTGTCCAACTTTACCTCAGATAATGATCTCACAGTTTCTGAGTTTGAGCCCCACATCAGTCTCTGTGCTGACAGCTCAGAGCCTGGAGCCTGCTTCAGAGTCTGTCTGTCTGTCTGTCTATCTGTCTGTCTTTCTCTCTCTCTCTGACCCTTCTCCACTCCAATTCTCTCTCTCTCTCAAAAAAAAAAAAAGTAAAAAAAAATTTTAAGATGGGAGAATAAAAACAACAAAATACTCTGACATGAGTTGAGGTTAGGTACCTATAATCATAAACTTTTAATTGGTGGTCCCAGAATTTAACCCCAAATGTTTAAATTTCCTTGCCATTATAAAGTAAAAATTATCCAAAGAATGGAAGGGGCTCAGAGGAGAGGAGAGGAGAGGAGAGGAGAGGAGAGGGAAATATATAGGGGGGTACAAAAACAAATGTTCATTGATTCATTTTTTTTCTTTTTTATGTTCTTGTCTTTGTATCAATTCTGTAAAATAAAAGAAAAAAATGAAAAGTCCCCATAAAGCTAATCAACACCTAAATACTAACTAACTAGTTTATTAGAAAAAGCCATAAAAAGTGTCTGCTTTTCTCATCTAGGTGGTCCTTTGTATAACTGGAGAAAGCCATAAACCATACAAATATAATGCTTGCTCTCTGTAGCCAAGATATTCTGGAGTTTATATACAAGTCTAGGGACTGGGAAATTTTAAGATTCCCATTGAGTTACATTGGGGATATGGTTCTTACTAGCTAATTTAGCATTTTTATAGTAGTCCTGTTTGGAACACAATTCAAGTATATTTGATGCTCTCAGAAAACATGTAATCAATACCAAAGTCATGACAGAAATAATAATCATCAGGGTGCCTTCTTAGTTCAGTTGGTTGAGCATCTGATTCTTGATTTTGACTCAGGTCATGATCCCAGGGTCAGGAGACTGAGCCTCATGTAGGTTCTGCATCTGCTCTGAGCATGGAGCCTGCTTTGGATTCTCTGTCTCTCTCTCTCTCTTGCTCACTCTGCCCCTCTCTCCCACTTGCACACTCTCTCTCTCTCAAATTAATGATGATGATGATGATGATAATTTATCCATAGTATGTCTTTTCTTTAAAGCTGGTAAGGATCCTTGAATATTGAAAATGTTCTTTATCCTTTCTCTTGCTCTTTACCTAGCACACAGTGGATTATCAATAATAGGCACAAAAATAACTTAGGAAAATAATTAAAATCCAGAGTAAACTAGGGTATAAAAAGTGCTACTTACTATATTTCAAAAGCCACAAGGACTAATATTGCCTAAAATACACTGACAAGACTCTAAGCACCAATATAGAAAAAATAAATAAAATTCTCTTAGAAATAAATAAAATTATCTCACTTAATATAGTCTATCTTCCACACACTAATTTCTCTTGTGAGTTTTATCACCTGGAAAATCTTTGGAACCATATATTCATACCTGTTTTTGCTGGTTTTGGTAATCTTGTCATTCTTTGGTTTGCAGCTACATACCCCCAGGCTCTGTTGACCACATGATATTTCACTCTGTTCCTTCTCATCAACATCTTGTAAGAACAATGTTCATGTTGCACTAAGCGCCCTCCTTATTTCAACATGACCTCGTCCTAAGTTATTACTTCTGCAACAACTCTATTTCTATATATATTTTTTTCTTTTTGAGGGAGGAGGTGGGCACAAGTGAGCAAGGGGCAGAGAGACAGACAGACAGAGAAATCGGGCTCACTCAAAGTGGGGCTCATGTTTTTCTTTCCTGAAGTGGGACATGAGCTCACCCAGAGTGGGACAAACGAGGCTCACCCAATGTGGGACTTCAACTCAGTAACCATGAGATCATGACCTGGGTGAAAATCAGATGCTTAATGACTGAGTCACCCTGGCCCCTGCAACAACTCTATTTCTAAATAAAGTCACCTTCTGAGGTATTAAGAGTTAGTACTGCTGCATATCTTTTTGGAGGAAACAATTCAATCCATAACAAAGGAAAATAAGATGAAGGGAATCACATAGCAAAGATTAATTCTAAATCCTATTTTTGCAGAAATTTCGGTTGTCCTCCCAACCTCCATTACACTTCTACACCACTCAGCCATAATTGCTGGGATGGCATCCACAACACTATCCACAAAGAGCCCTCTTTGGTCAACACACATGCCATAAACTATGTTAGTCTTAATATAGAAAGTCAATTGATGATATTCTTGAGCAATTATTAATGGCACCTGCATTATTATAGAAAATGCCATACATCAAGGCTTCATGTCTCCCTTTATACAACTCAATTACAAAACACAACACCCAGAGCCTACGCTCTTATAAAATGTTTCTGTTTTAGGACAGATGCTTCTCTGTCATATGCATGCCCTTTATTTCTAGAATATCCAAAAAAATTGGAATGAACTGCACTCATCTAACTGAAAGACACTGAGAACTTTAAATTATCTTTGGTATACTTTTCTTGCGACTTTAGTTTTATTAGGTTACTATAAAGATAATTACTATATAGAAGTTACAATAAAGATAATACTTTTCTTAAAATTACTGATATAAAAATAAATATGAATGTATTTTTGTGTTCCTTTTCTTTATATTCCTGGTTGATAAATAAAGTATAGTAAAAGTGCAATTTTCATTTACTTTTCCATTCTTTGTCATGTAGGATTCATGTATCTCGATTGAAAATATACAAAAGGTGCCAAAATATTCCTGATATATAAAGGGAAATCTTGACCCTACAATATGTCAGAAGACCCTTTTAGGAAATTAAATATGCCAGTGGGTCTCCTAAAGAGAAGTGTATTCTTCCTACCCGCACCCTCATTCTAAGAAGCTCTCACTGGTGTAAAATTTTGGTTGTTATGGTGACTGTGTTGGGCTGAATTTGAAAATTCAGCTGGATTAGAAAAGACATCAGACAGATGAAGAGAAGTCTTAGCCTATGCAGCATTGAATACAAATTATAAATATTTGAACTGGTTTTGGAGAGACTGTGATTGTGTTCCTCATGATAGGAAGTTAGATTGTGCTAGGATAACAAATCCCTCCAAACTCTCTACCTTAAAGTAACAACATTCTGTATTCTCTGTAAACATTATCTAGCTCTGCTTATTGTAGCTTCTTGAAGACATAGATATATGGAATCCCCAACATATGATGCCTCCATCTCACTAGAAGGATTCAGTATTCATGATAGAAAGGGAAAGGACACACTTGATTTTAAATGCTTCCTCCTAGAAATGGTACAAATCACAACTGCTCACATTTCACTGGCCAAAGGAAATTACACAGTCAGGAAAGTATCATCTTCCTATGGGTCTGGAAAAAGTAAATCACTGGAAATAGGGGAGAGCCACTTTATATCTACCAACGTTCTTATGAAGATAAACTTTATTTACATTGAAATTGCCCCAGCACAAGTATACATTTTTTCTCTTCTGTTTATGTATCTGATTGCTTGTAAAAGTGGTATCTTTTATAATAAATATCAATGTTCTTACTATGTGTTTATGATAGATAGAAATGCAATTTATATCTATCAACATTTTATTCAACTTCCTAACAAAATATTTCGTAAGTTCTAATTTTTATATATCATTTTGGGCTTTCTATGTTGATGGTAATATCACTGTTAAAAATCACAATTTGTATTCCTTTCCAAGCATTATAAACTATTCTTTTTCTTAGATATTGTGTGTGGCTAAGGTTTCTAACGATATGTTGAATGGAGAAAGCATTAGTATCACTTTCTTGGTCCTAATTTTTAAAGGATTATTTTTATATTTCAAATTCAGTGTCATCTTTGCAGTGGAATTTTAGTAGACCTTCATGAGATTAAAGAAATTTTTAGCTTTTATTATATATATCTTATATATGTATTTTTGTCCCTACAATTTGGCATTGAGATGACTATCCCATTTCTTTATTCTGCTTATTATAGTAAATCATATGAAAAACACTCCCACAATAGTATAATGTTCAGGAACTCAAATGTTCCTGAGATTTGACTCCTATGTATTCTTCTCTCAAGAATTTCTTCTCAATAGTTTATCTTTAATAGAGTGTGGGGGATAGTTAGGGAAGTGCAACATCATCCAATATGTACAAAGGGGGAGAAGCTGAGTGTCCGTGATTTCTCAGTATTTCAGTGGGCAACACACACACACTCTAGTATACCAGGAATTTGCTGGAATCTTTGCTTCTGTTTCTGAAGTCTCAGAGAAAATTATTCCTAATTTTGTATTCCTTTGTAATTTGCTACCAAAGAAAGGTGAAACTGCAATATTATAGTATGGTGAGGACAAGTACCTGAACCAGAGTAATTCTTTCCACTTTGTATAGTAACAATAAAAAGTAAAACAAAATTTTGTTACAAAAACACAGACCTGGATTTGCTATGAAATTCAAGCAGTTCTCATTTACCCTGCTTGCTAAATCAAAAGTTCCTAAAAATAGGGGTGCCTGGGTGGCTCAGTTGGTTGAGTGTTGGAAGTTAAGCATCGGACTTTGGCTTAAGTCATCATCTCATGGTTCATGAGACAGGCATTGAGCTCACTGCTGTCACCACAGAGCCCACTTTGGATCCTCTGTCCCCTTCTCTCTGCTCTTTTCCCACTTGTGCTCTCTCAAAAATAAACAAACATTTAAAAAAGTTCCTGAAAACATTTTATGGTTCACTTCTTGCCACTACATCATACATCATTTGGTAACTTCAACCCATTTTTGAACAGATGAGGCTAAGGGCACATGCAAAGTCTAAGGCTGCACACTCAGCTTGTGCCTAACAGATACACTTTACGATCCAGTCTCCAAGAACACACCACATCGAAAGTGGGTACTGCCTGTAAGTGCATTTAAGAAAACAAATGTGAAGATGGACGCTATCTTAAAATAAAACATGCCAGTGAAAACTGTAACTAAGGCAACGGCAGTAGTGGCAGAATTATTCAGTACAATCCATACACGGCCATCTTAAGGAACTATTCCAATTGTTTTGCAACTGATTTGGCTAGGGCACATTCAGAGAGACTGAGCTGACTGATAACATATCATCCTAACTATTTCTGCCGTAGTCCAGGATGCTGTTTTGGATTATATCAACTTATAGTTGACAACTCTGTCACTTATATATGCCTTTCTGAAGGGATTTGCCACACAGAACAATTTACTGAAATGCTGTGTGTGCATGTATTTCTTTACAACTGGATTTTAATGTTTATGGAAGCAGACCCATCTTATTAAACCCTGATATCCTAGCATATTATGATATCTACCTATTGTCAGAAGATTCTCTTCATCCTGTTCCCATGGATAAGTTGCCCCAGCCAACTGACCCATTTTAGGGGGCACCTGGGTGGTTCATTTGGTTAAGTGTCCGACTTTGGCTCAGGTCATGATCTCACAGCCCATGGGTTTGAACACTGCATCAGGCTCTGTGCTGACAGCCCAGAGCCTGGAGCCTCCTTCAGATTCTGTCTCCCTCCCTCTCCATCTGCATCTGCCCCTCCCCTGCTCATGCTCTGTCTCTCAAAAATAAATAAACATTTTTTAAAAATTAAAAAAAAATTTAAATGACCCATTTAATTAAATACGTTATTATTTATTCAGTCAAGTGCTGTGTGTTTGGCTGTATCTGTAACCCTAGGAGTTACAGGAAGGAAGGGATGGAAAGCCTTCCTCACCAACAAAATGCATAGGTGACTTAAAAAAAATTGTTCACTTACTCAAATCTTTCATTTAGGGAATAGTTGGTTAAGCATGGAGCCAAGTACTTTGCTTGTATTTATATTTAATCCTCCTCTAACAGCTCCCCATATTGGTGTCATTATCTCCATTTCACAAGTAACAAAACTATGATTCAGAGAGGTTAAGTCTTTTGCTGCAAGTTACAGAGAAAGTAAGACTGAACCTAGGCTCTATTCTAAATTCCATACTCTTTTCATTACCAACATTATGTCTGTTAGAAGTTTACTTCATAAAGAAATGTAAGGGAGTATGGTATAACAAGTTTCCCATGAAATCATTAGAAAAAAAAAGTATTTGCCTCTTAAAATAGACAAGCATCTTTTTCTTATCCTAGATTTCATTTTTCACTGATACTGATAGATTAAAAATGCAAGAACACATTAATGTTAATGATGATAGTCAAATGAAGGTGTTATAATATTTAAAATCTGTGTTATCTGTTAGCTTGAGTCTTTTGTACTAGAAGCAGGGATGTGAAACAGGTTTAAGTCACTGGGACATTGTTGGCCTTGGGCTCCCTTCTCTTTCACCAAACTTCTTGATCATCTCGTTAATACCCTTCTCCTCATTTATGTTCTTTCCAACATGACTGGTCCCTGGTAATTTGGGTGAAAGCTCCAGAGGATGGATCTTAAAGAGACTCAGGATCACGAGTTTTATATGCTAACTGGGCTAAAAGTACAATTCTCTGTCTTCCCTAATTTTTCTGTTTTTCATAGAGATACTATGAGCTTAGAAATAAAAATACTGCAGGAAACCATTTACCTCTGTCTCCAAGAATTATATCCCTTTCCTCAAAAGGGATACATTAAATGGGAGCATGTTCTGAGACAATTCTGTTTACACACACATCTAACTAAGGATATTCTTAACATATCTATTCCACTTCCTAATTTCACTTTCTCTCATGACTCATTATCACTGTTATAATGTATTAGAGTCTAATATGTGGCAGATGCTGCATTAGTTGCTATACATATATCACCACATTTCTGCATTGAATTACATCCTCATATTAATTATTTCCATATGTCAATGAAGAAATAAATGTATAGATAATGTAAGAATATGCTTATAGATCATGTACATCTAGGAGCCAGCCTTCAAAACCAGGTCTGACTCCACAGCTTTTTCTTGACTCACATTAAACACAGTTAGATGGGGTGATTGGGAAACACCACAGCCTGCTTTGAAGGCAAAAGCGGCTCAGGAACCCATTTTTGATAGAGGCAGGTCTTTACACTGGTTTGCCTGCTGCCTACTTGATTCCTAAAAATGCACTGTTGATTGTTCATGGCTTCAGAGAAAATCGTTTTTCCATAAAGTACCCATTATAGTGTGTCAATGGATGTGATAACATGCATAATTTATCTCAGGAGAGTATGTAATTAGAAAATTAACCTTTTACTTTTCTCCTGTTAATCAGTTATAGAAAATGATGGAAGAATAATACATTAGCACCCATCTACTGTATTATTGTGCTTTTAATTTCTAAGTTTCTCAGTAAGGACAAAATGCTCAGAGACAGGAGCATGAATGTGTTAAGCAAAAACATTTTGTACCTACAGGAAAACTATTTCCTGTATCTTTCATTTGCTTTCCAAAAATTCTTTAAAAAATTCTCTATCTTAGAGTAGTGTTTTATTCACATGACCAAGAAAATTCAGGATTGTATTTTCACCTCTAAAATCATCCTTACTTTTCAGAAAGCATGGTGTTTGTATATGGTACATCCATGCTTGTGTTTCTGTGAAAGGCTCGAGAACATATAAAGTAAGAGTGATGTAGCCTGAGAAATTGAGAAGGGCCAGGAACCCTGTCCTCCCCTACTGATGCCGACTTGCTTGCTCAGTTCCCAGAAGAGCTTAATTCTCTGAACTGCAAGAAAACAGAGTCAGTCTTATCATTATTGAAAGATTTGATCAATTTTTACTCGAGATCTCACAGAGGCTAATAGGCAAGGTTGGTTTTGTATCTTGAAATCACTGGGTCACAACTTTGATTTTTGGTACATCATTTGTGATATTTTATTCCTTACAGATGTTTGAGAAGCCAAAAAAAAAAAACTCACATAAATCTGAGTTATATTAAAACTGCATATGATAAAGGGTGAAAGAGATGGCTTTGAACTTGGAGTCAGGAGATGTTTTACTAGCTGTCTTTGAGTACATCCTTTAAGTTCTGAGTCTCAGTTGTCCCATTTACAAAATGGAGATTTTTATTTTGTTCTATCTACCTCAAAGAGTTTCTAAAGAGGCAGATATTTTAAAAAATATATGTCAAACATTGCAATTATAATTTAAAGAGTATGAAAAAGTAAAATATTGTTATTCCTACCAACTGCTATCTTTGAGTGGCTAAATTTTTATTTTTATAATAAAACTGAGGTAAAGGCAGCATTCTATATCTTCTTATTTTGAAATTCTCTGTAAAAGTAATGTCTGGTATTCTAAAAATGTCCCATAGAGTAACCCCCCCCATCTGTGGTTTAAGTTTCCATGGTTTCAGTTATCCACAGTCTTTATAGGAGAGAGGCAGAGGGAGTTTGAGACAGGGAGAAGGAGAGAAAGTGGTGTGATTACTTAGGCATAGATAGGAATGATGTAGCCACCAGCCAACGAACGATGGTGGCCACCAGAAACAAGAAGCAAGAAACAGAATCAAGCAAGAAACACACATCCCTGATTGAAACTTTGATCTCTGTCTGCCCAGTTGAAACTGATTTTTGCCCTCTGCGTAAGGAAGTATAAGGGAATAAACATGTGTTATTTTAAGCCACCAAGTTTGTCATAATATGTTAAGCAGCCATAGGAAACTAATACAGCATCCTTCCCATCACATCAAAGACTATTCTAGATAAAATGTTGAGTGACTATGGCAATGTCTTCCAAAACCCCTAGCCTGCCATCTCACCCTTCTGCTTCACTGGCCACTCTTAGGTCTTCAGAAGTCCTCTTTGCAAATTTCAGCATCGCCTCAATGAGGAATGATAGGATGCATTGTAGTCTCAAAAATGTTCCCTTGCATCCTGGGCCATTTATGATACAAAAGGAAAACTGTTAGCTGGTGAAATTATTGGAGTTAAATTAATTGTAAAATAAAAAGTAGAATTTCCCAAGTGGATTGATTCATATTTCTCTTTGTTGGTATGAGAATAGATATGATTATTTCTTAGTAGAGATTCTTTCATTTTCCTTTCTGTAGTGAATTGTTGCACACCATGTGTCTTAGTGAATTCTCTTAAGAAATGCTGAATAGGGGGGCTTCTGGGTGTCTCAGTTGAGCATTTGACTTTGGCTCAGGCCATCATCTCATGGTTTGTGGGTTGGAGCCCAGTGTCAGGCTCAGTGCTCACAGCTCAGAGCCTGGAGCCTGCTTTGGATTTGGTGTCTCCCTCTGTCTGCTCCTCCCCTGTTCACACTCTGTCTCTCTAAAAAATAAATAAACATTAAAAAAAAAAATGCTGAATAGGAAGGTAAAGGATTACATCTCTTAGGATTTCCCTTTCCTCTTCTTTCAGTCATGTGGTTGGTTGGTTGGTTGATTTTTTGTCCCATTGGCAACTTAGTGCTTCAGTTTTTACTGGGAAACATAACAACTTCGCACTGAAGGATCTTAATACTATAACAGAAACATTAAAAGAGACTTCTTTTTTTTATTTTTTTTTTCTTTATTTCTAGGAGAGAGAGAGAGACAGCATGAGCAGGGGAGGGTCAGAGAGAGAGGGAGTCACAGACTCTGAAACAGGCTCCAGGCTCTGAGCTGGCAGTCAGCACAAAGCCCGACGCGGGGCTCGAACCCACGAACCGCGAGATCATGACCTAAGCGAAAGTCGGACGCTTAACCGACTAAGCCACCCAGGCGCCCCTAAAAGAGACTTCTTAAAAGACCTTAAACCATGCAGTTTTGAATGTGATTAAAAAGAAGCAGGGTAAGGGAAAATAATTTTGCTGGAATTTCTATAATTTGTCATTTGTCTTGGATGAGAAATTTTTCCTTCCTATACAGGTTAATATGGCTGTTTTTATCCCCCTTTATAATTAACTGAACACAGACAATTCTTAAGAGTGCCTTCTCCAATTAGTTTTGGATAAACAATAGAGGAAAACGCTGTTATGAATGAATAAATATTGAATTAGCAAGCTTTTTCTCAGAGATCATGAGTGATTGAGGGCTATCTATAGGTGTTAACTAATTAGCTGTGATATCCCTTAATCACTTATAATATCTAGAGGAGAATATTTTTTTAACTTTTTGACCCATATCATGTACTAAAATATAGATACTTAGATTTTCATATCTAAATAACATTAATTTTGTGCTAAAAAAGCTCCCAAAAAAGGATTTTTAAAGTTTTTAAATAATGCTCCTATACACAATGCACAACAAATTGCCAAAACAGCTAAAAGAAAACTGTATCAGGTAAATCCAAGTGAGGGAAATGTATAACTTTACCTGGCATATCTATAGATCTAGCATGATGTTATATTTTTAATCCTTATCTTTGCAGCAATTTCTCTTTCAGTCTTTGTCTCCATTCTTTTACTTATGTGTTACATTATCTTGTGTGTCTATGTGTGTTTTTAATTAGTGAATGGAAGAGTTAAATTAGAGAAGTTCCTAAATTGGGGTTAATGGAGGTAAACTCAGGAAAAACAAAGGGCTAGAAAAAAGTAAAGGGGCGGAACTAAGATAAGATTTTTTATCTGGGCAGTGATTACAAAGGTATACTTATTTTAGAAAACATCAAGCTGTATTCTTTTAATTTGTGTGCTTTTCCAAACATATTACATATTTAAAAATTCACTTAGATGTATAAGGAAAAACTGGCAAAGTGATGAAAATATTTACAGTGAAGTAAAAGGAAAATAATTTTTCAATGAAATAGGATTGGAGAATATAAAAATCTTTCTCATTTTTTTCAGAATGTGTTATCTTTTTGAGGAAAATAATTTATGCATTACTTAACTCAACAATTACATTCTCTTTGGGTTTATTAAGAATGTTCTTGGTTCAAGTCAGTTATAATAAATGCACCATGCCATAAATAGTAAGTTGACATATCACTAATAATCTTTTTTAAAAATTTCAAAGTATAACAGTCTGACCTACCAAGAGTTAATTCCAAAATTATCTTTCATTTAGGCACACAACACAGAATCATTTTGTTCTCTTTCTACAAATTTTGTAGGAGCAAAAAGTTCCATTCTTTTCTTGACATTGAGTAATTTTATTTAAAACCACAATCTTTTGTAATAAAATGGATTGAGGGCTTAGGGTTGCACACAGTTTCCAAAGACAAGCAGTGGAAAATTTTTGCATTGACAACAGGAAACCTTATTAGCATTGATGTAAACCTGACTTTACATTTCACAGTTATTTTATATGTTTTAAAATGTGGATACTTTCCTAATATTAAATGATAAAGACTATATTCCATTTAATGTCCATACTTTGAGAATGAGAATATCATAAAGTTAGTAGTTGTTAGTTCTGCAAGAAGTCAAGACCCATAAATATTCAAAAATGTAGTAAGATTCTTCACGGTCCTTTAATTAGAAAGAAAAGTTAAGGATTACACCAAAAAATTTAACATTATCTGGCAGATACCTTGACAAGGGGAAATATATAAAGGCCCAATGTTGGAAATGAGGGGAGGGGGTTAGATAACTAAAGTCTCAGATAGAAGTAAAATGGTAGAAATGGAAAAGTAGGAGTAAACTCTCATTAAAATAAATGGATAAAAGCATTTCCATGAAAAGGTTGATATATTAAAACAGAAATGGCCTCCTTCATAGAGAAGTCGTGGGCTGACAAACTAAAAATACAGACATAAATTGTGCTCTAATACTTTAGGTGTTCTTCCATCAGGGAAGTTTGGGTGTATATCAGTCTGTGTACTTCTACAAGAGAAAATAATAACTTAGCATCAGAGACATTGGCTCACAAGTTTTAGAATTCTCTAGGTATAGTCAGACATTTTTTTTAATGGGCGTTCCTGAATTTACCTGGTGTCTTAATCAGTTTGGATTGCTATAACAGAACACCATAAACTTTGTTTCTTAAACAACAAACATTTATTTCTCATAATTCTGGAGGCTAGAAACACAAGATCAAGGTGCTAACAGATCTAATGTCTGGCGAGGGCATAATATCTGGTTTGCAGATGTTTGTCTTTTCTCTGCATCCTCTGTCTGGTGGAGAGAGAAAAATTCTCTCTCTTGTCTCTCTTCTTATAAGGGCACTAATGGCATTCATGAGGGCCCTCCCCTCGTGACTTAATTTTCTACTAAAGCCACCACCTCCTAATACCTTTACATCAAGGGATAGGATTTCAACATAATCAATTTTTGGAGGACACACATATTTAGTTCATAATACCTGGTAATGCATATTACATAAAAATTATATTTTAGTACCTCCTAAATTAATTTTTTATCATTCAGCCCTTTAATTAATGATTAAACAGATTTTATGTTTGATTTAGTTTAGACACCACAACGATGAACAGAAGTAGATAGTTTCAAAGCATATAATGAATTATCTTATTTAGTCTGAGAGGTGAGGAGCATGGCATGGAAGGACTTTGTTTGAGTACAGTTATGAAAAATAATATATTCCCTAGAAAAACTGAGTGAGTCTGGAAGGAGGGTGAATAGCACTCCAGACAGGGTCAATAATCTATGCAAAGTCAGATTAGATATATTAGCATATTAGAGTGTGAGACAAAGCATCCCACATTTGGGGAATAGAAGCAAGTCCAGCGGTGCTGAGAAACAGAAAACAAGTGGCAATAGCATTTGAGGTACATCCAGAGAATCAGAAAATAGTCTTTTTTTTTTTTTTTTTACAAATAGTTTATTGTCAAATTAGTTTCCACATAACATTCAGTGCTCATCCCCAAAGTGCCCTCCTCCATGCCCATCCCCCCTCCCCCCCACATCCATCAGTCCTCAGTTTTTGTCAGCATTCAAGAGTCTCTCATGGTTTGCCTCTCTCCCTTTCCCCCACCATTTCCGCCCTTCTTCTCCCCCTTGTTCCTCCGTCAAGTTCCTCCTAATCCTCCTATACGTGCAAACATATGGTATTTGTCCTTCTCTGCCTGACTTATTTCGCTCAGCATAACACCCTCAAGGTCCATCCATGTTGCTACACATGGCCAGGAGAATCAGAAAATAGTCTTGTGTGCGTGTGTTTGTGTGCGCGTGCGTGTTGATTTCTTTATTCTAAATACAATGGGAAGCCATTGAAATATTTAAATAGGAGATAAAGTGATAATGTTTGTATTTCAGAAAATCTCCTGGCAGCAAGTTAGATAAATGAATTGGTTCATGCAAGGCTATTGAGGTAGTCAGAGGAGAGATGGTAGTAGTTTGGTCAGCACTGGGTGTAGTTGGATGGAAAAATAATTGGTAAATTCTAGAGAAAAGTCTTAATCTGTATCACAAAAATTGAGTGAGAAAGAGAATGAATAGCTCATCATTTACTGGTTTATATGTCTTGGAATACATGTTGGGGCCATTTAAAAAATAGTGACCCTGTTCTACGTGGAAGTCTATGAGTTAAGTTTGGGAATAATGATATCAACATGCCTTTGAAACATCCATGGTCAGATGGGATATAAGTAGGAGAAAGGATAGAGTTTATTTGCCATAAATCATAATATAAATGATATTTGAAGCCAGGAATGAATGAGATTACTTTTAGAATATAGTGTGAGAAGACGGTGCTCCTCACATTAAGTCCTAGGGAGTTTTAACCAGAGAAATGGCACAGGAAAAAAAAAAACAAAACAAAACAGTATTGGTCATGGAATGCAAAATATGAGTCTTTCTAGAAGCAAAGAGTTGTTAGCAGCAATGCCAAATGCTAGTAGGAAGTCAACAAGTTGAAAAAAATAAAAAGCAAATCAACAAGTTGATAAGTGAAAATCATCAAATAAAAGAGAATTCTTCCTCTAGATGAAGTGAGTTCAGAGAGCTGGGTCTGCTACCTGAGAGAGTAGCAAGATAACAGACATAATGAATACCATATTTCCTGAAGTGTAGGTAGGGATAAAGAAAGAAGTAGGGCAGGGATTGAGGGGAATGTGGAACAACAGATCATATATAAGAAAGGGATCAAACTGAGAGAGAGACTGAACATTTAAGAAATCCTGTCTAGTTGGTACTAGAAAGGTAATGAGAAGGGAGAGAATGGAAGTCAAGTCACAGATAGGCAAATCTAAGGTACTTAAATAAACCAGGGTATGGAAGAAATCTGGAGTTTTAAAGATGTTGTAAAAGTCTGAAATACTTGTAGATTGTGATAACAAGTGTACTTGTGCTACAAATCATAAACATAAAGTAGAGCCTATGTGCACTTCTGTGGAATGTTTTCCAGTGGAGCATAGTTATTCCGGTTCTGACTAGTGTGTGGTAAATTATCTAGTTTAAAAGTTTTGCTGGATATATAAAATAGAAAAAGAAACAATTGTGATAAAGTTTGCTATTAACAAGTGTAAACTTGGAATGATGGACCATGGACTTTGTTTGAATAAGCAAGAAAACGATGTTTCAAACAAGTGAAGTTGTTTTTGCCTTCTGTGCATGTAAAGTTTGTAATGATCTGGAAGTTATGGTCAAATAAAAACAGAAGTCTCATACTGTCTGACACTGTAGCAACATCTTATAAGGTTAAGCTTAAGGATAAAAGAAGACTATGGAGATTATTTGAGTCCCCCCATTTTCGTGATGATGTATTTAAAATTCAAAGAAGTGGCGTGATAAAGGACATAGAGTAGTTAGGAGAGCTGTAACTCAAACTCACATCTCTTTAACCTTGATGTTGGGTACTTTCCATAGTCTTAATTGTCATTCTCATTACAGATTAGCATATTAACATTGCAGAAGATGACTCAGGCAAAGCATATCCAAAGAAATTAATCTCTGATTAATTTCACCAAATAACCACCCCAGTGTACTCCAAGGTGTATCAGTCCCTGAAATAATATCAGAGATCTTTCTATGGCACTATGGCATGTATTAAAGAGTAACTCCCAGAAGGGAGGAGAGAAATTACAAGTGCAGTCTATTTACAAAAGAAAGTGTTTTCAGGTGCCTGATTGGCCCCGTCAGTTAAGCATCAGGCTCAGGATCAGGTGGTGATATTGTGGTTCGTGAGTTCAAGCCCCACATTGGACTCTGTGCTGACAGCTCAGAGCCTGCAGCCTGTAGCCTGGTTTATATTATGTGTCTCCCTCTCTCTGCCCCTCCCTATATGTACTCTGTCTCTTTCTCTCAAAAGTAAACACATAAAAAAAGATCCATCCATTTTTTGGATGGCAGTAAACACTAACTGTGTCTATTTACCCTTTTTTCCCCTCAAATACAATATAATATTAAGCTAATTTATTTTTAACTTAAATAATATCAGTTGTCTTTTTGTTAGGAAATTTAAAATTGAATATCACATCAGAAAAGTCAGCTACAATATGGATTAAGAGAGGTAACATCTAAAAGGTTACAGGTAACCATTGCCTAAACTTAATGTCAATTCCATGTGAATTAGAAATATTCATCAACTGATAGTTAGATGTAATGTGCTTGTATAAATAAAATCACTTCTTCTAATTTCTATAACCTCTCAGAATCTTACAGAAAGCTTGCCGTATCAGAAACCTTGGATTGATGTGCACTGTTCATAAACTTAATTTCACTAACATTCAACACTCTATTATTTACAAGTGATCTACTGTCCATATATCACAGGGTTGATTGTTGGCAGGCTAAATATTCATGCTATTCAACATGAATTCCTCTTGACCAGGTTCATGTACAATGGTCATGACTTATATTATTTTGATAGTTGATTAAGATAATGTACCAATGCAGAAATAAACAAGTTAAAGATATATCACCACCTCCCCTCACCTTACACTATAATAGTATAAATCATCTCATACATTTATACAGTTCTGATACTGCATACTAATCCCTACACATGGGTAGAGAACCCTCTAATAAGTAGGACATTTAATCTTACTAGCATATCTAAAAACAGGAAATACCTGCTCTTCTAATTTCAGATGTGAGGGGAACAACTTCTCTAAACTTGAAATTATTAACTAAGATGTTCACTAACCTTATGTGATTCACTATCAGTTTTATTCATTGAAGTATCTTAAATGCTTATAATGATTTCTGGCACATATTAGGTGTTCCATAAATACTTGTTGAATAAATAAGATAGACATAAAAGATTAAATATTAAGAACCACTGTAAGAATAAGAAAGCACAAAGCAACTCTACATCACCTCAAACTTTTCTTCCTTAACATCAGTGTTTACAGCCACTGAAGAATCTCTTTATAAAATTTTGAGATTTAAACCATATGTAAGGATTTCACATTAAAAATATTGAATTTATACCTATTAGTTGAAAGATAAATGTTCTGGGGTGCCTGGGTGGCTTAGTCGGTTAAGCGTCCGACTTTCGCTTAGGTCATGATCCCCCGGTTCGTGGGTTCGAGCCCCGCGTCGGGCTCTGTGCTGACTGCCAGCGCCTGGAGCCTGTTTCGGAGTCTGTGTCTCCCTCTCTCACTGACCCTCCCCTGCTCACGCTGTCTCTCTCTCTCTCTCTCCTAGAAATAAATAAAACATAAAAAAAAAAAAAGATAAATGTTCTAAGGCAAAGATAAATAACAACCCTGCATGTTGTATGTGGATTTTACTTCAGTTTGCCAGTTTGATCATATATTACCCAATGGAAAATGTTATGTGTCATTACAAACTCACTTCAATAGGCTAGGGATTACAATTATTTCCAGAATAGAAAGTCAAACAAAGGTCGTAAAAGCAAATTAATTAAATGTTTGAATCAGAAAGCTGCCTGAAATGATCACTTGTTCAAATTTACAAATCACAAACCATCCCAAGAGGTGCCGTGGTTAGAACACTATTGGAATAGAAGCAGTATTTCCCAGAGGTTGATAGCAACTTGTGAGTAGGAAATTGTGATGCCAGAGGCAAACATCAATTTTAGATATTCTAAATCTCTAACATATTTTTAGCAAGGAATGCATAATAACAGGGAAGAGGCATATTTTCTTTAAAGTTTACTGACTAAATGAAACTGACAGAAGTAACAAAGATTCTGAAGTTGAGTGGGCATTCAAACCATCAGTCCTGTGCTCATTATATACAGAAAATAAGTGCTTTATTTTCTGTATGTAAACAACCAAAGTTGTATTATAAGTTAGCCCTTTGATTCAATACAAAATACTTGGAACATGATAACATCACCATCAACTGAGAGGTGTTTTGCAAGTAATAATGATTAAAGTATCAAAATTAATTTGTGAGTACTTAACTTTTGAATTTATATTCAAATCTATTTAAATACATTCCCAATTTAGCATCACTCTCTCTTACATTCTAACATATGCGGAAAAAGAAAAAGATGGATCCAGATATACCAGTGAGCTAAGATTCTGACGCAACACACTGCCTATCTTATCTTTGCACAACTTGATTGATTACATATTATGGCAATTACAACTTAGTGCAATTCTTGAGTTATACTTAATTATGCCTGGCATGATCAGGAAATAACAAGCAGATAAGTATGACTGGAAACTTCTGGAATTTCAGTTTCTTTAAAAGTATTCCTGGAAAGGGACACAATAAGAAAACAAAAATATAGACAAAAATGTGCTGGAAAAACAAAGAAATATACGTCAAACAATGAGGGATCAGTATCTTAATAGTGAAAGGCTAATTACACTTGTTAATTTTTTTTTAAACTAGAAAGTCACATCATGTTAAGGCATTCCCCCTCCTATGCAGCTGGTGGGATATTAATTGGCAAAACCCCTTTGAAGCAGAATCAAACAATACTTACTGCGATTAATATGCACATGCTCTATAGTCTTGTGAAACTTGAGCAAATGTAAAAGGAGATATATAAGAAGATGTTCATATTAATATTATTTGTTGTAGCAAACGCTGGAGGCAATGTAGATGACCATCACAAGAGTAATACATTAGATATAAAGAGCTAAATCTACATACTGCAATATGACTACAGCACTGAAGCATGATATTTAGATGAATTAGAACACACTTTATGAGTGGAGAGATGGTTAAATCCCACTCAGAATGCACTGCTGCCTGAAAACTGGAAAGAGCTGGTTCATATGCTGGGCAGATTATATTAACACCCTCTACAAATGTTAGGGCTTTTTGTGATTTGGTTCTTTAATTACAAACATGATGACTCCTGAAATAATAGTCTTCACTCTTCCAACTTCAACTGTATCAGCCTCCCTTATGCTATTCCATTATTCTTGATAACTAACATTTCAGTATAAAAGAGCCTTTACATATGGTGTTTCACTTGCCTAAAATGTTCTTCTGTGAGAAACAAACACAGCACCTCAATTCTCCCCTTTTGTATGTATCTTTTCTTAAATATCACCTTTTCAGTGAAATCCTCCTAGCCACCGTATCAAAAATTTCAAGTCTACCAGAATCATAGAATTCCTGTCTCCTTCCTCTTTTTCTGACTTATGTTTCTCCCCAGTTCTCATTGTCATTTACCACAGTAGATTTATAATTATTTTGTTATCTGTCTCTTTTCATCTGTCTTGTACAATGTCTGTCCGTTGTAGGTGTTCAATAATGTGTGCTAAATTAATTTTTTCTGAAATGTGATGAGTTGTTAATATCGCATTACATTTGTTAATGTTTTACTTTTCTTTGTCTTGTATATATTTTCCCGCTTATTAGTTTTAAACTTTCTCCATTTTTATTCAAATACGCATTTTCTAAAACCAATGTAAATAAATAAATGTGTTGTCTCATAGTCCAGTCAGATTAATGGCAGTTATTGGTTTCATATTTATCTTTCATGCATATGATAAAAAACAGTAGAGAGATGGGTGATATATATTGGGGTTAATTTTGTCCAATGCCTCGTATAGTTTTTGGCATATAATTGGAGCTTGGCAAATTAATAAATGAATACTTTTTTTTCAAATGAAACTGGGTAGCAACTTGCAATGAAGATGGTGTAGGCTGTGAATTCAAAATGACACAAGCTGAATCTCTTCACAACAAAAGTAAATATTTTTCAAGTTAAATTAAAAATATACACTTATATATAGTCAATTGAACTGAGAACAAAAATAAAATTAAAATAATTTTAGTGGCTTTAGAAAAACTTAGGAAATGTATAATTTTCATATTACTATGCATATTAATATGATTTTTCTAGTTATGAAGAATTAACTTTGAAAATATTTAGGTTTGAAGACAAAACTCAACTTATTTTTACTTAAGTTTTATTTAATTTTTGGCATTAATATAAATGCATTTCAGGAGTGCCTAGGTGGCTCTGTCAGTTAAGGATCTGACTTCAGCTCCGGTCATGATCTTGCAGTTTGTGGCTTTGAGCCCCGTGTTGGGTTCTGTGCTTACAGCTCAGAACCTGGAGCCTGCTTCAGATTCCGCATCTCCCTCTCTCTCTGCCCCTCCCCCACTTATGCTTTTTCTCTCTCTGTCTCTCAAAAATAAATAAAATTTAAATTTTAAAAATATATATAAATCTATTTCATTAAGTAGTTTACTGTATTACAGCAGCAATCATTTATGACATGTTAAGCTATTTTCTCCAATAATGGGTAATGTTATTAAGTAAAAGTATGTTAGATATTGGGAATTCACTGAGGCTTCAGTTGAAAACTAGCATGCTGCTTTCTTTAAAATTGAATTTTGCTAGCCTAATAATACTGATGGCTAAAAGCCTACTGAATTATTTCTTACTTTTACCTGTTCTACTTTAAATAATCTTTCTACCTAGGAAGAAGTTTCATGCATGGATCATGATTCACATTTTGACAAACAGAATAAGAAGGTGAAAGGACTCTGGGTAATGTACCAGGGTTATTATAATACAAACCACCAAAAAGCCTGATAAAACATAAGCAGCTAAAATCACACACAAAAAAAGTCTCTATCCTCATGAATCTTTTGGCTTTACTACTGCAGTAGATAATCACCATGGTAAAAGCTTTGGAGACAGAATAAGGGTAGAGTTAGTCTTGGAAGATAAATTAAGAAAGTAAAATCCCATTATTATGGATAATACTATTCAGATTATCATGTCAGAAGGGATGAATAAATTAAAGAAGTTCCATCTTGCTGAGAATTTAAATAATGATTTATAAAACATCACACAATACTATTGGATCTTTGGGTTTCCTCAAAGAAAATTCTAATTTAAAATTCTGTAAAAGTCCCTACATAGATAACAAAGATGAAGAGAATACAAATCTTACTAATCTTTTTAAAACCTCTTCTTGATTTCCATATTTTGGTCTTATATTCTTAAGAATTGAAATAATATAGATAAATATCTAAGTAAGATAGCTGAAGATTTTTCCAGAATTGAAAAATCTTTTTTTTTTATCATTGTTTCCTTTTCTTTCTTTCTTTCTTTCTTTTTCCGGAATTCATAGCAGTTCTGATTCAGATTAGGTGAAAGTAAAATGAGTTTCCAATTAAATGGGATAATGGACCACGCTATGGGCTGGTATTGCTCTCTCTTCAACTTAGATTCTATCTAAGATTAATCTACGTTCTTTGGCTAAGAAACACAAACTCTCACAAGTATAGTGCATCTTCTGCTCGGAGAGGCTCATCACTACACTAACTGTATTGTAAAGGAATCAGGAAGAATATTTTTCAGTGGCAAATGTATTCAAGTTGGGGCTATAGGTAGAGAGTTGGTCCTAAATTATAGAAAATTAAGTCTTGTGACTTATTGTGAGTCTATCACTTCTCCAAAGCCAGAATCTGAAGAATATTATACGTAATTGACCACAATGCGGTTACATATTATATAGGTGCATAACCATGTAGGCAAGTGGAGAAAATTGCAATTTTTTTCATCTTTATCCTCTTCTGTACCCTCATTCTCTCTTTAATTCAGTCAGCTACTTAGCTCATCCTTGTAGGCCAAGCAAAGAAAATCCCGGAAGTAGGTGATAGGAGGTGTTCCTTGGTGACTTTCCATCTGCTTTTCAAAACAATTCACACCCTCTCCCGACTTAATCCACTTCCTTCATATACTGGGCACCTGTCTAGTTAACTCTGAGAGACTTATAGAATTATGAAGTCTATGTTACTTCTTATTCAATGGATAATTTTAGAAGACCAATATTCTAATACTGTGGAAATATAATGCAGCAGAGAAAAAGGATAAAGGAGAACTATATGCACTCACATAGATGGAACTCTGAGGCATATCTTTCAATGAAATCCCTCTAGTTTTAACCCCCCCCTCCACACACACACACATTATACCCTCCTTCACTACAGAAACACATATATGCCTTACTGGTACATATGTAGATATAAACATTAGAAAAAGAACAGTGATTATTTAGTGATAGCAAATTATCAGGATGCAGATGAGCAGGATGCTAAAAGCAGAGTTTGTTTCTTCTGTAAAATTTTTGTTGTTGAGTTATTACATGCAAATTTATTCATTTACTTGCATAATTTATAAAATAAACAGAAGAAAGTGAGAAAGGATGAAAGAGGAGGAAAAAGAAAGGAGACTAGGTCATGATGGACCCACTCAAAATAGTTTTAAAAAACAGAATTATGCAGTGATCCAGTGCAAGTAGATGTTCACAAGATTTCTGCTGAAATGATAAATAAATGACAGTTTGAAGACATATGCCTTTAGTCTTATAGCAGTGTGATTATGGGCAATTTAATGAGGCTGAATAATCTTATTAGGAAATTAACTGTTTCATTTCTCTGCTGTCAGCTTCTTATAAGTAATAAAATATATGTTGCATCTACATTCAAAGAAGTCATTTAAAGCTTCGAATCTCTGAAGTTCCTTTGTGACTGGAAACTTTTTGGTTCTCAATCCTTTCAGGACCATAATACCCTTAAAAGTATCTTTAAACCTGTATGTACTATTTTTTTTAATGTTTTATTATTTAAGAATAAGAGAGACAGCACAAGCAGGGGAGGGGCGGAGAGAGGGAGACATAGAATCCGAAGCAGGCTCCAGCTGTCAGCACAGAGCCCGATGTGGGGCTTGAACCCACATACTGAGACCATGACCTGAGTAGAAGTCGGATACTTAACCGACTGAGCCAACCAGGCACCCCTTGTGTGTACTATTCTGATTGCAATTCCAAGGTAATGTAAACCACCTAAGCATGTAAATAAAAGTCAGCTCAAAATAATTAAAATAAATGCAGAAACAAAAATGTAACATGTGCATAGTTACATTGCCTTATTAGATATCATGAGTTCATTAGCAGTTAAAACAGTACATGCAAAAACAGGCTAAAACAAGTGTGTTGTAATGGCCACACCAAAAACTTCAAAAAATGTTGTCCTTGGAGATAAAAGTCTTAGAAAAGGTTCTGAACAAAACTATATCTAGTCTTCCATGATAAACATACATAAAAGTTGCATACTGTAAAAAATTCATTTTATATTACAATGCGATATTGGTTTGTATTAGTATGTAAAATAGGGTTAGATTATATGACCAGATAACTATATTAGTGTTTTTACCTATAAGAATATCTGTCAAGACTCTTGAATTATATATGCATGTAAATAATTCTTCAATATGTGGATCTGTTCAGTGAACTTCAGAATGTCTGGTATAGTCCTGTCCCAGTAAATGTAATAATCCTACCCATCAAGGTGGCCATAAAACACATACCAACAAATGTTCTCTAGGTGGATAATCCTCATCAATAGCCACTGGCTTAGACCCTTGGAAGTGATTACACTGCCCTAGATGGAAAGTGGTTTGATGAAAGTAGCTTCTCAAAGACCAGAAAGGTTAAGAGAATGAGGATAGAGCTTGATTCAATGAAAGGTTACAGGAATTTCTGTGAGTAGTAGAAATCTAGTCTAGCTCATATAAGGCATATAGAAGTGGTAAGGTCTTAAAATAAAGGTATCAGTGTAGGCGTTTGGGAACTGTATATGCAAGTTTGGCTTAGATGGATGAATGCTGACCACAGAGCAAACTGCTTTTGAGTGGGCTTTGTGAACCTGGGGCAAGGATCCTGAGAGAAACAGACAGACTGACGAAAGACCAGGTCAGAGCATTTCCCCTGATTGTGTGAGCCTAAGTTTAGATTCTAAGAAAGTAGACACCCCACTCTCCATTTCACTCACAAAATAAGACCTGAGTCAACTGTAATTTCATTCTGAAAACCATGGAAATAATTTTGAGATGTTAGATTGAACATCTGCATTTAGCCTACTCTCTTTTGAAACCCCACAGCCACAAAAGGTAAATTTTGAAGCAAAAACCCATACAGGCAAAGAAAAAGATGAGAGTGGGAAAGATCAATTTTTGAAAACATGAAACAGAAGGAAAAGTGTCAATTAACTTTAGAAAAGTAGTCCTAGCCTAGAAGTGGAGAAGCAAAGAAACAACTCTAAATCATACAATTATCTGAAATTTCAGAATCAGCAGCAATATATATTTTTTCTGGAAATAAATATTAAGCCAAAATTAAGGGAATTTGTTTAAGTCTATGTCTTAATCTGCTCAGGCTGCAATAACAAACTATAACAGACTAAGTAGTATAAACCATCAAAACTTACTTTATCACAGTTCTGAAGACAGGAAGTCCAAGGTCAAGGTGCCAGCAGCATCAGTGTCTGGAGATAACTCTTTCCCTGAGTTGCTGACACTTGTCTTCTCATTGGGTCCTTACGTAGCAGAAGGCGGGCAGGAGAGAGACAAAGAAAGTAAAAGCTATCTAGAAAATTCTAGGAAACATTTGAATGTATTAAAAACTTTTTAAACTTAAGCAGTATTTAGAGATAAAATTGATGATACATATATTGAAATCATGACTGTAATTTTAAGTCATTTAATTAATCTATATATTAACCCATCAAATATACACTGACTGCTCACTAGGCTTTGTTACACTGTAAAAGAAATCATTTAAGAGGTTTATTATTTTCAGTTATGATTAAAAATCATCTCAAAGTTCTTCCAATTCTTAGTTTTACTTAAACTCTAAGCAATTTTTTTTTTAAATTTAAGAAATGGGGTTAGTAATTCCTTTTCTTGCACTATTGTGGGCATTAAATTAAAGTTTTGTACAAAGTTCCCAAATTGCCAAATAGATATTTATTCTTTCTTTTCCCTTCTCATGGTTTACACTATGTAATTTGTTATTTCTTTTCTTGAATTTACAAAGCATTTCTCATGAACATCTTCATCTTTATTAAAGCAGATCTTTTATTTCCTATTGTTCCTATATAGTCTTTATCACCTACATCCAGATAATCATTTAAAGAAAATTAAATAGGTCTCAACTGCTTGTAATTATAAATATTAAAAATGAAAACATTGTTCAAAACTACTGTCCAGAATGAAATAATGTTAATATTAAGACATGAGCTGATATTTTTAATGATATATAATATGATTTCTTTAAACACTTGAAATGCAATTTTATTTAAGGCAGATATATTTTTATACAACTTTTTTGGAATACATTTTGTATAAATCATATCTGAATATGAATTCAGAACTTAATCATAAATTCTAATTGCTTGGTAATTTATTATGGAATATCTATGAATTAAATAAAATATAGAAAATTTCTATTGAGTAGAAACAGTAGAATGTCTTTCTAAATGTTAATTGGAAACTTACAGTCTGAATTTAACCAATATGTTCTGGACAACAATTTGAGATGAGATTAAAATCAAGGGCATAAGCCAATGCATTAATTAAACCATTCTTGGAAAGCCTGGGGTGGAAAGCTGGTTTTAAGCTCTGTTAATCTGATTAGATTCCAGGCCTTATAACAAATGTGACCTACTTGGATTTGGCAATCTTTAGAGTTCCAACTCTTGCCGTGATAATTATGATTTTTTTGAGTATTTTTATTTTGGTGTTTTGACTCTGTAAGTAAACTTTGAGTTACACACTAACAGTGAAGGAGAAAGAAAACATTTCTGAAACTTTACTTGGTGGAGCAATTAAAGCTACATCTAAAAAATAATCTCCTTCTATAAAATATTTAAAGACTAGAAATCTTACCTAATGAAGTTTCTTCTTACGGCCTAAGACTGACTTTAATACATTCACAAAGACTAAGTGCAGGTCTACTTAATTTTGGGCAGAACTGTATTTCTGACAAGCTCTATACAAATTCTACCTTCTTTTTTACTGAACTGCAAACAAATTCCCAGAGGTTTTATCATCACATGCAATGTATTCTTAGAAGGCAGTAGTTTTTAAGAGTTGTTATTGTGTTCTTCCTGTGTACTGACAGATGACTGAGTCACAAACATCAAAAATCAATTGTGACTTACTTAAGCAGAAGAAGAGTTTATTATAAGGATGTTGGTTAGTGCCAAGAAATTCAAAAGCCTGGAAGACCACGCTCAGAAAAGGAACAGGAAAAAAAATCTGTAGAGCAATGAGGCTCAGAGCCCAGAACTAGTTCATCAGGATGCATCTTGCCACTGCTTCTTCTGATGCCCCCACGAACTGGATGTTTCTGCTTCTGATGCCAGCTGTCTTGATTCCTTGTTTCAATAGATTGTGATTCAGTTTGGGATAGCTCAAGAATTAGCCAAATGCATACATGTTAGGGACAACAGAAGCTGGGAAAAAGAATGTCTGGCATTTGGGGCTTCTATGGTGGAAGACTGTTTTTGTATCCTACCAACATTGTCTTAATAGGATAGTTCTAGATGTACTGAATCCCAGCAGCTATGAAAAGTGTTCACACTTTCTTGTTCCCAGCATCTGAGATTAGCAATGAATGATTTATAAAACACCATTATGCCCCAAGGGAAGCATAATAAAATTAAACCTGTCATTGCTATCACCTAAAACTGATTTTCATGTGCATAAGCTCACTTTAAAAAAAAAAATGTTTACTTTTGAGAGAGATAAAGAGTCAGGCGGGGGAAGGGCAGAGAGAGGGAAACACAGAATCTGAAGCAGGCATCGGTCTCCGAGCTGTCAGCACAGAGCCTGATGTGGGACTCGAACTCATGAACTGTGAGATCATGACTGGAGCCACAGTCGAATGCTTTAATGCTTTAACCGACTGAGCCACCCAGGCGGCCTGATAAGCTCCCTTTTAATCCAATTACTGTTTGGATCTTTTCTCTATTTTTCATTGGTTTGATGATAAATGTACCCGTTCTATGTAACATCACTGCTGTGGAAAAAAGAAAAAGAAAGTAATTCTGTTCTGACTGGTTGTCAGCCTGCCTCTCAAGCTGGCAATGTGCCCACATATAAGCCCAGATGGTTTATACTCCCATTATATTGAGAACCCCACAGTCCTGCTCCTGCTTAATCCTGTGGTTCTAATGATGGTCCTAGCTCTGGACAGCCTAGATCAGGTTTGCGTGGTTTGGTCTCCTGACCCATGGATTGATCCCAACCACGAACCAAAGCTTAGGCCGGTAAGAATTCTACAAGGTTTGCTTTCTAACAGAACTAAGGGTGAGAAAGTCCTTCATTAGAATAGGAGGCTCAGGTCCTGTCAGCAATGACCGTAGATCCCGCTGGGTGGTCTGAAGTGCTACAGAATACAGAATACGTGATGAGTGAAGTGTGTTCGTCAGAGGGAGGCAGACATGACAGATGGGTAGAGTAAGTCTTGGTGGCATCCTAATCTGTTTGTTCCTCTCCTTCTTAGAGTTGTTTTTCAGCCATTTCTTCTATTACAAATAATACCCCCATATTCTTCCAGTAAATTAACCTTCTTGCCAAAACAAGTTCTATCGATTTTCTGTCTCTTGCAACTCAAATTGCTATGACCATTACTAATATTGAAGAACAACTCACAGCTCTTGCTTTACTTTTAGGTAGAAAATCTTATTTTTCCATCTTTCTTTTTCTTTTTGGTACAAATCATTCTGCTTTATGTCCCAGGCAGGGCCAGTGATATAATGGAATTTTTAAGTCTTTCCCCCTCCTTATCTATTTCAAAAAAAGAAATCTGGTGAAAACAGGACAGCATAAGCAGTATTATCTGTTGGTGTGTTTATTGTTCCCCCCCCTTCCTCTTTCCCTTTCTCCTTCCCTTCCCTTCCCTTCCCTTCCTTTCCCTTCCCTCCCTCCCTCCCTTCCTCCTTCCCTTCCTCCTTCCCTTCCTCCTTCCCTGCACACTTTCCTTCCTTCCTGCCTTCCTGCCTTCCTGCCTTTCTTCCTTCGCTTTCTCTCTCTCTCTCTCACTCTCTCTCTCCCTCTTTCCCAGTCTCTTGAATCTACATAAGAATCAAAGGTCCCCTCTGCTTTTCCCATGCTGGTAGTTATACTGGTCAGTTAAAGATTGGTACTTTTCCAGTTTTCTGTTTTTTTCCAGTGATGAAGTTTGTGAGGTTAGCTGGGTTATGTATGGTTCATGGAATCTGCTTTGTGCAATTCACTCCTGTCATAAGCAGGTTAAAAGGCAAAATTCGGTATGGAGGGAACATCCCAGATTCTTTTAGGTCTTGGCTATGGTTCCTAATCCTGTTTTATAAGAAAATCGGTCTCTTTTAAAATGTTAAGCCCCCAGTAATAAAACTCACACCCTGATCCTCATTAGGCTTCTTGAATCTTATCTCTAAAGTATAAAGTTTAGAACCAGAGAATAGAGAATCAATAAATTGGCATTTGTGGTGATACAAGAATGTTACAGGGGAATCTTTGTTATCAGTTTAATATAAACCCATGGATATTCAGCACTTTGTCTGTTATTATGATATATTCTTCTCTATTGGGAATCACATATTCTCTAACAAGGGAAGAAAACAAATCTATTTTTATTCCATATCTTATATGTAAGAACAGATCATTTATTCATTAACTCATAAAAGATTCAACAGATGTTTTCTGAACAAGTATAATATCATGTCCTTTGTATAGTGCTAGGAAACAGAAAACAAAAACAAAAACATATATCTTGCCCTGAGTATGTTTAGAAGTGTATCACCGTTGATCAGAGATGTTTCTTCTTTATCAGTTTTTGTTTGTTTGTTTGTTTAGAATACTGGGGGAGTGTATTATCCTTGGAAATATGGAAATGCTTGTCTGTTTATCATAGCAAGTTTCTATAGTACAAAATGCTGAATGATCTTTTAAAATATCCTATATTGAAAGCACTGACTTGCCTCTTTTTTTCTAGTATGAACTGGATATGTATCCCTGCACAAATCATTTAAACTTAATAGACTTTGAATTTCTCCACTGTAAAATGGGAGTAAATTTAGTTGTGCAGATTAAATGAGTAAGCATATATGCCACCTGATAGCACTCTTGCCGTGTGAGATAATGTGAGCAGTAAAGACACAAACCCAAGCCATGCATTCTCAGTGAGGTGAGATCATCCCCAAGTGGTAAGAAAATTGGTTCTTGAGGGTAAAAACATCCTATTTTATGGATAATACACAAGTATACATGTGGTATATAAAAACATAGTTTATCTGTGGTATTAGGATTTTGTGGAGACATGATTTAAAAAAATAATGTTATAAAAAATATTTTGGGTGATAAAAAAAAGTGTGAAGAAACACTGACAAGGACCATAATCTCGTTTTCTCCCCCAAATTCCTATAAGACCATGGAAATACTACCTCTCCAACCAGGTTCCATTTCTAATACTTATTAAGTCATGTATAATCAAAACTTTCTTACCCTACTTCCCAGGATTGTAATGAAGATCAAATGAAACAGTCTCTGTGCAAATACTTTGAAGTGTACAAAGCGCTATGAGATATCAGATGCCATAGTGACACTCGGATATATAGCTAAAATTAAAATACAATTTTTTTTTAAAGGAAAGAGTGAGAGATAGCTGGAGAGGAGCAGCACAGAAGGGGGTTAGAGAGAGAGAGAGAGAGAGAGAGAGACAGAGGATCTTAGGCAGGCTCCATGCTCAGTGCAGAGCCAGACATGGGGCTCAATCCCACCATCCTGGGATCATGACCTGAGCCATAAAATCAAGAGTTGGATGTTCAACTGACTAAGCTACCCCAGTGCCCCTTATACAGTTCTTAAGAGAAACAAAAATCTTATACTTGTGACAGTTCAAATTTTGTTTTGTAAATGAAAACTCTTACCAAAGGAGGTGATAATAGCAACAACTTTGGAACATGGTTCTTCTACTTGACAGATTCAGGTATATTACTGAATGCATTTTTGAAGAAGTTGCCTGTTTCTCATTTTAGGATGATAGTAGAGGAAGTAATTTTCTCTTCTCACATGAACATCCCTTCTTACCTCTCAAGCCCTGTGCCCTACCCTTGACTCCTCAAATCAGGCACATTCTCTCGGAGCTATAAAATGTGTGTGTTACCTAGAATTGTTTGATCACCCATCCCCTGTCTTCTCTATCTCAGTGAATCCTATTTACTTAATTTATTTATTCTCCACAGAAAAAAATATATCTTGAAGACCATCAATGAGCTGAATGCTCTCTGAGGTACTGAGCATACAGTAGTAAACAAAGCAGATGAATTCCTTACAAGCCTTCCTGGTACAGACATTGTTATATTTTACTGTAGTCCAGTATTACTGGAAATAGCAACAATTAAGAAATCTCAGCCTTCTGTGCTCTTTGCAAGGCACAATCCTTTCCTATATGATTTACATAAGATTCATAGATGTTTCCTTTGTTTATCTATGACAAGACAGGTCCAGGCCCTTGAAATTCCCATTCTTTGGTTCATAAATGTTAGGTGAAGTGTTCTCCACTGACCAAACTGGGCAAAACACCTGCTATATGTCGACTTGACCAAACTTGAGTGAAGCTTTTCTCCTTCCCTCAGACACCTGAACTTAGGATCTCTCCCCTCCACCACTCTCAGCTTGAGGTAGCATATAACTCCTCCTTAAGTTCCCACCTGAGAATAGCTAACCTAATAATAAAACAGTCTCTGATCTACTGTTCTATCAGGCAACCCTTCCATCCTATTCACTGGCACCCAGTTCTTCCTAGCTTTATTTACTACTCCCTATAAAAGAAAAGCCCTTTTCTAACTAATCTTTGAGATGGTTGCAATTCTCACAGGCAGAGTGTTTTTGTTGAAATAGCCTGTTTCCCCATGGCAGTGGTCTCTTTTTCTACTCTTGCAATATTTTTTAGTAAATCTCTCCTGACCTAAGTTTGAATTTGTTTTTTTTATTTAACAGTGCTTATGTACATACAGATAATTATTAATATATGTGAATATCTTATACTTTACATAAAGTTCATAATGTTCTTCATAAACTAAGGAATAGGTTTAGTATTATACTCTAGTTTTGTTTCTGGTATCCATTCTGACAGGTGGCACTCTGGCATTTGATCTAGATAGAACGTGGCTTAAGTTTTATCTCATGGGCCAACATTATTTGTGATAACTTTTGGAAACCCAATACTGAAAATAATTCCAACCAAGGATGCATTCTCAGGTAGAAATAATGCTCTACCAGTATTTTTGTGGATTTGGCTAGTGGTATAGATAGATTCACATGTAATTCTTATGTGCCTTTCTCCATAGTCTCTACCCACATTTTCCCAGATATTCTTATTAGTTTTCATGACATATTTTTCTCATTTTCTGATTCCCATTGTCTAACCCCAAGGGCCCTTTCTGCTATTAGATCTATTAGCTGCCTGTGAGTTCCTTTAAGTTACCAGTAAAAATCATTCTCTCTCTGTCATTCCTCTTAAATTATCTGAGTTCTTTTTGTTTGTCTGTTTGTTTGAGAGAGAGAGAGAGAGAGAGATTATGGCAAGGAGAGGGAAAGAGAGAATCACAAGCAAGCTCCACACTGTCAGCACAGAACCCGACACAGGGCTCCATCCCATGAATTGTGATATGACCTGAGTGGAAATAGAGTCTGACACTTAATGGACTGAACCACCCAGATGCCCCTAATTACCTGAGTTCTTAGTCTTTGTTTCTATATTGCGCTATTGCCTTGTCCATTTTCTGAATAGGTAATAGGTAATGAATGAAATACGGCTCCTTTCTCCTGGAATGGATAAGCCTGTAAAAGCCAAAACCGAAAAAAAAAAAAAACAAAAAAAAAAAACTTGTTGACTCACACCTAACTTTCACTTCTAAGCAACCTATGTGGAAGATCACTATAGTTACAATCAGCGATTACCGACTTTGCTATTCTTTTGACCTAAATTGTACAGTTATCTAAAAACCTTGAGGAGGTAAACAGAGTTAAAACACTGCTGATTTTAAATTTGGAGATTATAAATTGCAATAGACACGTAAAATCCATGTTTGTGTTGAAGCCAGTCGGAATGAACAAGTAAAATCATTGCACCAGGAATGCAAGTACTGGAGAGCCACATTTTCAGTAATCGTTTGAGTCTGGTTTTTAGCTTTTCCTTTTGCATTTTTGAGGTATTTTTGCCAAGAAAATAAACAATATGAATATAAACCAACATTTTATAAAGGAGATAGAATGCTTTCACATTTCATGAAACCTGTTTCATCTATCTGTATTTAAGATAAGCAGGATTCAGTAAAATAATTAATACAGATGTAATTCCTTTTCCTTTAATAAAGATAAGGGTCAGTGTTTTACCAGTTTTCACTGAGGTGCCCATGTGTAGCCCTGGATCCTTCTTTCATTCTGGATTTTACCTTCCTTCAACATAAATGCAATGGCAACAATAAAGCATTTTTTTTTTCTTTTTTGAGATTTGCAAAACATCTGAGGGTAGGGAACCATCTGCTACTATCATGTAAACAGGCCAAAAGGACTGGGCAGAATAGAAAAAATCTGGCATCATGGGCACATCAATTGGCCCAGATCTCTGCCAGGCCCCTGCCCCAAAGGTGTAGAGAACCCAGGGACACTAATTCTGGCGACATTTTGTGAGCATGCTGGTGTTCTGCAGAACAAGAAACAGCTGCAGGGAGCGGGGCGGGGGGAGTACAGCAGGTTGTGAAATGAGATATGGGCTTATGTCAGAGTCATTAAGCTTTTATGACAAATGGGCTGCAAATTAATTGGTGGTTCCACTAATTAATTTATTTGAGTTGCTGAAATCCTCAGGCCTGGCTATGGCTGTTAGCAGAGCAGAGTGGATATTTCAACATGGAGAGTATTCTTTAATCCCACATAAGGAATTTGAATTAGGGCTTATGTGTTTCTAGGGCTTTTCAAAACAATTGGCAACAAAAATATTAAATGATTCAAAATAATTTTAATATCTAGAAATATTTTAGTAGCAGTTTTTGGAGACAGAAGAGTAATCAGACTGCAAAACCTCATAAGTTGCTATTGGATGGAGCATATAATGTCCAAAATGCCATCAACAGGTCTACGTGTAATGTTTGTCATTGTTTTACCTAAGTATGTATCTATGGCTTAACAGAAAAGCTGGGCCATTTAGTGGCAGGATCCGAAGGTGAATATAGGTAAATGTGCTCTTCTGCTCCAGAAATGACTTCTNAATAATTATAAATATATATAAATATAATTATAAATATTATATATATGTAAATATAATTATAAATATTATATATATATATATTTTAGAGAAAGGGCATGAACAGGAGAAGGAGGTGGAGGGTGAGAGAGAGAAAATCTTAAGCGGGCTCCATGCTCATCACGGAGCCCAACATGGGGCTCGATTGCATGGTCCTAGGATCATGACCTGAGCCAAAATCAAGTCAAATGCTCAACCAACTGAGCCACTCAGGTAACCCTGAGATATTTCCTTAAGATAGAATAATTATTTTTATTCAGTATGTATCAGTTTGGCTCATTCGATTGTAATTGTATACAAGAAAAAAATGTACTCATCTTTTATAAATATAACCAAGAATCTGTTATATGTGCTTATTTAAAATAATTGCAATTATAAGCAAGTAATTAAGATGTATTTCCTATATTATTTTCCTTTTTGGTAATTTAATTAGAAATAAAAAAGATACATTTTCCTCAAAAATATCAAGTGCAGAAATGTATAGGACAGAATGGAAAGTTCTGCAAGCTCTATCTTTTCACAAAGATAAACTCAATGAACATGTTTGATTAAATAAATATGAAATAAGTATATTTATATGTGTATTTATATGTTACACACCCTGCTTGCCTTTTTTTAACTAGTATATTTTTAATCATCTTTCTGTGTTAGTTGATATCTTTCTTTTTAAATGGTTTTATAATCCTTCATTTTATAGCTAACTATACAATTTTTATTTGAACCCATAAACGGACATTTAGGTGGTTTACAGCATTTTACTATTACAAACAATTCTTTGTTGATAATTTTACTACATAGCATTTTATGTGTGTGTGTGTGTGTGTGTGTGTGTTATTTCTTTTGAATGTAATTGCTAGTAGCGAATGTTCACCCAAAAGATATGCACATAATTAATTTGAAGGTTGAGTAATCAACTGATTGTTTTAACTAGTTAAAAAAGAAAGTAGACGTAATAAAGCAAAAGTGGTGAAATAGGAAAAAACAGTGGTTTGTAATAAAACTCATACCTCTCATTCAGCTTTTATATAGAAACTTTTATTACTTAACAGTTAGTCTTTACTGAATACTGGAGTCAGGCATATAAATTATATCATCATCTGGTGAGTCTTCTGTAACGAATTAGGCATCATTATTTTTGAAAGTGGATGTGTTCCGTCTGTTACAGAGGATCAAAAGGGTCAACTCTAACAAAAGATTTTGAACAATTAGGCACACAAATATGATGATTGGGGAAATTAAAATATATTGCCAACACCTGAATTGTTGCCCTGATTTCCGTTGGTATTTAGCTAATAAGAATTAAGTTACTTTAAACAAACACCATATTTGGCTAAATTCGGCTATAAAAAAAAGAAAACTAAAAGTAGTCTACACTTACAAATAACTAATATTTGATAAAATTTGTAGCCTTGCAATAGAACTAACAACTCTTCTGGAAGAAACAAATGGACACAGAAACACACTTGCTCTCTGTCTTAACAAAACCAGCCAGTCCACCACTGACCAGCCAGTCGACCACTGTCTTGTTTGTAGTTTTTCTATTGAAGAATAATTGACATACAATGTTACATTAATTGCAGGTACAGAAAATATTGATACAACAATTCTATACATTACTCTGTTCACCAAAGTAAGTGTGGTCATCATCTGTCACCATGCAATATTACTACAATATTATTGACTATATTCCCTGTGCTATATATTTTTTTTTTTTGGTGACAAAAATTATATTTAGATTTAGCCAGCTGGACTCAGTTTAGATGATTCCAATTTTGTTGGCAACATCCAAAGCATCATAATCAGGAGCCAGTCGAATGTAGGCTTTCTTTTCTCCATCGGGCCTGATCAGAGTGTTGACTTTGGCCACGTCAATGTCATAGAGCTTCTTCACAGCCTGTTTGATCTGGTGCTTGTTGGCCTTGACATCCACAATGAACACAAGAGTGTTGTTGTCTTCTATTTTCTTCATGGCTGACTCGGTCGTCAGTGGGAACTATATTTTTAATCTCTATAATTTATTTATTTCTTAACTGGATGTTTATACCTCTTAATCCCTTCATCTCTTTTGGCCATCTCCCTACCTATCTCCCCACTAGCAAAAGCCAGCCTGTTCTTTTTTAAGAGTCTGGATTTTTGTTGTTTTTTTTTGTTTTTTAGATACCATATATAAGTGAGATCATACGGTATATGTGTTTCTTTAACTTCTTTCACTTAGCATGATACCTTCTAGGTTCATCCATGTTAACACAAATGGCAAAATCTCATTCTTTTTAATGGCTAGGTAATATACCATTGTGTGTATGTATATGTATGTACATATATATACGTATACGTATACGCATATAGGTTGTTTTGTGCCAGTACCATATGTATACATATATGTAGATGCATTACATCTTCATCTATTTGTGGACATTTGGGTTGCTTCCATATCTTAACTTTTGTAAATAATTCTGCAATAAACATAGACATCCCTGTATCCTTTCAAATTAGTGTTTTTGTTTTTCTTGGATGAATAACCCAATAGCAGAATTACCGGATCAGGGGCGCCTGGGTGGCTTAGTCGGTTAAGCGTCCGACTTTCGCTTAGGTCATGATCTCGCGATTCGTGGGTTCGAGCCCCGCGTCGGGCTCTGTGCTGACTGCCAGCTCAGAGCCTGGAGCCTGTTTCAGTCTGTGACTCCCTCTCTCTCTGACCCTCCCCTGCTCACGCTGTCTCTCTCTCTCTCTCTCCTAGGGAACAAAAAAAAAAAAAGAATTACCGGTTCATACGGTAGTTCTATTTTTAATATTTTAAGGAACCCCTATAGTCTTCTCCACAGTGGATGCACCAGTTTGCATTCCCACTAATAGTGCCTGAGGTTTCCCATTTCTCAACATCCTCACCAACGCTCATTGTTACTTGTCTTTTTGATACCAGCCATTCTGACTAACGTGAGGTGGTGTCTCATGGTGATTTGATGATTAGTGATGTTGAACACCTTTCTGTATATCTGTTGGACATTTGAATGTGTTCTTTGAAAAGCTTTGTATTCAGGTCCTCTGACCATTTTTGACTGGGTTGGAGTTATGTTGCTTTTGTTTTTTATTGTTCATTTTTTGGTGTTGAGTTGTATACATTTGTTCTATATTTTGGGTACTAACCCTTTATTGGATATGTCATTTGGAAATATCTCCTCCCATTTAGTAGTCTGTGTTTTAGTTTTCTTGATTGTTTTCTTCACCATGAGAAGCTTTTTTTATTTTGATGTAATCCCAACAGGTTATTTATGCTTTTGTTTCCTTTGCCTGAGGATATATGTCCATAAATATGTTACTAAGACCTACATCCAAGAAATTGCTGCCTGTATTCTTTCTGTAGTTTTGTGTTTTCAGGTCTCACATTTAGGTCTTTAATCCATTTTGAGTTTATTTTTGTGTATGCCATAAGAAAATGGTTTAGTTCATTCTTCTGCATGTAGCTGTTCAGTGATTCCCAACACCATTTATTGGAAAGACTATTCTTTCCCCATTGTATATTCTTACCTCCTTTGTCAAAGATTAATTGACCATATGAGTGTGGGCTTCTTTCTTGACTCTCTCTCTCTGGTTTCATTGATGTATATGTCTGTTTTGTGCCAGTACCAAACAGTTTCAGTTATTGTAGCTTTGTAATATATCCTCAAATCTGGGATTTTAATACACACAGCTTTGTTCTTCCTCAATATCGCTTTGACTATTTGGGGTCTTTTGTGGTTACATACCAGTTTTAGGTTATTTGTTTTAGTTCTGTGGAAAATGCTATTGATATTTTGATAGGGATTACCTTGAATCTCTAGATTGTTTTGGGTAGTATGGACATTTTAATGATATTAACTCTTCTAATCCGTGAGCATAGCCTATGTTTCCATTTTTAACATCATCTTCAATTTCTTTCATCAGGGTCTTAAAGTTTTCAGAGTATAGGTCTTTCACCTCCTTGGCTACATTTATTTCTAGGTATTTAATTATTTTTGGTGCAACTGTAAGTGGGATTGTTTTCCTAATTTCTCTTTCTGCTACTTTGTTATCAGTGTATAGAAATGCAATCTATTTCTGTATATTAATTGTTTATCCTCCAGCTTTACCAAATTCATTTTTTAGTTCTGATCATTTTTGAGGGGGCCTTTAGTGTTTTCTACACATAATATCATGTTATCTGCAAATATTATCAGATTTATTCTTCTATACCCATTTGGATGTCATTTTTCTTTTTCTTGATCAATCACTGTAACTAGGACTTTCAGTACTATGTTGAATAAAAGTAGTAAGAGTGGATATTTTTGTCTTGTTCTCGATCTGAGAGCAAGATTTCAGTTTGTCACCACAGCCTGAATGGTGGTGTTAGCTGACTAGGGTTTTTCATATATGTCCTTATTTTGTTGTGGTATATACTCTCTAAACTCACGTTATTGAGAGATTTTGTCATGAGTAGATACTGTATTATGTCAAATGCTTTTTCTGCGTCTATTGAGATGATCATATAGCTTTTATCCTTCCTCTTTTTGATATGATGGATTACGCTAATTGATTTGTGAATTCTGAACCACCCTTGCATTGCTAGAATAAATCTCAGAATTGTAGTGAGTAATTTTTTTTAATGTACTGTTGAATTCAGTTTGCTAATATTTTGTGGAGGATTTCTGTGTCTAAGTGCATCAGAAACATTCGCCTATAGTTTCTTTTTTTGTAGTGTCTTTGGTTTTGGTATCATGGTGATGTGAGCCTTATAGAATGAATTTGGAAGTTTATTTCCTCTTCTGTTTTTTGAAATAGTTTGAGAAGAATAGGTGTTAACTCTTTTTAAATTTTTTTTTTAATGTTTTATTTATTTTTAGGAGAGAGAGAGAGACAGCGTGAGCAGGGGAGGGTCAGAGAGAGAGGGAGTCACAGGCTGAAACAGGCTCCAGGCTCTGAGCTGGCAGTCAGCACAGAGCCCGATGTGGGGCTCGAACCCACGAACTGCGAGATCATGACCTAAGCGAAAGTCGGACGCTTAACCGACTAAGCCACCCAGGCGCCCCAGGTGTTAACTCTTTAAATATTTGGTAGAATTCACCTGTGAAGCTATCTGGTCCTGGGCATTTGTTTGTTGGGAGGTTTTATTTATTATTAATTTTTATTTTTCTTTACCAATTTAATTTCATTACTGGTAATCAGAAAAATCAGACTTTCAGTTTCTTTCTGATTCAGTTTTGAAGATTGTTTTTAAGAATTTATTCATTTCTTCTAGGTGTCCACTTTATTGTCATGTAATTTTTCATAACAAATGAACACAGAAGCACACTTGCTTTATTTCTCAAAATGAGTAGCCAGTCCATCACTGTCTTCTTTGTGCAAGAAAGCATTCCTTTCAGACCATTGTAATCTTGTAGTAAAATATTAAAATATTCAAAAATTGTATCATTAAGATGTAGCTTAGTGAAGCTTTTTTGCAATTATGTTCAAGATGGGTAGAACCAGAGAAGAATTTAATGCCTTTTTTTTTTTTAATTTAAAAAGAGCCTTTCTGTCTCTATGTTCTTTGTCCTTCCTTTGTTCTCCATAGCTAGTTACTGGATGCCAGCCATCAAAACCCAAATTGACTAATTATTCACAAGTCAGGAGGCATGAACGCTTTTCAGAAGGTTTGCAAGTTGACTGCTCTATTCCCTAATCAAAGGCAGCTGTATGACATTTTCCCAGGGGACATTAACTCCTAAATTTTCCAAAGTAGCTTCCGGAGACTTGGCCAATTAGCTTCTACATTTTTCAAGCAGTGCATTGTTTTGAATCTTATCTGTTATTTAAATGATCTGAAGCTCCGTTCCCTTGTGTTAAAAGGTGATAGATATGAAACAGTATCTGAAATCATTACTTGTTTATAGATTAAGTTACTGAAATGTCAGTATATGGATCCCCAAAGAAGATATTCTTCTCTTCTTAGTGACAAAGTTCTACTTATTTGACATGGCTCTTGAATTCTGTGCTCAAAACTCCTTTAACAGAAGAGAAAGTTGTATAATGTTGTAGTTACTATGAAATCTTATGGTGCTAGGTTCAAATACCAGTTCTGTAAATTATTAAGTATGCCCCCTTAAACAAATTATCCTAACCTCTGTTTCCTTATTCATAAAATTTGTACTTAAGACTGAGAGATAGCCTGAAGGGAAAAATACTCTTAATATCAGACATAAATAATAATCTAAGTTTGGAGATTGAGTTCAAACAATTAATACATTTGCCTAAAGTAGTTTATCATTTCCATTAATAAATGAAATTAAATTGTTTCACATGAGTTGTAACTTGCAAAGTACACAATATATCTTTAGGTAAATGATTTTAATTACATAATACATCAAATTCCCATTTTCATCATTTTAGAAGAAATATCCAAATTTGAATAGTAGTCTAACATATAGTCATTCTGAATTTAGCCTTTTTATTTTGTATTGTTAGCATTTACCATTTATTGAGCATAATATGAGGCCTTTGCATATAAGTATAAAATTTGTAACCTTTTTTGGGCCGCCTGGGTGGCTCAGTCAGTTAAGCATCCGACTTTGGCTCAGGTCATGATCTCACAGTTCATGGGTTAGAGCCAGTGTCAGGCTCTGTGCTGATTGCCAGCTCAGAGCTTGGAGCCTGCTTCAGATTCTGTATCTCCCTCTCTCTCTGACCCTCCCCTGCTCACATGCTCTCTTTCTCTCTCTCTCTCTCTCTCTCTTTCTCTCTCTCTCTCTCAAAGATAAATAAAACATTTAAAAAATTTGTAACATTTTTATGCAAACTTCTAAGCAGGAGCTCTATGTGCTTCATGTTTATTAACTCACTTTGTGAAGTTAGCTACCATAACTCTTTTAGTTTTTCCCATGACGAACGGGGAGTTTTGAAACTTATCAATTCACAGTTCATACACATCAAAGTCAGGATTTGCTCATAGGTAGATTATTTTCTTAGCATATACCCTTATCCAGTATAGTCTACTGCTTCTTATCATGGTGCTTTAAAGAACCATATATTTTATAAATGGAAAAATATCATTTACTGCTGGTTACATATTTTCCACTGATTTTAACCTGCCTATTTATGTTGGAAATGTCAGTTTGTATGTTCTATTGAACCAGAAAACAAATCAAACAAGAATTCCCAATTGAATTGTATTATTATAATTTTTTTTAATTGGGGGAAAATCCTTTAAAAGCCTTAGAACAACTTTATAAAATAATTCATCATTTTTTTCAAAGGTAAGATTTCAATAAATGTATTCCATGAAGTACCAATATCACTGAAGTAAGCGATCAGTGATCCTACATCAAATAACTGGCCATTTCCATTCCTGTAAGTATCAAATTAAAGGCTTTACATTTTGCAGCAGAGAAACTTGTTTAACTTTTCTAAGACAACACTTTACAAACTTGTTTGATGAGAATCCCTTTAATAAGTTACTATCCAGCTTCTTACTGTTCTCCAGAAAATATTTTTGGAAATGCTGATCTAAGTGATTCATCTTGACAGGGGGAATTTACATTCTTTGACATATGGTTTGTTTCTATTTCGATATTTTATATACCCAAAGACTCAGAAGCATTTTCTTTCCAGCCCATCTTTTAAACCAGCAATTGTAGTAATAGTTGAGAGTCCTTGACATAATCACCCACAAGCTGTTATTTGCTGATGATTGTGCCCCATCACATATGCAAACACACACTGTCCAATACATTTAAAATGAGAGTGTCTTTGTGGCATCAAGATGCACACTGGCAAATGGATAAAGGAAATTTCATGAAATAAGGTAGGTGGGAATTGATTCCAAAAAATACATGTTGGATACTCAACTGCTCCTAATACTGTGTATAGTCATAGGCAAAACCCCTAAAAATATTTTTTAAAATTTGCACCTCTACTGCCCTCTCCCCAAAAAGACATGCAGTTCAGTACTCAGAAATATAATAGTGTTTTCTGAAAGACAGTGACCAGACTGTAGCTCCCACATCCAAGAAGTTCAATAAATATTTTTTGAGTAAATTAAAGGAAGTATGAGTCAGACTGTGAAGCCCGAAGATAATAGTGCTAGACCAGCTACAGAATCCACAAACAACAGGACTATCTTTATGGTCACTCAATATGGGACACCCTATTAATCTGTGCAGTGTTACCTGCCTGTGGGGTTTTAATCGTTACCAGTAACACCATTTCATTATTGGATGGCCATTGGTATATAAAGCCTGCTAGAAACACTTACACCTAATATTGTTTTGCAAAAGATTTTTATAAAGACCCTGAACCCGTCAAGGCATTTTTCTCATTCAGTGCCCTTGTGTTTCACAGTGCTTATATTCTACTCCTTGAAATTATCTGCTTGCTTTCAAGGGCGCCATTTTTTCCGACTTCTTTACCTTTTTCTTTGTTGGTTTTGTTTTTGAGACACTACACTACAAGCAGATACATGCCTTCTCTTTTTCCATTTCCTTCCACTCCCCTTTTGCCCTTCTTCTTTTCATTATCATAATTCCACTTCTTTACTCAAAGAAAGTGATTTGCAAACATTTCTCTTAGAATAAACATAACTTTTACAGAATGTAGAGTCTGACATTTTTCAACTTTTGCAGATATTTTAAACTTGACTATCCCACTGACAATTGAACACATATTCAGGGGAACTTTTGTTCCATTCTCATGTCACCTCCATGTCCACCTTCTTCTTGGAGGCTGGCTTTTTCCAAAGAACACTTTTTTTTTTTTTTTTTTTAGCCTCAAGAAGTTGTTGCTCTTTCAAATTGGAAGTGACAGTCCTGGGAACTGGCATATCTCATTATCAACCTGTTCACCTGAACTAGTCATCTGCAGAAGTAGAGTCAGTTTAAGCTGCAGGTTACCCATTTTGAGAGGCCTGAGTACTATCACTTACCTATTTTCCTTTGATATGTGACTGCTGGGATCTAATTTTTTGAAAAACATGCGTATTCATTTAAAATGATAATGCCTCACAGTCCTGTCATGCTTTGGTCACTACTTAAAATGTTAGTAACTGTAATCAGCAATATTTTAAAAGATCTAAATTGTGCTTCCTTTTACCTAATTAAACATTTTGTTAACCCATCGTCTTAACCTTTGTCTTCTAAAATTTTTGGAATCTCTTTCTATGCTCCCAACAAATTTCCCGAACTAAAACACAGGGTTCCCTGAAAGGATACTTCTTTCACTACATTTCTTTTGAGTAAATGTTCCTTATTTTGTACAATTCATGGGTATAAGTGGAATCAGTAAGCAACGAGGTATACTTCAATGTCTCTTACTATTATGTTTAAAAAGAAGGAAAGAAAAGATCACGCCACTGCTATGAGAATCTTCCAGAAAGTTAGACAGTCATCTTTGTCTTCCACTGTTAATTTGATCACTCTTTTATAAGTCTGGAAGAGTTTATGACCTCTCTGTTTACCTATTCCAAGTCCTACCATCATATTTGGTGACATCAGTATTAATCTGGTGACCCATTCCAAAATCCAGTACTGTACTGCCTTATGACTTTAATTCCAATAAGTAAGGCAATTTAAAATTAATTATCCTAATAAGGACAGTTCTTTTTTTTTTAAGTTTTTAAAAATTTTAAAAAATATGCTTTATTTCTGAGAGAGAGGCAGCATGAGCAAGGGAGGGTCAGAGAGAGAGGGAGACGCAGAATCTGAAGCAGGCTTCAGGCTCTGAGCTAGCTGTCAGCACAGAGTCCGACACGGGGCTCAAACCCACCAACCAGGAGATCATGACCTGAGTGAAGTCGGACGCTCAACCGACCGAGCCACCCAGGCGCCCCATAATAAGGGCAGTTCTAAGAGTAAAAAGGTGTGCTTTTCTTAATTGCACCAAGATAATATTAAACCATAACTTACTTGGTGTAAATAAAAAGTCACAATATAAGTAACTCACTCAATAATTATTATTTTCTCCCTACTTCAGGCATACACTCCAAAGACCAAGACCTGGAATAATTATGATCCAATATAAAATATATAGATCAACAAAAAATGAATAAGTTGAATATCTGACTATAGCCTTATATCTTCCCATTCAAGAAAACTTAGATTTATATCACGACAACTTGAGTGGCATATTGCCAGATTAAGATGTCCGCAACTGAGTATAGTTTTTATTCAGCACCACATTATCGTCATAACTTGCACTCTCCTTATTCCTCTACTTTCTGTCACATGTTAAGTCTATATGACTTTTTATTTTATTTATTTTTAATGTTTATTTAATCTGAGAGAGAGAAAGAGCAAGTGGGAGAGGAGCAGAGAGTTCTTTCTTGCTCGCTCTTTTTTTTCTCTATTATTACTACTTTTTCATTGAGCTTAATTCCAAAGTAGTACGAGATATATAAAATGAATCTAAAGGGTCCTTGTAATTTGATATAGTTTGGGTGATCGTCTGTTTTCTTTTCTTTAGATGAACTCTGCAGAGACTTGTCAAATCCATCTTGTTCAAGTGTAACTGTGGTATCACTGGCTTTGTTGCAGGCATATTCTCAATCAGCATTATAACTATACTATGAAAAGCATATGAAAAGCCCTTTGCTTGTTAATGACCATATGTCCTAAAGGGAAGCCAGGCCTTTTAAATTCCAAGTGTTCAGTTTCTAGAACTAATGAATAGAATCTAGATGTTAATTATCTTCAACAGTTACCAGTATTATTCATTTTTCTACAATTGCGCCCCTTTGCTTAGACATAAAGCCAAAATACTATACAGTATTCAAGGTTCTTTAGTGATCTAACATCTTGTGTATTGTATTTGAATACAGCTTATCAGCCAAGCCAAAGCGGTTCTCTGAGCATCCTGAGTTCTTTTTTATCTGGATAAATTTGCACCTGTTATTTTTCCTCCCTGGATCGTTACCTCCTAGCCCTACTTCACTTATTGACTTATTCTTATTTGTCCTTCTAGGCCCAGCTGAGAACTCTTCAAAGAAATGTTTACTATTTCTTAATAGAGTTGCATTTCTTTCTCTGAACTTCTTGTTCTATTGCTAAAACATCAACATCATAGTGATATAATTATTAGTGCTTTTTTTTGAGGTTTTACAAATCTCTGAGATCCTTGAAGGTAGATGCCATTTCATTCATTGTGACATTCCTAGGATAGAGCCACACAAGTAGAAATCTCGCTGAGAAACTATTAGTCTGCATACACAGTCTGGACACTGACAACTGAAGCTATTTTACTATCTACATCAACCTGACTTTGTTATTACACTGTCATTATTAGCATGACTTTATTTTTCTGAAAGCCACATGCCCAGGCAAATGGTTTTGATTTGTTCATTTCTGGAATTTGCTGAAGTACTCATCAACAGTATGTGCCCTAAAATTGTATGAATCATTTGCTTGAGAATCTTTGCCTTGTTGTTTCCACCAAGGAAAAACACTATGATCATTTTCCAATTCTATTCAAGTTCCCATATGAAAAGACTTTCCTTAAATCAAACTTCGAATTTTCAATAAATCCTGTTCATTTTTTCCTTCCTCTGAGACACTGCCAAATTTTTGCAGAGGACGGTGGTCTCATTCTCTGGTGTTAATCAACAAACTCAGCTTTTTTTTCTCAACAGATTACTGATTATTTAAACTAAAGTAAATTGAATATTAAACTTCATAAAAAATGTGAATAAGATTTTGGCCTCTTCACAAGATAACATGTTAAAAACTTGGGGTGATAACCATTTATGCTCTTTTGAGGTAGCAAAAACAGTCAAACTCCTAGAAGCAGGGAATATAATAGTGTTTTACAGAAGCTGGGGTGGGGGAGATGGAAAGTGGTTTCAGTTATGCTAGATGAATAAGTTCTAGAGATCTGCTGTACAAAACAGCACCTAGAGTAAGCAATAGAGAATTGTGTGCTCACAATTTGTTGAGAGGTTAGATCTCATATTAAGTGCTTTTATGACAAAAACAAACAGAACAAAGCAAAACAGAGATCATAAGGAAACTCTGAGAGATGTTTGATATGTATGTTAGATTGATTTAGTTATGGTAACACATGTGCTTATATATATATACCCAACCTCATCAAATTACGTACCTTAATATTTATAGTTCTTTATACATCAATTACACATTAATAAAGCTGTTTAAAAAATGAAAGTTTCCTGGCATTTCAGGAGTACAAAATTGTATTATTTTTAAGCAAAATTCAGTCAACAATCTGGTATACATAACCATTTACTCGACAGAAGGTCAGATTTGGCCAGAAATTAATAAGGAAAGAGCACTTATTAGATGCTTACTATGTGTTGTTTGGCATGCATTTTGCATAAGTGGTCTCCTTTTGCTTAGATTTTTAAAGATTTCTGCTTATTTAAATCAAACTTGTTAATCATTTTAGACTCTTTTCCAATACTACTTCCAATTGAGGTTAAATGGTTAATATGCATTTAAAATGTAATCAGGCCCAACACTGATTCATTATCTGGTTCAGTGGTTCATCGGTTCACTCACTTATTATACAGCCAAAAGCCTCATCACAGATCCAGACTGCATTTGTCACAGGAAGCAAACTGCCATACAAAGGTTTTGTCCATATCAGCTTTGGTTTTCCATATCAACCAGGTTGAGTCATCCATATATCAAGCACCCGGTATTAAAAGTAAGCCATAAAAGGGGTGCCTGGGTGGCTTAGTCGGTTAAGCGTCCGACTTTCGCTTAGGTCATGATCTCTCGATTCGTGGATTCTAGCCCCGCGTCGGGCTCTGTGCTGACTGCCAGCTTAGAGCCTGGAGCCTATTTCAGAGCCTGTGTCTCCCTCTCTTTCTGACCCTCCCCTGCTCACACTGTCTCTCTCTCCTAGAAATAAATAAAAAAATTTATTAAAAAAAAAAGTAAGCCATAAAAAGTTACCATTACTTACCATGTGAACTCTATTTGCCCAAGTCCAGATGCATCTTTCAATTATGATCAATAAACAGAATACAAGAGGATCATAAAAAGAGTCATTTCTTCTGAAGGGAGTATCTGGAAAAATTTATGGTAGATGTGGAATTTCAACTGAGCTAGGAATAAATATGGAATTGGCTAATTTCTACCTTCATGTATCTTCATATCTTGTCTCTCCACTTTTGATTTTGCACTTATTGGCTCAACCTTAAATTGGCCTGCCAGCTTTCTGTTTACAGTATATATTAGCCACTTTACACTCACTGCTTCAATTCCTAGCTCCAATCTATCTGCATACTTTGGATTGACTCTTAGCTAGAAAAAGGACTAGGAAATCACACACTTGTATAAACTATAAAATTGAGCACACGTAATGCAATACTATAGATGAGAAGGAAAGGAAATCAGCTTTTCTTCCTCTTTCTCATTCCTACTCCCCAAGACAGATGACTTCTTCAGTCAGGACTTCTGTCCCTTTAGATAGACAAAATTGATGATAGGCTAGAAATAACTCCACCTGGATCATATCTCAGCTGCCTTGGTCCCTGGAAAGACTTTTTACCAGGTACTGCAAAGGGACTCAAAGAAGATTGAGTCTCCGTGCATCATCCATATGGTGTATTATACCTATAAGGCAGCTCCACAGATTGATAGGAGCTCCATTCCCTTATGGTATTGCTTAACTTATTCCTCTGCATCAAATGCAGAACCTACTCCTCATTGACTTCTTTTCCCAATGTTGTTTCACCAAAAGCATCTGTTTATACTTTATGAGTACAATTCTGTAACACAATAAGAGAAATTCGGTGGACTCTTAATTGTTACAGGCTGAAGTATTATATCAAGCTTTAGAAGTACAAATATAAGAGAACAGATTGGTGGTTGTCAGAGACAGGGCATGGGGGCTGGACAAAATAGGTGAAGGGAATCAAAAGGTACAAAACATCCACTTATAAAATAAGAGACATAATGGCATGGTAACTATAGTTAGTAATACTGTATTGTATGTTTGAAAGTTGCTAAGAGAGTAGATCTTAAAAGTCTCAACACAAAGGAAAATAATGTAACTATGATGGTGAATGTTAGCCAGACTTACTATGGTGTCCATTTCTTTTTTTTTTTTAATGTTTTATTTATTTCTGGGGGGGAGAGAGAGAGAGAGAGAGAGAGAGAGAGAGAGAGAGACAGTGTGAGCAGGGGAGGGTCAGAGAGAGAGGGAAACACAGAATCTGAAGCAGGCTCCAGGCTCTGAGCTAGCAGCCAGTACAGAGCCGGACGCGTGGCTCGAACCCATGAACCGTGAGATCCTGACTTGAGCCGAAGTCGGATGCCTAACAGACTGAGCCACCCAGGTGACCCATGGTGTTCATTTCTTAATATATACAAATAGTGACTCATTATGTTGCATACCTGAAAGTAATATATACATATATAGAAATTAAAATATCCAAATATAATAAGAAATATTAGCATAGTGTCAGCCATAACAAGCTTCTGCTAAGAAAGGATTTTTAATTCTTCTATCCCTAAAATAATATGTAAAACATTCAG